>NW_026775572.1:18935000-19292500 GCF_030987335.1 Cornus florida | reverse complement strand
TACTCAACAAATAGCTGATATCTTCACCAAAGGACTTTTCAGATCTAGTTTTGAGCTCTTTATAAGCAAGTTGGGCATGATAGATATCTACGCTCCAACTTGAGGGGGGGTGTCAGATTTCTAGGAAATAAATTAGGAAATTCAATTTTTGAAAATAAAATCTGAAACTAATATTTCAGATTTTAGTAGTTTCTGTTTCCTGTTTTCTAGCCTAGAGTTTTGCTGATTTGATTTGCTGATTTTGTGGGCTTCCTGATTTGGTGGCCTTCCTCTACTATTTATCTTGTAATTGTCTCTCTTGAAAAATAAGAAGAGTGAATATTTTTCTTCTTAAAAAAACCTTCACAATTAATTTTTTTTTTTGATAAGTAAAATGTATTAAAGAGCGTTCAAAAGGGGAACGCGTCCCAAACTATACAAAGACAAAACAAAAATCTATGAACTCAAAGAGCCCATGAAGTCAACAATTTCCTCAAGAGAGGAGTAATCTCTCCCCTGACCCCAACAAAAAAGGGTACATGAAGTTGCAATTATTGATATTCAAAAAATAATTAGTTCTCTCTCTCATAAACCTTACCTATGTAACTACTCGTATTTGAGATAATTTCAAATGCTTTCCATTATCCTCAAGAATGTTGAATATATATATATATATATGATAGTAGTGTAATATGATAAAATGCCTAGTGATTGATAGGTTTTTTGGATGGGTGCGGTGTATGATTTGTGTTAGTTTAATTGTCTATATGCCTGTGGCATTTGTGAATTGATCTCTATAATCATTTTTCAAGTGTAGCAATGTTTGGCTAGATAAGAGTGAGTTTTGATGTGTTAATTTGTGCAAATATGTGGAGGGAGTGAAAAAAAAATGTTTGTGTATGATGAGTCTATGACGTGACGTGTTCTATTTAGAGTTAAATGAAGAAAAACATGTGGTAAAAGTGATATAGAGGCTGTCATATTTTTCATAGAGAAATCTCTGATCAAGAACAAGATCCATTTTTTATCAGATCTAAGAGATTCCTTGATTCGGGCTGAAGATGTTATTTCGTACTGTGCAATTCTTTTTTTGTGGGATCATTTTCCCACGAGATCTTATTAACCAAAGAGATAAGACTTTGCACTATAGTTAGCTCAGCACCAATCAAGAATCCCCAAATGTTAGAGGTCTCGTTTAAAGTTTTCGCTTTAGCCTCCAATTGAAGAATTAATGGTATTGATATTGCTGCCAAAGTTGCTATGTGCTGGGATAAGAGTGAGTTTTGATGTGTTAATTTGTGCAAATATGTGGAGGGAGTGAAAAAAAAATGTTTGTGTATGATGAGTCTATGACGTGACGTGTTCTATTTAGAGTTAAATGAAGAAAAACATGTGGTAAAAGTGATATAGAGGCTGTCATATTTTTCATAGAGAAATCTCTGACCAAGAACAAGATCCATTTTTTATCATATCTAAGAGATTCCTTGATTCGGGCTGAAGATGTTATTTCGTACTGTGCAATTCTTTTTTTGTGGGATCATTTTCCCACGAGATCTTATTAACCAAAGAGATAAGACTTTGCACTATAGTTAGCTCAGCACCAATTAAGAATCCCCAAATGTTACAGGTCTCGTTTAAAGTTTTCGCTTTAGCCTCCAATTGAAGAATTAATGGTATTGATATTGCTGCCAAAGTTGCTATGTGCTGGGATTTTGTGCAGAAGAAGAATAAGATTTGGATTAAATGGATTCATGCTAAGTATTTTCAGAATGCCTCTTTTTGAGCTGTGTTGCCTATATCAAGCCGGCCCTGCATATAGCTTTCTAATCTTAAGTTGCCAAAAAATAGTTTTTCAAGCAGAATATTCAAGATATGAGTTTCTGCCAAACAAAGTAAGGATCTACCATTACTTTAGCCCTCTTAAGTTATGACTTGAAAAATAACTAATAACAATTTCATACTACTCAAAAGTTCTACAGGATGTCCAGCAAGATTAGTATCATTAAGGAAACAAGGAAATGAAAGAAAAAAATTAACCAATGAATAACTTACCACTATTTTCAAGGGTTACAGAAAAAGAACAAAAGGCAAACTGCTTGGAAGGCTTCATTTGGGTTCAACAACCAACATGAAAAGAAAAGGCTACACTGAAATCTTTTTAACAAAGAGCTTAAATAAATTTAAGTCAAAGTCATCTGCACATGCATACGCGAATCTTACTTATTCACACAAAAAAAAAAAAAAATTCTTACAGGCTAATTTAATGAAGTAATTTCCTAATTAATAAAAGAATTCATACATTATGTTTTGACAAAATAACCACAAGTTATGAGATATATATGTGTGTGTGTGTGTGTGTGTGTGTAAAGAAGTTGATGAACAAGACTTGCAAACTTGCCTGTTGAGAGGTCCGGCCTAGTATATTATCAGGCTGTGAATATACACCTTTCATCTCATTGAACACAACACCTGAAGTTGACTTCAAATAGTTTATAAAATTGAAAATAATAATAATAATAATAAAAGAAAGAAAAAAAAAAGTTATCTGATCAGGATGTGGTTGTATCAAATGATATAAAAATCTGGAGCAATGTGAAGAGAAAAGAAAAAGACACTGGACAAAGAAAGACAAATTTCCTACACAGCCACTCATAAAATAATTTAGAGGGTAGGTATATGGACAAAAAAAAAAATTGAAAAGGAAGATGGAGAGGAAGAGGCAGAAGAAAAGAAAAGAAAAATAAAAAGTTATCAGAAACAACCTTTGTATGTTATGTCCTCCGATGGGTTGTCTAGTTCATAATGCCAACCCTCTTGTTGGAAAGTCTGGTAGTCCTCTATACATTTAGGGAAGAAGACGGCATCCAGGTACACATCTACCAAGTTATAGAAATCCTGTTTGGAAATTAATGACCATGCATCAATTTGGAACAAGATACACGAGAGACCACATCTATATTTTCATTTCAGAAACTTCCAAAATTGCTTTAACCTTTGTATTTGTGGAAGCAACTGGATAGCAAGTCCTATCAGGATATGTGAATGCATTCAGAAAAGTGTGCAAGCTCCCTTTTAAGAGTTCAACAAATGGTTCTTTCAAGGGATACTTTCTTGACCCACACAATACGCTGTGTTCCAATATGTGAGGAATCCCAGTTGAATCTTGCCTGCATGAACAATTAGTGACAATGAAATGATAAGATATTGACCAACTGGGCCACTGGCACTTTCTTTTGTTAGAAACACAGAATTTTGAATGGGCTCAAGTTGAAATAGTGGCATAAAAAGATGCAGACTCCCTTAAAATCAGTAGAACACATAAAAAAATTTAGGATGTAAGTTTTGATAAACAGATCACCTCTTTCTTATTGTTTAACTCCTTGTTACTCCCCATATAATACTTTTTTTAGTAAGGTAGAAATAAATCTAGATACTAAAATAATCTTCTCATATTACAGCTTAAGAGAGCTCAGGTAACAGCAAAGAAGCACATTCCTCAATTACTGCCTAATTAGCTTGATAGTCAGTGGCCTAATTGTTGCAACAACCATCCCAATCGCCTGATTATGGTCTTTTGTTATTTCCTTTTAAAGGTTTAAACATTTTAGGACAACTAATGCTTACTAATGAGAGACATTTGTTGATTTTTTTTTTTTTGATAATTAATTTGTTGATTGTCGAACCTCTTCATAAAAAACCTGTCCAAAGCAGCTGTTATAGAGTTGATCAAACATAATTTTCATATTCCAAAGAGAGCATTAGAAATGTTTTTTTTCTTTGGTAAATAAAAAGAGCATTAGATTCCTAAAACTTGCACAAGTAGTTTGCAAGACACCACTGAATGTTGATCAATCTTTTGGTATTCCAAATATGATCATCTATAACCCATTTCAACTTAATTATTAGAATGTGACCATTTCAACCCTTGAGCAATATAGAATATGAGAATGAACTATTTTAGAAATATGATGAAGGCCATTATCCAATGCTTGTCTCACCTATTATTTCATCACGTACCATGCAATTTGAGGTTTTACCATGCACCATGTAATGATCCCCTTCTTTTAGAATATGACAATTTCAAATTTTTCGGAAGGCATATTCTCAATATCTCTATAGAAAGAAAAAACCAAATGGCATAAAATCAACAATCAATGTATCTCTTACCATTGAAAGAATTACATTTGAGACAAAGCACTAATTAAAAGAGTTGTTCTTCCCAACACTATATATGGATATAAATACAAATAAGAAGAGAAAGGTCAAATACCCATAGCATACTTACAAATTAGTTTATATACCAAGAAATTTTCTTGCCTACAGAGAGAAAAAGAATACTTACGGAGGAGTGCGAAAAACAATACCAAATACTTTATTCTCATCCTCGTTCGACACAGACATGACTTCAGTCCCAGTCTTCTTGTGTTTGAAAAGAACAGCTTTGGATTTACACTCTTCAATAAACTCTTCCGAGACTTTCTCAAACCCAAACCTCTCAGGCACTACATCATCATGACCCCCAGCCACATCTATAAACAACAAGAAACCCTAAATTACCCACAAATTTTGAATCAATCACTTGGATTCGATAAATATGCGAAAACACGATTACTTGCCTGGAGAGGGTTGCGCTGGGGAAGTGGCAATGGCTCTCGGGGAGAGAAGAGATAAGCTTCTCTTTGATTGAAATGGAATAGATGAGGCGGTTGAAATTCGTCTGAGATTGTTGCGATGAAGAGAGCGTCTATGGAGGTTTGGGATTAATTGTTGTTGTCTTCTGAGTGAAGAGCGAGAGACAGAGGAGATACGACGAGCGAGTCTGGGTGAAGAGCGAGAGAAGAGTAGTCTTGTGCAGTTGAGAGTAGAAGACGAGAGAGAGCGAAGGAGAACGGCTCTCTCCATGGAGAGAAGCGCTGGTGTAGAGAGAGAAAGTAAGAGGTAGTGAGAGAGAGGTTCAAGATGAGGAAATAGAGAGAGAGAGAGATGGGGGGCTTTGGATTGGAGTGAGGAGGGAAAGAAATATCAAGTAAAGGGATTTGGGGCCAAAAGATCCGTTGTGGTGGCTTGAGAAGTAAGTAAAACTTTTCTTGGGGCCCATAAAATTATATGGTTGACCTTTGGCCATATAGCAAGTCTTTTGTCCGTGGGTGTGCCCATAGGTATCAACAATGCGACTAAAAGTTTGGTTTTTGGGTTAGGACTGATTAAACTAAAGGCCATAGGTATTAATAATGGGCCTAAAAGTTTGGTTTTGGGGTTCAAGTTCAACTACCCATCATCCATTTTAATCACAATGTTTCTTTATCCAGACCGTCAGAAATAGGGTTTAGTTCTCACACACATCCAACAATTTAATTAGCCGGTTTTTATTTTATGACGTCATAATTGTTTTATAAAATTAGAAATTTTAGCAACATTGATCCTGTATTTATGCCTCAAAAAATCATTTACACACAATTCTCAAGTGTTTGTCAATGATTTGGGATCATCTCCTATATATATATATATATATATATATATATATATATATATATATATATATATATATATATTGTCAGTGTCTTTCTTATGCGTTTGAATTCTAAGAGAACAAAAAAGAAAACAAAAAAGAAAAAAAAATCACATACAAATAGATTACATATCAAATAACTTGTACACTCAATTCTTTATTTAAAAAGCGGAGGAATAAGAGTAGTGATGGAGCAATTGAATCTTATTCCTGAAATAATTACTGAAGCGTGATGTGGTTTGGTTACGACAGACTTTTTAAAGGTAAGACTCAAAGAATAAATTTCCTTTATAATTTTTCGCGTAAATTGAAGGAAAAAATAAAAGAATAAAAGCCTGCTCAATGATCGTGGATAGAGAAAGGCATTGATGTGAAAATATGGTGGTTAAATATACAAATCTAACATATATATAAAAGTTCTTACAAATTAAAAAAAATTAAATAAGAACATATTCTCACAACAACATCGATCCAGGATTCACACTCCCTCTAAGTTTTGTAACGAGTTTTCTTCTCCAATAGCTATTCAATTGGTACTTTCTTTCACAATTTTTGAAAGCAAAAATTAGGGCAAATTATGACACCGACATGGTGATGGTAGAATCAAAGAAATTAAGGTTTTTTATTTTATTTTATTTTATTATATAGTTTTGATAATTTTTTGTATAAATCTTTGTAGTCTATCAGATGGAATCCCAAGCCTACAAAAAGTCTAGAAAAAGTGAAAGCAAAAGTGATAGACTAACAAGATCTCGAAATTACTTAGAAATTTTTCTAAAAGGTGATGTCTTGATTTATAACTAAAAGATGGGTGTTCAAAGACGAATTTTTCTTTTTTTTTTAAAGTCTGACATGGCCAATCTACCTCACGATTCGGTGACTATTTTGGAGATATTTTTTGAGTATTCTATCATATTTTTCGAGTATTCTATCATTTTCTTTTTTTATTGGGGAGTATCCAATGACAAAGAGCGTTGATATCCCATATAGATGGGACCACAACACGAGTATGATATGGGTGTGTGCCTCCTGAGTACAAGCAATGAACTATTTAGTGAATTTTAAATCACCTATTATTCATCTAGCACTTTTTTTTTTTTTTTTTCCAAAATTAAAGAGCGTCTTATCTTTTTAAATATTGAATATAGGAATTTGGATACCACACAAATAACATTGTTATATTGAAGGTATTATAATTATGGGACAAGTGCAGAAAACATCCTTAAAGTATGCTTTGCATAGCACTTTTACCCCTATTTGAAAAAATGTGCAAAAAACACACCTAATTTTTTCACATTGTGCAAAAATACACCATCTAACATAAATTAGTGTTATAATACCCGTTTTGTCATTTTACTCCTTCTTAAAATGCCCAAGGGGGTATATATACTACTAATATCATAGTATATGAGTGTTATGTGCATATTACCTTATATATATATATATATATATATATATATATATATATATTTGAAACTTTTTTCTCTATACATATCTCTAAACATTTTTTTGAATAACCTAAGCCTTAGATACCTTAGGTTATCCAAAAATAATAATAATAATAATAATAATAAAAATAAATTAAGTGAAAGATTAAATTAAAAGAAAAACATAAATTATTATGACAACAATAGCCTCAGGCCATATGGCTTAAAAAATTCATTTTTAAATGGGTCAATACATAAAATATCCTTAAAGTATGATTACAGTGTATATCACACCTCTCATGTGTAAAAAATACTTATAAAGTTTTAATTTGGTGCAAATAGGTCCATCTGACAAATTTAAACTTTAAGTTGACTAAACTACCCTCATTGAACCATTTTATAAAATATATAAAAATAAATAATTTTATAAAATGACTGAAAATGACACTATTGGAAGATGCCCATCACGTGCAAAAAATACTTCTAAAGTTTCAAACTGGTGCAAATAGGTCCCTCTAACAAATTTAAACCATAAGTTAACTAAATTGCCCTTACTGAACAATTTTATAAATATATAAAAATAAATAATTTTACAAACAAATTGAAAATGACACTATTGGAGGACGTTGCAATGGACAAGTAAAGATAAAAATATAAATATAAAAGAAAATTAAGATATAAATAGAAAATAAAAAATGAAAATAAAGTGCAAACTAAAGAAAATAGATCTGCTTTAAACTCTGAAAATCAGTGCACACTAATATTGAGAAATTTTTCCTTTTTTTTATTTAACAGTGTTGATATAAAAAAAATATAATAATAATAATAAATAAATAAATAAATTAGTTGAAAAGAGTAAACTAAAATCTCAAAAAATTCAAATACTTGTTTTACAAATTCTCAAAGTTTAAAAAATATATATTTAGAAATATATATAGAGAAAAAAGTTTCAAATATATATATATAAGGCAATGTGCACATAACATCCCTATTCTATGAGATTAGTAACATATATATTCCATTGAACATTTTCGAAAGAGTAAAAGGACAAAACAAGTATTACAATACTAATTTATATCAAATGGAGTATTTTTATACAATGTAAAAAAATTAAAATATTTTTCACATATTTTAAATTAAAATACGCGCCAAATATACTTTAGGGGAGCCATTTTTAAATGGTTAACCGGTTCAAAACGACATCCGAAAAAAAAGTCTGAAATCGTTTTTGTCTCCTCTATTCTCTCACCTCCAGCAAAACACCCATATACAACCAACAAAATGCTATCTGAAATCGTTTCTCTCGCTGTTCTCTCACTCTAGTCTCCACAAAATCTCCATGAAATGTACAACAAAGCCCTAAATTTCAATGAAAAACCAAACGACCCTAGAATGAGACCCTAAGTAGATGAAGTGATAGAGAGATAGATAAGAGATCGATTCTCTTCACTCTCATCTTCTTCCAAAGAAGTCAGTGCTCGAAATCGCAATTGTAATTTTCGTTCTTTGAAGACAGAAATCAGAAGAAGCTGAACAGATTCTCTGCTGATTCGGATTTTTTCCTCTGTTCTTCGTCGTCGCCGGACAGTTCTGGTCCTGAAGCGGCCTATTCGTTTCTGAAACGGACGATTTTCATTGGGAATCGGTCGATTCACTGAGAACCAGCCGGTTCGATTGGCAACTTCCAATATATCTCAATTTCGAGACCGAACGGGCCGGTTCAGCGAACGACCGAGTCAAACTATACTCTCATTTTTAAAATACCAAAGAAAAATAATTGTATTGTTTTGGAAAATACAATTGGCTTTTCTTCTATTTCTGTTAATTACAATGGATTTATCCAAATAATTACTATTATCTACTTTAAATGGCGTAGATGTATTGGAGGGACAACCAACCAACGACAGCTGTTGATTCACTTTATTTGTAAGCACAGGTCACTCTTTTGCTATTATGGTAAATGAAAGTTGATATATTTGATCTAAATTAGGATATGGTCACACCTATTTAAATGGTGACATTGAGTCCATTCCCTCATATCCATTTCTCTGTGACACGATCTCTATTGAAGCTCAAACAAAAATGGGTTACAAAATGTCACCATTTTTATGTTTGTTCATCTTCTTTTCGGTGGCTTCAAGTGCAAGCAATTCAAGTTCAAACAATTCAAGTTCGAGCAATTCAGATACAAGCAATTTGAAACATTTTGTTTATAAACCTGCAAACAATTCAAGTCCGAACAAACCCCAACAATTTGCTGGTCCACCTTCAAGCAATTCAAAATCAAGCGATTCAAATTCAACCAATTTGAAACATTTTGTTTATAAACCTGCAAACAATTCAAGTCCAAACAAATCGAATCAATCTGCTGGTTCACCTCCAAGCAATTCAAGTTCAAACAATTCAGGAACAATCAAATTGCATAAATTTGATGCTACGCCTTTCCTTCCACTATTCCATGGCGGAGTTCTTCATATAGGAGGCTTCATGAATATATACAAGAACAACACCCTAGAGAGAATAAAGGAGGACCACAAGAATGTCCCTCCATCATTCGATTCCAGGACTGGTGTCACATCCAAAGACGTCGAAATTATACCAGAAAATGGAATAACCGGTAGGCTTTACATCCCCGTTCAAACCCCGGGAGAAAAATTCCCTCTGGTAGTTTACGTTCACGGTGGAGGTTTTGTCACTAAAAGCGCTGCTAGTCCGGAGTACCATAACTACGTAAACTTACTGGTGGCGAATGCTAGTGTCGTCGCGTTGTCCGTTAATTATAGGCAAGCACCGGAGCACCCTCTTCCGGTGGCTTACCAAGACACATGGTCTGCGCTTAAGTGGGTTGCTAAACACTCCAATGGAAGTGGCACTGAGGCATGGCTCAATGACTATGTTGACTTTAAGAGTGTGTACCTTGTTGGAGATGGTGCAGGTGGTAATATAGCACACAATGTGGCAATGTGGGCCGGGCAAGATTCGTTGGACGGTATGAAGCTTGCGGGTATGGTTCTATTCAGTCCATTGTTTTGGGGGAAAGATATAATTGGTGAGCATGAGCCCAAGGACTTCAAAAGGAGAACTAGTATGAAGATCTTGTGGTACGTGTCGACGGAGATGATTGTCGGGTTGGATGACCCGTGGTTAAACCCGATTAAGGATCCGAATTTGTCGAAACTCGGGGTCCCAAGGCTGCTGGTATGTATTTCTGAGAATGAAATGATGAGAGATAGGGGTGAGTATTACACCAAGGCATTGCGTACGAGTGGGTGGAAAGGAGAGATGGAGCTTCATGAGACTACAGCTGAGAGCCATGCGTACCAATTGACCGAACCTGATGGTGAAAGTGCTCGGGCCCTACTCACGAAAGTGTCTTCTTTCATAAACAAAGAACCCTGACCCTAGTCATTATATGTTCTTGCTTATCACCTCTAATGTTTTGGCTAGCTCCCTGAAGTCCTACGAAAAAACTGAGATCAAATCGTGTCTTCAAAATTTCTCAATCGTTATTCGATATTAGTAGGACCCGAACATTCAGTCTCCCCTTTGGAGAGGAGAGATTACACCATTGGGCAAAAGATCACTTGGTCTTTACGGTGTAATTTATGATTGTACCTGATAATTTTGTAATCTTTTTGAAGAAATGCCCTTAATTTTGAGTACCTGTATATCCAAACTTTATTGCTCTGCTCTTTGCACTTTGCACTTTCACTTTGCACTTTGCACTTTGCTCTAAGCCTCTTAACAATATTTGTGATAAGCGAGTGTTATTGAAAGTCATATGTTATCATAACATAGGTATACGTATTAGTCTAATCACATCGTTACATAATCTTTTTTTTTTTTATAAAAAATGTTGACACTAGTGGACTTGGGCTTCAAAGTGAAGCGTTATCATTGCCCTTTTATTCCTTGATCTTGTGTATAAGGTTCATGAAATGGTATTTACAGAACGAAAAAAAAAGGGTTCATGAAATGGAAATTATTTTAATAGACAATTAGAGTTTGAATAATGGGATGTTCATCAATGAGTCAATACGTAAGTCCACTTAATGGGATCTTGTTTAAACTTAAGTGGGCAATAGTCTTTGAATTCTATTTACGTAGTATGTACCTCCAAATGTAAGCAGAAACATAGAATAACAATAGTTAAATTATTTATTTATTTGATTAGACCTAGGCTAATAATTATCTATGTATTTAAGAGGATGCGTTCAATGTATCGTATATCTAACTCTTAATTTTGTGTGGAATTTAACTTAAGGTTCACATATGCCAAGAGATAAGAAGCATGGACATTCCATGAGAGGTGTCAGACATAAGATCAATACCGGCACATTGGGGATAGGATCGAACAATCAAACACGTGACAGTTACGGTTAGAGATGTTAACATTTTAAAAGGGGTTAATTACAACGACATCCCCTGAAGTTTGTCGTATTGACAGACATATATAAGTTTGCCCTTTTTTAAACAATGAGATCCCTTGAAATTTGATAAAGTTGACAAAACACCTCCTGACACCATCTAGCACACCTGACACATGAAAAATTGACCAATTTGCCCTTTGACTTGTTTGTGGACCTTTATTACTTTACAATTGAATTAATTGGACCAAACTACCCTTATTACCATTTGATAGGGAAAAAAAAGTGCATAACTGCCAAAACAGCTGATTTGGTACCAAAAATTCTAGCCATATTAACAGCCATAACTACCATATTGACAAGGTTAATTACAATGGAATTTGCTATATATAATGGAACTTGCTATATATAACCTACATTTAACATTAATGGTACTTGTAATAGATCTTGCAATATATATACATGTCAAAATACAAATAGTGAAATAAAGGAGAAATAATACAGAAAATGGCAAGTGGAAGATTTGTCTCATTTTAAGTACAAAGCTTTGCACCAAATTTTTTTTTTACATGGAACTGAAGTTTTGCACCTACATAAAATTGAAGCTTTGCAATTACAATGGAATTGAAGCTTTGCAAAAAATAAAAAAATAAAAAATAAAAAAAATAAAAAATTGGTAAGTACTTTAGTTATCCTTTGTAACATTGTATAGCCAACAGAAGCTTTGCACCAGGGGAAAAAAAAAAATTGCAAGTACTTCAGTAGCCCATTACATAACTATCATTTTACATTAATAAAGTCTTAAAACAAATGCAAATCAAATAAGTGGTAACATTGGACTGGGTGGACTGGCTGGCTTGTGGTGGTACTGATGTTCCTGCAACTCTACTATACTGAGTGAGTTGTGCATAACCATTTATTGCAAGTGTACATTAAAAAATAAATATGGCATATCAAACAAATGCAAAAGAAGAAAAATTACTTAAAATAATATGGCAAATCAAACAAATGAAATTAATAATCACGACAATAAATATAGATTCTATAAATCAAGAGACAAAAGAAGAAAAATTACTCAAAATAATATGTCAATCATTGAGTAATTTAAGAAAGAAAAATAGTTGACAAAAAATTTAAAAAGGAAAGAAAAATGAGAGAATTTTGAAAAGAAAAAAAAAATAGGATTACCTAGAAAAAATATTGGATTTGATTTTCAAAAAATTTGACTTTTTTTAAAGGAAATTAAACAAATTTAAAATAAAAAGGATTACCTGGAAAAAAATTGGATTTGATTTTTAAAAAATTTAACTTTTTTTAAAGGAAATTAAACAAATTTAAAATAACCAAGGATTACCTGGACAAAAAATTGGATTTGATTTTTAAAAAATTTGGCTTTTTTTTAAAGGAAATTAAATGAATTTAAAATAACCAAGAATTACCTGGACAAAAATTGGATTTGATTTTTAAAAAATTTGACTTTTTTTAAAGGAAATTAAATGAATTTAAAATAACCAAGGATTACCTGGAAAAAAATTGGATTTGATTTTTAAAAAATTTGACTTTTTTTAAAGGAAATTAAATGAATTTAAAATAACCAAGGATTACCTAGACAAAAAATTGGATTTGATTTTTAAAAAAATTGACTTTTTTTAAAGGAAATTAAATGAATTTAAAATAACCAAGGATTACCTGGAAAAAAATTGGATTTGATTTTTAAAATATTTGACTTTTTTAAAGGAAATTAAATGAATTTAAAATAACCAAGGATTACCTGGAAAAAAATTGGATTTGATTTTTAAAAAATTTGACTTTTTTTAAAGGAAATTAAATGAATTTAAAATAACCAAGGATTACCTGGACAAAAAATTGGATTTGATTTTTAAAAAATTTGGCTTTTTTTAAAAGAAATTAAACGAATTTAAAATAACCAAGAATTACCTGTGCTGCTGCTGTGGCTTCACTCCATGTCCTTGGTACTTCACCTTTCTTTCCTCTCCTTCCTTTTCTTGAAGTTGTTGCTGAAGTTGATGCTGACCTTGTTTTCTTTTCCTTGATCCTTTGCTCTAAATTAGAGCCCTTTGACAACCCCTTTTGTTGTGTCAAGTACCCATGCATATGCTACAATGAATAATGGTAGACCTCTTACTAGCCTGTGGTTCATCAGTTTCCCTCTTTCTTTGCACTCTAGGTCTTCCTGCAGGCCTTTTTAGAACTGGAGGAAGCAAATCCTTCTTAGGTACTTCATCCCATAAAGTCTAATAGTGCATGGGATATATGATATTTTTGTAAGCTTTCACATAAGTGTACCTACCGAAGAATTCATGACAATACTCCTCAATATTCTCTCTTTTCCATGTAATATATATTGCTACATGCTTATATGGCACACCAATGAGTTGTCATTCCCTGCAACAACAAGTTCTGCTCTGAAGATTGACAATATATTTGAAGGTATTTTCCTCTGTTACCTCATAGAAGTCACCACCCGGCCAGATCAATTGACATGTCCCTGCCTTTTCAATAGCTAAATTCAACTTGTTTTTGATTTTTGGGACGCCAGATCAATTGACATGTCCCTGCCTTTTCAATAGCTAAATTCAACTTGTTTTTGATTTTTGGGACTGCAAAATTATCCCAAGTAGCAATTTTCTGAAACCTTTTGGAGAATTTGCTCATAAGCTTAGTTCTTATACCCTCAAAACATAGCAGTTATAGGTTTTGCCTTCACCTTCTTAAGCCATGAGTTTAATGACTTAATTGCATTATTTGTCAAAAAATCACACTTCTGTCTCTCATCAAACCTATGCCTTGCCCATGTTTCAAGTGGATGGTCCATCAACCACTGCCATGCTTCTGGACATTTATTTTGTATCTTTGCCATAGCATTGTTGAATTCCAACTCTCTATGAGCCGTATCTTTGCCATAGCATTGTTAAATTCCAACCCTCTATGAGCCCTAACTGCCACCCAAAATAATTTTCTATACTTAACAACATGATACAATGTTCTAAAATTAGCATAAATATGCCTATAACACCATCTAGTAAGAGCATGAGGATATACCTCATCCACAGCCGGAAGTATTCCTTTTCTTGACCATCAGTCATTATTACCCAAGCCAAATTCTCATACGTGTCACCAGTGATTTTGTGTAGGTGTTCCAAAAACCACGTCCAACTTTCTTTACTTTCGGACTCCACTACTGCAAATGCAAATGGGTATAACCCATTATTCCCATCAAGCCCCACTGTACTAATTAAAATACCACCAAATCAGACCAATAAATGGTCTACAACCAACACTAAAGCCATTTAATATTGCTGCAAATGATAAAAACATTCTTATAAACCTTGGTTCCTCTTTTTGTGAATGTTTTATAAACACCAAGAATCTGAAGAACAGAAAAATGAACAACACTACACAAACCACCAAGAATTTGAACGCACACCAAGCAACCGACTTTAGCGTTCCAGAAATAAATGTTACATTTTTGGAGCAGATAAATAGTGAGAGAGATCGTGATAAAGAAATGAAAGGAAAAAACGGTAAAGCCTTTGGTTTTCTTTCAGATAAACATGAGAGAGATCATGAGAGAGATCGTGATCGTGATAGAGAAATTGAGAAGTTTAGTGAGATAGACAAATGTGAAATAAATGGGGTAGGTGGGTGGGTAGTGGCTTGCATCAAATGGCGCCATTTTGTGTGGCTGTTATTAACGGAGGGGTATATTAGACATTTTGCCATGCATAATATTTTAGGATAAAAGTGATTTAAATATTCAGGGGCAATATTGTCTTTTCGCAACCAATAAGGCCTTGTTTGGATTACAAAATTGACAGGGGGTCTCATTGTCCAAAAAATGACAAACTTATATATGTCTGTTAAAACGGCAAACCTTAGAGGGGTCGTTGTAATTAACCCTTTTAAAAAAGAGTAGCGCCTCACTTTCTTTCCCTTCGACCGGGGACATGATTGGACCGTCAACCCAAAAGCACATTTGAAAGGGTTCATGGCAAGGTCAATTAGAATTTTCAAATCTATGGAATAAATAAATATATATAAGGCTTAAAAGTCCAACAACATAAGAATATTTATAAAATCTTTTATTTGTTCCCTTGTAACATTCTTTTTCCCTAGTGAAGCTCGCGTTGCAATCAGATCACCTTACTCGAGATGTTAATCTGGACCCCTCCGAGTCAGGCATTGGATTAAGGATTGTGTCTACCTCTAATACTAATTGTAATGGGTCAAGTATTTGCAATCCGACCAAAAAAAACTTAAGCTATTAAGTAAGAGAGTTAACACTCAAACTATATATACCCATTCACTTTTCAATTTAAATCCGATGTGAGACAAACCCTCTTATAACAAAAGACCATAAAAAAAAAGAGACGGCCACATTCGTATTATCCTCAATCTCTCAACATTATGGATTGTTGAGAAATTTAAATGCTATTTGTTTCGGACTCGATTAATATTCAATTTATATCATTGAAGCTTTGTTGTTGAATCATAATCTTTGGGACTAAATATTAAAGCATATGCAAAGTTATTCTACACACTTTTACATTTATCTTATGGAGGACTATAACTTGAACCTTTTTATTTGGAAAGAGGATGAGCAACCATTTAGACAAATTAATTTAAATTTTTAAATAATATTGTTCACAACCAAAAGCTAATGGTATTTCATCTCTTTCAGAACAGAATGGATGTGAAAGTTTCAAAATTTGCCAATATTTGTAAGGACAAAAAAATTATAATAATAATTCTTGAATTTTAATTCCAAAATAATACCAATTTCATGCCTCTAAGTAAGTCACACAATTCGTTCAAAGAGACTCCGCTCTCAAGCTCCGTAAGCGAATTTGTGATTTGAGAGCGAATTCGCACAAAATCCGCGAATTCAATTTTGCAATTCTCGAATTTGTTTTTCCTAATTTGTGAATTCCATACGAATTTATTTTATATAACTAAATTTGTTAGAATCCCATTGATATGGAACACCTATATTACCATATATGTATTTATTACTTACACTATTACTCAATATATACATTAATTATTTAAATTTTAGTGTGCGTTGCTATACTACCATATGTATTTAGAGAGAAATATATATATTAATTATACATGTTTGAAAATATACTATGAAAAAACTTTTCAATTAAAGAATATTACAAATAAATCACACATCTATTAGTGAGAAAAATTAGTTTATTTATTACATATATCATTAATAGAATAAATAATTATGAATATATTTGCGTACGGACGCTCTCAAGACGCTCCCGCTCTCAAAATTTTTAGACTTTGACGCTTTTGCGCTCTCGCTCCTGCTCCCGCACTCACTCCCGCTATGTGTGACTTATCTCCAACTATATGAGTTTAAATACATTTATCAAACGAAAAATCATAAGCAATTTCTACTACTCTCTTATTTTTAAATACCAAAGAAAAATGATTGTATAATTTTAGTAAATACAAGTGGTTTTCTTCTTTTTCTGTTTAATGGAATAAATAATCATATATCATTAATGGAATAAATAATCATAAATAAATAATCATGAGTAAATACAAGTGGTTATTAGTTTATTTATTACATATATCATTAATGGAATAAATAATCATGAACGCTCTCAAGACTGCTGCTCTCAAAATTTTTGGATTTTGACCTTTTTGCGCTTTCGTTCCTCCCGCACTCACTCCCGCTCTGTGTGACTTATCTTCAACTACATAGTTTAAATACATTTATCAAACGAAAAATCATAAGCAATTTCTACTAGTCTCTCATTTTTAAATACCAAAGAAAAATGATTGTATAATTCTAGTAAATACAAGTGGTTTTCTTCTTTTTCTGTTTAATTACAGATAATTTATCCAAGTTTCCACTATTATCTAAAACGACACTCTCCATTCATGCACCAATTTAAATGGCTCAGATGCAGTGGATTAACAAACCACTCTGTGTCTCTTCCGTTGCCAAAAAATAAATGACGGCTATTGATCTACTCTTTTGCTGTTTTGGTAATTACATTGGTAAAATGCAAAACAACCCAAAAGTCACTTTAAACTAAATTAGGACATTGTCACCTATTTAAATGGTGACAATATTGAGTCCTTCCTCATTTGCATTTCTCTGTCACATCCATTGAAGCCTCAAACATTTTATGACCAACAAAATGTCACCAATTTTTTGTTTCTTCATCTTCTTTCCGGCGGCTTCAAGCACATTGCTCAATTTCGATGTTTCGCCTTTCCTGTCACTATTCAATGGCACAACGCTTCAAATAATAGGCTTCATGAACATGTACAACAACAACACCATAGAGAGATTAGACAGCTACATGGTCCCTCCGTCATTCGATTCCACAGCCGGTGTCAACTCCAAAGACGTCGTGGTTTTGCCAGAAAGTGGTGTGGCCGCTAGGCTTTTCGTCCCCATCAATCCAGCCCTGCCGCAAGGACGCAAGTTTCCTCTGGTAATTTACCTCCACGGTGGTGGTTTTGTAACCGGGAGTGCTTTTAGTCCGGCTTACCATAACTATGTGAATTCGCTCGCGGCTAATGCCAGTGTCGTCGCATTGTCCGTCAATTATAAGATATGCCCGGAGAACCCTGTTCCTGTGCCTTACCTTGATTCATGGTCTGTGGTTAAGTGGGTTGCTAAACACTCTAAGGGGCTTGGTAATGAGGCGTGGCTCAATGACTATGTTGACTTTGAAAAAGTGTACCTTGCTGGTGATAGTGCAGGTGCTAATATAGCACACAATGTGGCAATGTTGGCTGGGCTAGAAGGGTTGGATGGGTTCAAGATTGCTGGTATGGTTCTAATGAGCCCATATTTTTGGGGGACACAACCAATTGGTGAGCATGAGCCCAAGGACACCATATTGAGGAATACAATCCAGACCTTGTGGTACGTGGCGACCGGGATGAAAATAGGGGTGGATCATCCGTGGTTGAACCCGATTCTGGATCCGAATTTGTCGAAACTAGGGTGCACAAGGGTGCTGGTGTGTATTTCTGAGAGAGATTGGTTGAGGGATAGGGGTGAGTACTACTCCATGGCATTGGGTGGGAGTGGGTGGAAAGGAGAGGTGGAGCTTTATGAGACTAAAGGTGAGAACCATGTGTTCCAATTGACCAAGCCCAATACTCCAAATTCTCAGGCCCTACTCAATGAAGTGTCTTCTTTCATAAACAAATAGGCCTAGTCATTAATGCCAAATAACTATGTTCTTTGTTATTGGCATCATCTGAATTTGGAATAGGTTTGCAGCAATGGCTTTTATGGTGTAATTTTTTTCTTTTTCTTTTCCTTTTCCTTTTTTGAGGTTTAAACAAGAACACATTTGTTATTCAGAACATGTTTCTAGTGGTACTCGAACAATCAACTCTCTTCCTGGAAGAGCGATTACACCATTAGACTAGAGAATGGTATCCCGTGTGATTATGCTACATACATGTCTTATCTTATTAAAGAAATGCCATTAATTGTTCGTGCATGTATATGGAAACTTTATTGCTCTACTCATACATTAACTATTCAAATTCTGAAGGGTCGGAGCATTTCTCTCTCTCTCTCTCTCAAAGGGACTCTTTAAAGTCAAAATATAACAGGTGAATGAAAATAATACATTCCAATGGCTTTCAAAAGTATAGTATTGTTATATATAGCAGTTCTCAAAAGGCTGATGAAAATAATACACCCCGATGAACTCTCAAGTGACTTCTCATAATTTGAAATTGTCAAAAATATTGTAGTTGAAAAAGAATGGTTGTTATGTCAAAAAATGATATTTTGGATGAAATGTATAGAATTGCTAAAATATGGCATTTTGACACTTTATCTTCTCTACACAAAATTTGTTTTCTCTAAGTTTTATACTAATTTCTTTCTTAAAAAATTATTACATGATCTGAGATGGGATTAAATGTCCAATCATATCATATATGTGACACAAATAAATGTATTAATTTTATTCTTTCTTTCTTCTTCTTCTTCTTCTTCTTCTTCTTCTTTTTATTTTTATTTTTTTTATTTTGGATGGCTATTTGTAATTGGCGGCCCATGTAACAATTTCTTCTTCCCTCTTGTATAAATGACTCCAACTTATGTCATCAATAATTGGCTTGTTGCTAAAACACTTTTTGTTGTTTTTGTAAACATTGAAATGTATTAACAAATTAAGAGCTCTTGGAAAGTGGATTAACAAATTAAGAGCTGTAAGATTAACTCTTGTGAGTGATGCATTAAGTGACCTTAAAATTTAAACACAAAATTGCTCTTTAGTGATCACTTGAGGTTTATTTCATGAAAACAAAATTTTACTTACTAAGGCCTTGTTTGGCAATTGTTTGTGTTTCATGTTTTTTTTTTTTTTTTTTTTTGCTTTGGACAGTGTATTATAGCGATGCAAAATACCAAAGCAAAGCTTGTTTAATAATGTTTGCCGCGAGTTGAATAGTACCGAAAAGTTTCTAAAAAAGAGACTAAAATCGAAAGCACCAAATTGGTGTTTTCCGTTGATTCGTAGCAAAAACATTGTGGCGATGAATAATACCTAAAAAAAAGTCTTAAATGACATTTTTAACTAGCTTTTTATTTTTCAACTTGGAAGACTTTTTTTTTATCAAACATGTTTTTCAAAAATCTTACAACAAATAAGATGTTACTAAATGTCCTTCTGAATATTATTGAACACACTTAAACAAAAAAAAAAAAAAAAAAAAAATTGCTTTGATTTTACGAAGCAAAAGTAGTCGCAAACAAGCCCTAAGACATGAGAAGACTATATATAAAGAATGTATACATATTATTTGGAGCATTATATGATATAAAGAGACATGAAAGGGTGTACAAGCATCCATTGGAACGATTGTGCCCAGTGGCTCATTCTCAATTTATTAATAATTATTTGAAAAGGTTAAATTTGAAAATTGATATTTGTAGGTAATTATTAATTTTCGCTCTCCTCTCTTCCCCCAAAATTGGGGAGACAGAAACACATAAAGAAATGAGGGATGAAGTGAAGCATTCCTTCTCCCTCCTTCCCTTCAACCAAACACGAAAAAGTTCATCAATCCCTCTAACCAAATATAACATAAATAACATATCTTTTCATTATCGAAACATTCAATTTAATCATTCTATAGTAACTTTGGAAATATATATATATATATATATATATATATATATATATATATATATATATATATATCACTTCATAGAAAAATCCATATCATTTTACCTAAAAAAATGTGTTGGACTTGATTTTGAATAAAATTATTTCAATTGATACTATTGTTGAGTTATCTTTTGTGAACTTATTGATTAGTTGGGCTACAGTCATAATTAATAGAATAATGAAAGGTTAAAAAACAATGTATACTAAAATTTGTATATGAATTACAAACAAACATGTGCCACACACTTTTACATTTATGTTTTTTGGACTCCAACCCTCCACTTTTTATTTGAAAAGATGATGAGCAATCACTTGAAAAAATTCATTTAAAACATTAACTATTCATGACCGGTCAACAAAAGTTGAGACCAAGGCAAAAATTTTAAGGGAGGCCTCTTTGAACCCTTAGCATGTTAATATAAGATAATATTAATGTCAATTCTCTATCTTTTTTATTTAAATTTCGTTACTCTTACTTTTGAGACCCAAAAGATATCTTCAGAAACTTAAAAATGAAAATTTATTTTTAAAAATTATATACAAATATAATTATTTTAACTCGAGAAAGTGAATAAAGTGGAGTATTGGGCTTTAAAACATTCATTATGACTTTTAAATTGCATGTTTCGAAAGTTCAGTGTGTTAGTGTTTTCGTTGAATTTTGAAAAACTTTTAAAACTAACATTTTAGATGAAAAAAATAATATAAATTTCATCAAATTGAATTGCATAAAATTCTCTTAACTGGTAACATTTTGCAATAAAATTTTCTTTTAAATACAGTATATATATATATATATATTCAGAAAACTCACTTTCGCTTGCCAGGAATTACTTTTACTAAAATACACCCACCAAGGTACCCTTTGTAATATAATATTATTATATTATATTATATTAAATATAATTGGGTGGTAAGTACAAGTGGCTTTCTTCTTTTTCTGTTTATTACAGATGAGTTGTCCAAGTTTCCATTATTAACCAAGAGGCACCAGTCGAACTGCCTTAGATGCATTGACAACCACTATCTCTTTTGCTGTTTTGGTAACCACATTGGTTATTGCAAAACAACCAAAAAGCCACTTTTATCTAAATTAGAATATACTAGTTACCTATTTAAATGGTGACATTTAGTCCTTCACTATTGAAGGCTCAAACAAAAATGGGTAACAAAATGTCATCATTTTATTGTTTGTTCATCTTCTTCTTTTCGGTGGCTTCAAGCACATTGCTTCATTTTGATGTTTCACCTTTCCTTCCACTATTCAGTGGCCCAAAACTTGAAATAGAAGGCTTCATGAATATGTACCACAATAACACCATAGAGAGATTAGACGACGACATTGTCCCTCCATCATCAACCGATCCCAAAACCAGTGTCAAATCCAAAGACGTCGTGATTTCCCCACAAAATGGTGTATCTGCTAGGCTTTACATCCCCATTTCCATTCCCACCCTCCAAGGACACAAACTTCCTTTAGTAATTTATATCCACGGTGGAGGTTTTTGCTCTGGAAGTGCTTTCAATCCGATTTACCATAACTACGTTAGCTCACTTGTGGCGAATGCTAATGTCGTCGCGTTATCTATTAATTATAGGGAAGCCCCAGAGCATCCTATTCCCGCGGCTTACCAAGATTCATCGTCTGCACTAAGGTGGGTTGCTCAACACTCCAAGGGAGGTGGTGGTGGTGAGGCATGGCTCAATGACTATGTTGACTTTCAAAGTGTGTACCTTGTTGGAGACGTTGCAGGTGCTAATATAGCACACAATGTTGCAATGTGGGCCGGTCAAGAAGATTTGGAGGGTTTCATGCTTGCGGGTATGGTTCTAATGAGCCCATTTTTTTGGGGCAAAAAACCAATTGGTGAGCATGAGCCCAAAGAAATCCAAATAAGAAATTTGGTCCATACCTCGTGGTACGTAGCGACAGGGATGAAAATCGAGTTGGATGACCCGAGGTTAAACCCGATTGTGGATCCGAATTTGTCGAAACTAGGGTGCACGAGGGTGCTGGTATGTGTTGCTGAGAATGATCGGTTGAGAGATAGGGGTGAGTATTACTACAAGGCATTGGGTAAGAGTGGTTGGAATGGAGAAGTGGAGCTTTATGAGACTAAAGGTGAGAGCAATGTGTTCCAATTGAGAGAACCCGATAGTGCAAATTCTCATGCCCTACTCAATAAAGTGTCTTCTTTCGTAAACAAACATGCCTAGTCATTAATGCCATACAACTATATATATATATATATATATATATATATATATATATGTTCTTGGTTATATTACCTCTAATATTTTGGCTTGTTAAGGTTAGAGTTCGTTTTGTGTCTGTCTGTTATTGACAAATATAGTGTAATTTGTGATTGTACCTTATACATTTGTTATCGTATGGAAGAAATGCCCTTAATTTTCAATTGTGAATATGTATATGGGAACTTTGTTACTCGGCTAAAACATGATTGCATTTTATACATTTGTATCCCATTGAAGAAATGCCCTTAATTTTCATATACATTTGTATCTCATTGAAGAAATACTCTTAATTTTTAATGCATGTACGTGAAATCTTTATTCAAATTCAACTAAAGCTCTTTAGTCTAACGGTATAATCTTTCATTTTCAAATGCAGGGATATTGGATATGTGTTTGTTTTAACTTTTTCAAAAAAATATAAATAAATAAAAAGAAAGTGAAGAAGTGGGTTAACAAATTAAGAGCCCTAAGCCTCTAACATCTGTGATAAGGGGGCTCTTGAAAAAAAAAAAATAAAGTCTCTAATCACACCCATACATAATCTTTTTTTTTTTTTTTCTAAAAAATTAATGTTGACATTACTGGGCTTGGGCTTCAATTCTCTTGGCCATGTTATTTTATTTTATTTTTTTAGAACACGCATCGGTTTCACAAGACATGCGCCATTCAAGTTAGAAGTACAATTCGAAAGCAAAACCGGATCTCTGCCAATACCGTTATGCTCCTGAGATCCGGATTGGGTCACTTAATTCTGTTAAAATTGTCATTGTCATATTTTTGTCAAAGAAATTTGAACTATTAATCTTCTACTTTGAAAACTAATAAAGTATCACGAGCCTATAAGTAATGATATGCCCGTAGAAAGATAGGTGCATTTTATTTTTAATCTATGAGTAATACTCCGTGATACAGAAATCAAACCATGCCAAAGAATATAGTTCAACTAAAAAATAAAAATACCGTGTCAAATTAGAATAATCTCTCACCTCTTAAACGCTTGTTTAAATTGCTGACATTTTGACAATTATACGTAGTATAATTTTTCTTAAACTATTTGTGTTTGTACAATTTATATATTGACGCTATATTGTTCATGTATGTCGTGTTCAGCAAAATGTAATGACACCACGTAGTATTTAATGGCTTAAAAGTATTCAATGTTGCTCTTTTCGGATTCCGTGAATTAGAACAATAATAATAATAATAAAATATTACTCCCTAATAACGTAAACATTTAACATTAGCATATGAATATGCATATTATTTACTTGTGCACTGAACTATAATAAAAATTTTAATAACGTAAACATTTAACATTAGTATAAGGATAGGCATATTTGCTTATTTGGCTGTGTATCTCATTCCAATCTTAACATTTTTCAGGTGTGGAGTAGGAGTGATATGTCGGTGAAGCTGCATCTTTTTTCTTTCTTTATTTATTTTTAATATTTACCCTTGGAATGTAATAAAGGGGGGTTTAGGAAACAGATTCGGTGCATCGATTCATTCGAATTATACGTGGATAACACGCGTTCGCGCGTAAGCAACAAGTATAGTTTGGATGAACCTGATGCGCCGGGTGCACCTAATACCTTTCTTGTGTTTAAGATGTCTTCCCACCTTTAAGTTGTTAACTATTAAATTAATTTCTTTTAGTTACCCTATTAAGTATCAAGTGTGATGTTATGATCCCAATTTGTCCTCGACCAAGTCACGTTGTGATCCGATTGATTTGAAAAGTGAGTTTTGTGCGCCAACAATCCCAAAAGAAAATTTTTTAAGTCATTTTTTGTTTCTGAGTCGTTGACCTTATCTAGTACTCTCTTCTATTTAAGGTCAAAATGGGATAATGAGAGACACTGAAAATCACAAACAAGAGAGTGAGAACAAGAGTTAGGATCTAAGGGTTGAAACTTGTAATATTCTATTTTTCATATTGTTAGATCTTCACTGTGAACATATGTACAACTTGTATCGAACTACATAAATTTTTATATTTTTTGTATATGTTGTGTTTACTTTTTCTTTCTCCTTCTTTCTTTTTTCTTTTTTTTTGTGATTTGTAATTTGTTGTTCGTTTGCAACATTGTTGTAACGTTCAGCGTGTCGGAAATTGAAACCAAAGTGAAATATGTTTACTTAAGTTGGTGGATTAAGTAAATCTAGACTTAGATAACTTGTGCAGTTATTACATCGTCACGTGAATTTAAAGCTTGAAATAATATTTTTCACTACCAAAGCCTGTGAATTAGTAATTATCTTCTCCTTTCAAAACGAAAGACGAATAATTCAAGTCTTTTTAAAATTAAACATGGTGGAAGTTCTTTCCAAGAAGAAAAAAAAAAAATCTAAAATTTCTGCAATTTTAATTCCAAAAATACCAATTTCATGCTTCCAATTACAGTATAAATGCATTAGCCAAAACCAAAAATCATAAGCAATTTTGGTAAATACAAGTGGCTTTGTTCTTTTTCTGTTAATCACAAACAAGTAATCCAACTGTTCACTATTATCCAAATGGCACGCCATTGGTTACCAATTTAAATGGTTTAGATGCATTGGAGTAACAACTACCCTCTCTAGCTAGTTCACTCTTTCGCTATTTTGGTAACTAAATTAGTTATTGCAAAACAACCCACAAGTCACTTATATATATATATTAGGATATAATCACCCATTTGAATCGTGACATTTGAGCCCTTCCCTCATATGCAGCATTTCTCTATGACATGAACTATTGAAGCTCAAGCAAAAATGGGCTCCAAAATGTCACCATTTTTTTGGTTGTTCATCTTCTTTTCGGCGGCTTCAAGCACATTAACTAAATTTGATGTCTCACCTTTCCTTCCACTATTCAATAATGGCACAACACTTAAAATAGTAGGCTTCATGAATATGTACAGCAATAACACCATAGAGAGATTGGATGACTATGTTGTCCCTCCATCATTAGATCCCAAAACCAATGTCAATTCCAAAGACGTCGTGATTTTGCCACAAATTGGTGTCGCTGCTAGGCTTTACATCCCCAATCCCACCCCCGAAGGACACAAACTTCCTCTGCTAATTTACATTCATGGTGGAGGTTTCTGCTCTGAGAGTGCTTTTAGTCCGGGTTACCATAACTACGTGAACTCACTCGTGGCGAATGCTAGTGTTGTCGCGTTGTCGGTTAATTACAGGGTAGCACCAGAGAACCCTATTCCTGCTGCTTACCAAGATTCATTGTGTGCGCTAAGGTGGGTTGCTAACCACTCCGAGGGATGTGGTGGTAGTGAGGCATGGCTCAATGACTATGTTGACTTTGAAAATGTGTACCTTGTTGGAGATAGTGCAGGTGCTAATATAGCACACAATGTGGCAATGTTGGCTGGCCAAAATGAGTTGGATGGTTTGAAGATTGCTGGTATGGTTCTAATGAGCCCATATTTTTGGGGGACACAGCCAATTGGTGAGCATGAGCCCAAGGACAACCACATAAGAGCTATTGTGGAGCTGTTGTGGCACGTGGCGACGGGGATGAGTGTCGGGTTGGATGACCCACGGGTAAATCCGATTGTGGATCCGAATTTGTGGAAACTAGGGTGCACAAGGGTGCTGGTATGCATTAGTGAGAATGATTGGTTGAGAGATAGGGGTGAGTATTACAGCAAGGCATTGGGTGAGAGTGGGTGGAAAGGGGAGTTGGAGCTTTACGAGACTAGAGGTGAGAACCATGTGTTCCAATTGAGCAAGCCCAATTGTGCACATGCTCAGGCCCTACTCAATAAAATATCTTCTTTCATAAACAAACAATCGTGTCATTGATGACATAGAATGAATGAATACTTTGGCTCCTTCAATTCCTAAAGAAAATTTGGATCAAAATCATCAAATCATGGTTTCATCTGAATTTGGAAAAGTTTATTGTTTCTCCATTTGATTGTTGAATGTAGTAAGTTGTTTGTTTGAGAAGGCCTTGGTAGCCTAGTGGTAGGACATCTTCCAATTGGTGTTTGGGAGTCAAGTTCGAGCCTTCTCATCTATCCCACTCCCTCCTTGCATTGCCAAGATTTTAAAAAAATAAAAAATTTGTTTGTTTGGAGCAAAAACTTTATGGTGTAACTTGTGCACGTATATGGAAACTTTATTGCTCTGCTCAAGCATGATTGTACCATATGCATTTGTTATTGAAGTAATGCCCTTAATTGTCGGTGCATGTACATGAATACTTTATTGTTATGCTAAAAAAAAATATTGTCTATTTAAATTCCATTAAGGGTATCTTAGTGTAATATTATAATCTCTTTATTTCTAAATAGAGAAGTTAATTATTCGAATCTCACAAAAATATATTGTAAATAAAGAGTATTTGTTACCACCATTATGATTTTATATCTTAATTTAGGGAGGGAGTATATATTAACTAGGTCGATATTACATTGACAACACATGCAATTGATTTGGTGGAGGGCTTTGTTTTTAAATGTGACATTGGCTCTAATTCGGGTGAATCACCATTAAACAAATCATTATGTCTATTTTGAAATTTGACAAATGGCAAGTCTCTAGTGCTTGTTTTTAATGAAGAAATAAAAAATAGAAAGATAAAAAAAAAGGTCTCTAGTGCTTGTTTTGTCTCTCCATTAAACGGCTGAGAGCACAATTTCATTTTAAAAGTATATACCTTGTAGGCTTGTAGATTTTTTTTCTTTGATAAAATCCGTTTTTGTTGTCTTGTCCTTTTGTTTTTGGCAGATCCTAGTACTATTCTTTTTGAATAAAATTATTCCAATTGTTACTGTTGTTATGCGTCACACATCATATACCGTCTCTTGCGACTTATTCTTTAGCTGGACTAAAACGACTTACAAATTAAAAATAAATAATTCTTACCGACTCACTAATGAATAAAAATTTCAACAAATAATGTGTCGTGGGATGTTCAATAGGAGAGAGTCGAGACACCAAACAAAGGAAACCAAGTACTATTAACATTATGAGTTCCAAATTGAATTAAGTTTTTTTTGATGATGGTGAGACTTAAGAGTTCCCGTAAGCCTAGTCACTCTCTTTCAGAGTATTTGCGTTAAAATAGACTTATTAACATTATACAAATAAATAAAAGAAAGTATTTAGTTTACGCCAAAGAAAGGAAGTTCCATGTGAGTGATTCACTTGCCTGAAGAGCAAAAAGAACTATTAGGCTAAAGAATGAAAGGCGAATGATCGTAAGTTCAGTTTTTTTCTTATATTCGGTGTTTGAGGTTGAGCGTTCGAATTTTGCTATAGAAATTGTGAAATTGTGTATGCTTACTTAACTTTTGAACAAAAATAAAAAAAAATAAGAAAGCATATATTTTGATATTTTGACAGGTAACCATATCTAATTCTTGACTGTTAGGTATTGGGAAATTCTGAATTTGGCTTACCCCATTAAATAGGATTCAATGTAACATCTACTGAATCATAGTTGTTCACATTCGTATGGTTCCATATTGAAAAAAAGGATAAACGAGAGGACCCAAGTTAAGATAGCATGTATCCTCCATCTCTCAACATTTTGAATTATTGAGAATTCAAACTATATTTGTTTTGGACTCCATTAACATTCAATTTATGTCATTTGAAGCCTGGCTAGCTATGGAATCATAAACTCTCGAGAAAAATATCAAACAAATTTTTTTTTTTTTTTTTCTTTTCAGAAATTAAATATCAAAGAATTTAATCAGTGAAACACACCTTACTTTTCATATATAAAAGTACTCCAACACAAACAAACATGTCCCCACTAGAAGATGCTATATGCAATTCATATATATGCAAAGATATTGCTTTATTCATCACATGGGTGTGAGCAAATTTTGATATATAGAACAAAGTTTAAGCTTTTTCTTCATTCATGAAAGAAGCTACTTTTTTGAGCATGGCCAAAGCATTCTCACAAGTGGGCTTAAACAAATGGAACACATGGTCCTCCTCTTTGGCCTCCATAATATCTATCACTCCTCCCCAACCACTCTTACCCAATGACTCACGGTAATTCCAACCCCTATCTCTCAACAGATCTTTCTCAGCAACACAAACGAGCACCTTGGCACACCCTAGGCTGGGGAATTTCGGATCCATAACCGGGTTGATCAACGGGTCATCAGACCCGCTCGTCCCTGGGTTCACGTAAACCCACAACTTATCCACGAATTCTCTCTTGCTGATGTCTTCAGAGCCAATTGGATCCTTCCCCCAGAAATATGGATGGACTAGAACAATCCCAACAAGTTTGATACCATCCAGCCCACCTGGCCCGACCCGGATTGCCATATTATGTGCTAAATTAGCACCTGCACTATCTCCAGCAAAGTAAACCCGTTCAAAATCAGCGTACTCCTTTAGCCACTCCTCATCACCACCTCCATTAGAGTGAGAAGCAACCCACTTGACCCCGGTCCACGAATCATCGTAGGCGACCGGGAGAAGATGCTCCGGGGCTCTCCTGTAGTCGATGGACGCCACGACAACGTTGGCTTCCGCGACGAGGGAGTTGAGATAGTTATGGTACGTCGGAGAATAGGCTGTTTCGATGACGAAGCCTCCGCCGTGGAAGTACACGAGGAGGGGGAGCTTTTGACCCGGGTTGGTGGTTTTGGGGATGTAAACCCTAGCACCGACGCCGGTTTCGGGTGAAATGATCACGTCTTTGGATTGGACACCGGTGTCCGGGTCGGTGGACGCAGGGACGACGTCGGTGCCGCTAAGTCTCTCAAATTTGCCATCTTTGTATACTCGAATGAAGTTAGGAAGTTCGTAAACAACCTCATTTGTGGTTGAAGCCATCACAGAGAAATGAACAAACTATGAAATGGTATGAGAGAGAGAGAGAGAGAGATAGGATTGATGGAATGCATATGGACCATTTGAATATGAAGGGTGGGGATGTTAATTAGGTTAGATGATCTGGACAACTTGGCTCCGTTGGCAAGTAGTAATGGCTTTGGGATATCCGCACCCATCACTTTCTTTACTGATTTGGAGGAAAACGAAAAGTATTGTGGGCCACACATCTTTTGTTGTCACCCCTTGTAAGGAGAAAATTTTAAAGCAGGCCAGTTTGACATGTGATATCACACTCAAAACCTTTTTTTTTTTTTTTGAAAAATAAAGCAAATTTATTAAGAAAGAAGATAATAATTACAATACTGGGCCTGCTGGCCCAACCAAAGGAGAAATACGAAAGCCAAAAATTGGCCCAGCAAGGGAAGGCCCAGTTTCAACCTAATAACCAAAATTAACGGCTTGTTTGGCCGTTAATTGGGGGTTGTAGGGAACAATCTGATGAGTAGCCTTAGCGAAGACGATGATCGGAGAAATTGTCAGTTCGGCGGCCTCGGAGGAGGACGACAGCAAGTCAGGGAGAGATTCCAATCTGAGAGGATCTTCTCGACATGGCATAGTCTTACAAGAATCCCAATTTGAGAGTTGCAGTGATAATTGCTGTGATTTGAGTGAGCACTATTCTTTGAGATGATCTCTTCCTTCTGAAAATTCTTTCATTTCTTTCCTCCCAAATGTGATAAACCATGGATGAGAAACATTGTAATACCCTATATTTAATTAAAAGAGCTTAGTTTATTTAAACTCATTTATGTGTAGATTTCTTTACCTATTATTGTGCATGCTACATTATTATATTAAGTTCATTTAATTGTGCATGTGAATTAATTGTGTATGTTAAAGTAGTAAATTTATTCATTTAAGTATGCATGTATTCTTATTTTATATTTTTATTGGTAAGGTTTATATTAAGCAATATTAGTTAATTAAAGTATTATATTTATATTGTAAAGTATGATTATGATTGTAATGTATTCTTATAAAAATAATAAAAAAAAAAATAATAATAATATAATAATAATAATAATAATAATAATAATAAGAAGAATATAATAATAATAACAATAATAATTATTATTATTATTATTATTATTATATTAGTATTAACCAAAGTCATGTGATATGTGTGATTATGATGAGTTCATTTATGTTATAAGGAAGACTTAGTGGGAATCCACCATCGTTTGCGGGGTCCACAGATGTCCTGTTAGCATATCAGTGGAAACAGGAGAGCGAGCGTCATCTTCGGATGGTAATCTGTACCGAAGTGCAGAAACAGATGCTAGCTACGTTTATACTGATAGGCAATGCATTGCAGTGGTGGGAGTCTATTACTACTGTCGAAGAGAGGACCAGATTGACTTATGCTGAATTTCAGACTCGCTTTGATGACAAGTATTTTCCTATGTCAGTAAGATCAGCGATGAAGACTGAATTTCTGGATCTGCAACATGAGGATATGACTGTGGCTGAGTATGAACAGAAGTTCATTAATTTGTCATTATTTGCACCAGAGGAGGTCAATACGGAAGAAAAGAAAAGAGACCGCTTTGTGAAGGGGATGATATGGCCGATTAAAGTGGTGATCATAGGTAGTCCTGCATATACTACTTACATCCAGGTGGTTAATGCCGCTTTACAGCACTGCCAGATGAGGAGTGATTACCGGAAGTCCAAGGGAGATAAGCGGGCTAACTGAGACTACCAGATAGTGGAGAAAGGAAGCAGTAGTGGTACCAAGTCCAATGATCGGGGCAGATTTCAAGGACATCAACCTTGGAAGAAAAACAAAGGAAACCCAGATGTGCAGAAGGATGGAGTCCCTAATCAGGGTAGACAAGGTGGGGTACCTCAGACCGGACAGGAACAGTTTTCGGGAAGTCAACAGAGGAGGCAGGCAGGCCCTTTTACAGGACGTTATTATCACTGTAGAGAGATTGGGCATTCGGCCAAGATGTGTCCCAAAGCTAAGCAGGGACAGTATGGGCAGCCGAGACCTAATCAGCCATTACCTCTACCGGCCCCACCGATGCCACGTGGGCAAGTTCAGAATTTTTCGGCACTTCCAGCACCACCATTTCCTCCGGGACAACCTCCACAGCAGTTGCATCATGGCAGAGTTTATAACTTCATGCCACATAATGCGCAGGCTCCTCAGGCTATTGAGGGTATGTTTTCTATACATGGTAGAACTACTCGTATACTGTTTGACACTGGTGTATCACAATCTTTTGTGTCTAGATCTTTTGTTATCTTATCTGGTATGACGACTCAGTTATGTGACCAACCTCTCAATATTTATACACCATTGGGAGTTGGCGCAATTTTACGAGAGTGTAGCGGTGATATCCTTATAGATATGGGCCGGCTTCGATTTCTTGCAAATTTGTTAGTGTTAGATATGCATTCGTATGATGTTATACTTGGGATGGACTGGTTATCTCAGTACCATGCTCAGGTTAACTGTTACGAAAAGTCTATTGTATTTGCTATACCAGGACAGGAGATGTATCTTCTTGTTGTACCACAACCTGATAGAGGGCCTAGCACTTATTTATTCGTTCTTGAGGAGGACTCACAGGAAGCGACTGCGGTATCTCTTGACAGTATCCCGGTAGTACAGGAATTCCAGGATGTATTCCAGGAAATTTCAGGCTTGCCACCGAGTCGAGAGATAGACTTCGTCATTGATTTAGCTCCAGGCACTACGCCTATTGCTAAGGCGCCGTACAGAATGGCACCAGTGGAGATGCGAGAGTTGAAAGATCAAATTCAGCAGTTGCTCAGCAAGGGATTTATTCGCAGGAGTATTTCACCATGGGGAGCACCAGTATTGTTTGTTAAGAAGAAGGATGGATCTCTTCGTCTTTGTATTGATTACAGAGAACTGAACAAGGTCACTATTCGCAACAAGTACCCGTTGCCCAGAATTGATGACCTGTTCGATCAGTTGAAGGGAGCTACTTACTTCTCAAAGATCGATTTGAGGTCTGGTTATCATCAACTACGAGTCAGAGAACAAGATGTTCCAAAGACAGCATTTCTCACAAGGTACAGATCTTATGAGTTTCGTGTTATGCCTTTCGGTTTAACGAACGCTCCAGCTGTCTTTATGTACTTGATGAACAGAGTATTCAGAGAATACTTAGATCAGTTTGTTATTGTTTTCATCGATGATATACTGGTTTACTCTAAGTCGGAGAGGGACCATGCCAGACATTTACGCACCGTCATGCAGACACTTCGAGAACATCAGTTGTTTGCGAAGTTTGAGAAGTGTGAATTTTGGCAGAAAGAGGTCAAATTTCTGGGTCATGTAGTGTCAGAAGAAGGGTTAGCAGTAGATCCAGCCAAGGTTGCGGTAGCTATGGAGTGGGGACAGCCTACCTCATCGACAGAGATTCGCAGTTTTCTGGGATTGGCGGGGTATTACCGCAGGTTCATTCAGGGGTTTTCCAAAATTGCGGGTCCACTTACTCATCTGACCAAGAAGAATGTACCATTTATATGAGACGATTCTTGTCAGACTGTTTTTGCTGAATTGAAGAGTAAGTTAACTTCTGCACCTGTCTTAGCCACACCTCAGAGTGGAACCGAGTATTTAGTATTTACTGACGCTTCTCTGAAGGGTTTGGGTTGTGTGTTGATGCAAGAAGAGCGACCAGTTTCTTATGGGTCCAGGAAGCTTAAGCCTCATGAGCTTAATTACCCGACTCACGATCTGGAGCTCGCAGCAGTGGTTTTTGCCTTGCGTATATGGAGGCATTATCTTTTGGGGGAGAATTTTCGATTGTTTAGCGATCATAAGAGTCTACAGTATTTGTTCACACAGAGGGAACTGAATATGAGACAGCGCAGATGGTTGGAGTTCGTGAAAGACTATCATTTTTCTATTTAGTATCATCCAGGGAAAGCGAATGTTGTAGCAGACGCACTCAGCCGCCGACCCTATGTCAGCCTTTCAGCTTTGTTTGCAACAGAGTGGGATACTTTGAAGACTGTTGATGAGTTAGCAGACGCTTTTATGGCATGTGCGGTAGTAACTCCTTCTATCATTCATCGGGTCATTCAAGCGCAACTCTCAGATCAACAGTGTATTGATCGGGTTTCGGAGTTAGCCTCCGGAGATGTTCCTTTTTATTCTATAGGGACTGATGGAGGATTGAGGTACAAGGGACGTTTAATTATGCCTTCAGCTGACAATTTGAGAAATGTTGTGATGAGAGAGACACACACTTCTCAGTTCTCTGTACATCCAAGGGGAGACAAGATGTATCAGGACATGAAACGCCAGTTTTGGTGGGCCGGCATGAAAAGAGATATAGCTATCTTTGTCTCTAAATGTAACACCTGTCAGATGATTAAAATTAATCATCAGAGACCGCCAGGATCGTTACAGCCACTTCCTATACCAGAGTGGAAATGTGAGAGTATTTCTATGGACTTTATAGAGGGATTACCTACTTCACATCATAATCACAACTCTATTTGGGTCATTGTTGATAGATTGACCAAGTCCGCTCATTTTCTACCTGTTCGTTCAAACTTTACGTCAGAACAGTATGCTAAGCAGTATATTGCAGAAATGATGAAACTTCATGGCGTACCATTGTCCATCGTATCAGATAGAGATCCGAATTTTGTATCAGGATTTTGGAGGAGCTTTCAGCAGGCTTTGGGTACATCACTTTATCTTAGCACTGCCTATCATCCTCAGACAGATGGACAGACTGAGCGAGTTAATCAGATTTTAGAAGACATGTTGCGGGCATGTGTTCTTGATTTTAAGGGTAATTGGGAGGAATATTTGCCGCTTTCAGAGTTTGCTTATAACAATAGTTATCAGAAAACTATTGGTATGGCACCATTTGAGGCTTTGTACGGTAGACCGTGTAGGTCTCCTGTCTGTTGGCTTAGAGTTGGTGAGAATAGCTTTTTGGGTCCTGAATTTATTAAGGACACGTCAGAAAAGATCGCTATCATTAGGGATCGGATGCGTACAGCTCAAAGCAGACAGAAAAGTTATGCTGACCGTCGAACTCGTGTTTTGGAGTTTAAGGTTGGTGATCAGGTTTTGCTTAAGGTTTCTCCCATGAAGGGAGTAATGCGGTTTGGGTCCAAGGGTAAGTTATCGCCTCGTTTTGTGGGTCCTTTTATGATTACAGATCGGATTGGGGCAGTAGCTTATCGTCTGGCTCTACCAGATAATCTTCATAGGGTACATAATGTTTTTCATGTATCTATGCTGCGAAAATTTCTACGGGAAGAAGATCGATATCAAGACATTGATGTGGGTGAGATTAAGTTGCAACCCGATGCAACCTATTTGGAACAATCTTACTGTATTCTCGATCGTAGGAATCAGATACTGTGCACGAAGACTATTCCATTAGTACGTGGACAGTGGAGTCATCATAGTGCTATAGAGTCTACTTGGGAATAGGAAGATATTATCCGTGCCAAGTATCCAGAGCTCTTTAATACAGGTATGTAGTGAATTTCGGGGACGAAATTCCTTTATTAGGGGGGGGGGGGGGGGAGAATGTAATACCCCATATTTAATTAAAAGAGCTTAGTTTATTTAAATTCATTTATGTGTAGATTTCTTTACCTATTATTGTGCATGCTACATTATTATATTAAGTTCATTTAATTGTGCATGTGAATTAATTGTGTATGTTAAAGTAGTAAATTTATTCACTTAAGTGTGCATGTATTCTTATTTTATATTTTTATTGGTAAGGTTTATATTAAGCAATATTAGTTAATTAAAGTATTATATTTATATTGTAAAGTATGATTATGATTGTAATGTATTCTTATAAAAATAATAAAAATAATAATAATATAATAATAATAATAATAACAATAATAATAACAATAATAATAATAATTATTATTATTATTATATTAGTATTAACCAAAGTTATGTGATATGTGTGATTATGATGAGTTCATTTATGTTATAAGGAAGACTTAGTGGCATGCCTTAAAGTAATAATAATTATAATAATAATATTAGTAATAATAAGACTAACTAAATATTACTAAATCAATGTAATGATGAAAAAATTAAATCTTAGGATAGGATTTCATTCCCATAGTTGAACCTTAGGACATTTTGCTTGACTTGGCTTGCTTGGCTTAATGTGATATAGGTAGGAAGATGGGAAGGTGGAAAGTTAATGGAAAATTTGACATTATAATATTTATATTATATAAGTTAGTTATATATATATATGTTGCTACCTTTGAGTAGTTCAGATACGTAGAAGTAAGAAATAATATTGTGGGCTATTCTGTAAGTGTGGAAAAGAAAAGAGAGAAAAAAATGAGCCTGGACCGGTGTAGGTATTTTTACCCGACTACGCGCAACCGACGGATTTATTTTAAATCCAAAAGGCAAGTTATTATCTACTTTTCCCCTTTGAATCCATAAATTAATTGTTTAGTTTATTTAAATAATTATAGAGCATAGAGATCATGCTAGGAAATTTATTAAATTAATTTTTAATTTATTAAAGAAAGGAAATTTTAATTATTAAAGGTGGTAGATAATTATTTTATTGCCTATTTAATTAAAATATAGCTAAAAAATAATTATTATGGCCTTTGGGATTTTTTTAGAATTTTCTAGAATTTTCCGGTAAGTTTCTGCAATTTCCGGCGACCTTCTGGCGAGTTTTCTGGTCACCGAGAATGGGGGAGATGACCGGAGTGATCCGGTGTGATGCGGCGCACCATAGGAGGGTATTCGCGCGCATCTGGGCCATTAACAGGAGCGATTGATCCAGTGCACCGCGGTCCATGTTACCGCGGTACACCCGGATCTGTGAGCGTTGGATTGAGGGAAGATAGGGTGAGATGATCCGGTGTGACGCGCCTATAGGAAGCAGATGCAGGAGCGAACCAGGAGTTGCCGCGTCAGCAAGTGACTATTACGCGCGCGTGGATGATGCCACACGCGCGTGGAGGCGCATGTGAGCGCGTGAGAGAGTGGAAAACATAGGGCTGCGCGTGGGGGAGCATAGGGCGGCCCGTGGGGGCGCGTGAAGGGCCCTGTCAGCTGCTAAAAATTACCAGAATACCCCTAGGGCCTGTTTTGTAAATTCCAGAACCTTAAACTTGGATTTTTAGGTACTGTGTTGGTATTTACGGGTTTAACGGGCCACGAAATTATTATTTTAATACCCGTTAAGTATTATTATAGCCGATTAATATTTCTAAACCTTAATTGGCCCGTTTACCGTACGGATATGAATGTGATTCATTTAACAACATTACTATAGATGGTATTACTATTTTATTAAATAGTATTCATTATTACTGTTCAAATATAATAATGTCACGGTTATCGTCATATAAATTATCCATTATATATTATGGGATATTTATACTGTTAATCATATATCAACCATGATTATTATGCTGTGTGCATTTCAGGAAATAAATGGACTGATTAATTATGTCGCATTTATATTATATGGTGTGTTGCCATATAGAACCATGTGAGCTGGCTAATAAGTTTAGACTCATTTATACCTTATGCATTCGTTGCGATAGACAGATGTGTGGCTGTCGGGGTATGTGGTTTAATACTATTGGCATGTGTTGCCTAATTGACATACTCAGTATATTTAGTATTATTATTGGCATGTCTTGCCTAATTGATATGCTTAGTAACTCATTAGTACATTGAGATGCGTTATTACTGTGTAGTCTTTACAGTCTGTGTTGTCAGTACCGTGCACCGTGTATAATAGCTGATTTCTCGGGTAGGGAAAGGAGACACTTAACCACCTAGTGTGAGTCTAAGTGATCCCCGTCTATTCTGGTTGAGGTCATATTATACATTGGGTAGTTCCATTTGGATGTATACAGATATAGTACTCATCCGATTCATAATGATTAATTTATTTGATTCTCTGATTTGGGTCATAGTAGAGAGGACTTGCTCGTGGGGTTGACCCACTATTGTTGTTATTTCAGGATACGGTCAGTACCCGTTCCAAGGTTGAGGTTAGCAGTGAGGGACCACCATCCGAACTCATCTACTCTTACAATCTAGTTCAGGGTAGAAGTTTTATGTATTACTTCAGTTTCAGTTTTTATTTACTTTTGACGTTGAACTCTCAGGTTTATATTTAGGGATCCTTGACATAGGATTTCCAAGTTATAACGGAGTACTGTATTAAATAAAGGATGGATGGATGTTTTATTATTTAGTGTTCCTTTCCTGTCTAAATTCTTTTATTATTATCATTTTGTATTCCATGCTTATATATTGCGAATTGTTTTTGATATCCCTCGTTTTTTGTGTATAAGCCTGATCAACTTATGCGTGGAATATGTGGGGGTGTTACAAACATAATTTATGATGAAGATTTGAGTAGACATTAATTGAATAAGATCTTCCCAGTTAGTGATAGCAGTGAAGAAGTTACACCTGATTTTGATGAATCGCCAAATAAGAGACACAAAACAACATGTGAGGAATAAATGCTGGTGTGATTCCGATTGTGATTGACATAGAGCACAAAGGTTGATGTGGTTGGACATTGATCTGCTATCAAAAGTAGGTAACCTGGATTGCACAGCTAACCATAGATTGAATTTCATTCTAGGGATTGTAGGAGAAATCCAAACTAGGTTGTGCCAATGGACTACTTGCGAGTGCTCTGTGATGAACAATGCTGTGTGCTTAAAACTGAACTTGCCATTTGGGGAGGCTAGCCATATCTTGCTATCACTTCTTGAAGAACATGGCGAGGGCTGAAGTAATAACTCAGGAATGACAGATGTAAGACTTGTAGGAAATGACCAAGATGAGTTTTGTATGAAGGTGTCGACTGTGGTTGATTCATTTAAACCTGCATCAGTAAGAATTGTTAGTGGAAAACGATTGCAGAGAGGTCCACCTGAGGACCAGTTATAAAACCAAAATGAGGTCCCTGAGCCATTGCCAATCTTGTGCTTGAGAAGCTGTCTACCAATGTGCCTATTGTAATACCCCTAGTTTTCAAAATGATAAAATTGGAATGGGAATTTAATTTTCAATTGTGATTTGTATTTCATTTTTTTTTTAATTTAATAATTGGACTTATTTGTTATTTGTTTTGCTTAATTGCTTAATTATAATTTATGTGTTTAATTTAATTGTTGAATTGAAATTGTTTTAATTTAAATTATCTGATTAGTTTGTGGTTTTACTGTAATTGTTTTATTTGTAAGTTAATTTAATTATTTGATTAATTTATGGTTTAAATGGATTATTTGTTTTATTTTGTTTTATATATAGTGTAAATTTAGGGGTTTTTTTTGTGAGTTTTAGCCGTCACATGTTAGGATTGGAATTAGGGTTAGGGTTTTATAGACTGCTCTATATATTTATGTTCTTTTACGTCTGTTAGGAAAAAAAAAAACCCTATTCACGAAATAGTTTCTTTTAGAGGAAAACAGAGAGAGTCTCGGAATATAATCTGTGAGGCTAAAGGAGGAAGACTGGAGGAAGAACAGAGGGGCTGCTTCTGGATGGAACCAAGAAGCAATAGAGGAAGGGAACTGTGAGCAGAGCAGAGGGGAAACAGACTTAGAGAATTCTGAAACTTAAATTTAGAGACGACGCTTAAGGTTTCACACCGAAATCTAAAGGCAAGTTTCAGTCTATTCCTCTCCTGTAAACTTGTGTTCCGTGCATCTTATATAGACTCCAGGAACTTAAATAAACTTTTAAAAATAGACTTTATTCATGCTTGGTGTTTTCTGAAATCTGTTCTTCGTTTTAAGTTTAAACTTATTCTTGCATAAACTGTGTGTGTAGTTTAAGTTTTGTTTGTCAATTGGTTCACATTGGGATAGGAGGAGTCTCTAGGGGTTTAAGAGCATTAATGGAACCTTAAAAATCTTAAAAAGGTCTGGAATAGAACACTGGACTTCGCCGGAAGCATAGACGGCAACCGGACGAAGCAGAGACGAAGCAATGGAGCAGAGACGGCTCTCAGAGGAAGAGAGCCGGCTCCCTAAATAAGGGAGCCGGCTCCTAAGAAGGTAGAGCCGGCTCTCCATGACGGAGAGCCGCCTCTGGAAGATGAAGAGCCGGCTCCCATGGGGGGGAGTCGGCTCCTTTGAACAGAAACCCCTCCGGGGGTCTTTCTAGTGATTTTTGATACTTCAGGGGTAAAAGGGTAATTTTGGAGTTTCATGGGGGTTCTTAAATGGTGTACAGAGGATGTTTAAGACCTAAGATGTATTGATTCAGGTCATGGGAATGGACAACATAAATTTTAAAATAAGAATGTTCAATACTGTCAAGAAGGAAGGAGAACTGGAATCGTTGGTTGGCTAGCAAATTAAATGAACTGCTATAAAGGTAAGTGTTAGGAATTTATACCAATGATATAAATGACATGTTTCAGTTCCAAGAGGGTTGTTTATGCTATGGTTAGGGTCGTCATGTAATTTTAATTGATAGGTTGCATGCCGACAGGAGTTGTAGGAGTTTTAGTTGCTAGCTTTATTTTGGCGAACTAAATGGACTTGTATGGGAATACTTTTGAGGTTTCATAAGATGTACTTCGGGTAGATTTCTGAGTGTCGTTATATCAGACGCATGATCTATAGTGAGGATTAAAGGGACATCATGTAATTTAAGCATTACTTGGCATGCTCTCAAGGATGATGTAGGTTGTGATTATTAGTTTTGTTTTAGCAAACGAACTAGACTAGTATGGAGGTATTTTTGGCCGTCTAGTATAATGTGCACAGTAATAACTCTATTTGTCATTATATTGTGCTATGGATGTTAGATGATGAACTGTTAAAATTTATGTTCGATCAATTGTATGGAATTGGATAATTTAAGTTGTTTATCATTACTTTAAGAAATTAAAGGAAGGATTTATGGTTTAATCATATACTGGATGCATGATAGGATCTTAATAATATCTGATTTCTATTATACTGGTTTCTGGATATGTTTGATGTTCTAATGAATGTGCATCATTTGTGGATCATTTGCATTATATGTACCGGTATGGGACGGTGACATATCAGGGATGGATTAGATCAAAAAGCTAAGTCCTACCCCTTCATACATAAGGAATGGATTAACTAAAACAGTTAAATCCTACATGGATGCATGTCCTGTCAACTAAAACAGTTGAACGACATAATGGATATTTGTTTTATCTCTGCACTAGGAAGGAATTTATATATATATTTATGGTACCGTGATACGAGCTTGAGTCTCCTGATCATGGTTAGGGTGCGTATATTGCAAAGGTTGAGTAGCTGGATATAACTAATGTTCCCTGGTAGGTTTAGGTACTTGGCCGCTGAAAAGCGTGTTTTATATGTCACCTTCTACCCAGGCTGAACTATGTTATAAGCTAGTGAGCATCCTATAGTGTGTATTTACATATATATGGACTATTGTAGATATTGCCGAGCTATCTAGGATGTATCTGCGTATCGGGTTTATGTACGGATTGTAGTAGATTGGAACTTGCATGTGGGCCTGACCCACTCCTATTTTTCAGGTATTCGCCAGTACCAGCTTAGAGTTTGATCGTGTTGATGCAAATACAGACACTAACTCTACTGGTTACATAGGATTTCCTTCCTATTATGGTTTTGGATTTTAATTCTGTAAATTTATCTAAAGATTTGTATTTAGGGGTCCACCAGGTGGATTCCCGAGTTGTACGGATTTAAATTATATTAAATTATTATTTAAGGTTTGAGGATTGTCATATTAGTATTCTTTCTGGTTATTATTATTTAAATCTTACTTCAGTTTTATTCCTGCTTGTTTACATATTGATTGTTTGGTATCCCTCGGATCTGTGCTTGGACTTGATCACCCGTGGCTCTAGAAACGAGAGGTATCACAGTTGGTATCAGAGCACTCCAGGTTCTAGTGTCCTTAGGAGTGTCTTTTGTTAGAAGTCTTCCGCGTTGCGTCTTTTAAAAACTTAGAGCCATATTAGGATTCGTTGTACTCTTTTACGGTTCATTAGGAGGAGCTCCTGATGTCAATTATATTCTATAATTATGGAATAGTTGACACTAGAAGGAGGATGGGGTCTGCGGCGACAGTAAATCAGACAAAAGGAGTAGAGGAGTACGTTATCGAGTTCTCTATCAGAAGTAGAACTTGGGATTTAAGGTTTAGTTCCGGTTGGCACTACTTTTAGAAGTATAAGCCAATAAGGGATATAGGAGTGTGTTTTAGGTCCCCGTATAAAGGGACTAACACGATTTTAGTTATTCTCATAAAGGAGACAACCGAGGAATAGGACACCAAAGAGGATTCTAGTGGAGGAGATTTCAACAAACCCAAGAAAGAGGGTATTAAATGTCAAAAATCAAGGATCACGTGAAAGTGATCTTATTCGCTAATAGTATAGTGAACGATACTTATAGAGTTGAGGTGGATAGTTTACCTTGCGTATTACCTTTAAATGAGGTAGATAAAGGGAACTCTTCAGGGGTTTGGGAATCGGATGAAGTTCTTCTCAGAACAAAGCAAAGAGTATATAGCACGTTCCGGGGAGTATGGGGATTAGGTTTTGACGATCTAAGTTGCTTTATACAGCTACATTAGACGGTTTGTATCCTGTGTATAAGGAGGATGAAGGTTAAGCCTTTGGCATTTGCTGAGGCAAATGGAGTTGGTTTTGAGCTATATTTCGAGGTTGGGTGATTACCTCCGAAACTGTAGAAAGGAGATTGTGAACCAATCGGGTAAGTTGATTTCTAAAAGAGATTTTCTTTGCTAGGAGGAACGATGTTTTACGTAGGAGTTTATTGTGTTTTATTGTGTGTGCTTTATGTGTTTCTTTTACGTCAAGTATCAGTTAATTACCGTTTTGGAGGAATAGCGTTAATTACGCTAGGATTGTAAGCATGCGATCATAGGATTTGGTTTGTATATCTAACTTTAGTCAATCAAATGAACCTAGACATGCGTGGTTGTAGTATGTGTTCAGGATGGGATAAGAAAAACCAGCAGTTTTGAGTCAAATGATATAGATTCATTGGATAAGCTGTAACGTCATGCTGGTTTATCGAAGGAACTGGCTTGGCTGAATATCTTCTAGGAAAATTTTAAACAGGTGTTCCTAAGTCAGTAAGAGGATTTTGGTACTGGTTTAAGCATTTGTTAGAATGACACCGACTGAGGATAGTAGACGAATTTACTAGTCATCAGTCAATTCTTAATCAAGAATTTTATTCTCATCAGGGGGTGTCATTAGGAGGAGGTGCTGGCGATGCATATCAAGGAGGAGGCAGAGTCACTCATTTGCACAACTAATATGGAATTTTTTTTTTTTAGGTTACCATTCGCAACAAGTAGTTGTTGCTCGAAATTTTTTGACTATTTGGAGGATGAAAAGATTTCCATATGCGGTTGCAGTTAAACGGGATGTCTAATAGACACTTACTTGTGTTAGAAAAGTAAGATGTCAAAGACTTGAAGATGAGATCGAACATCTAATATCTGTCTCAAAGTCTGATGTTTGGTAAATAATCTAGATGGACCGTCAGAGATCATTAGATCCTTGCGGCCACTTCCCATGCTAGAGCGGGACTAACAGAGTAGTTTCCACGGATTTAGATGAGAGATTACTGATTCTACACAAGGGTCAGGATTCTGGTTGGGAGATCGTTGACCGATAAAATTAAATCAGTTTCATTTTGTCTATTTTGGGAACTAGTAAGATATCAGTTCCTACGAATAGCGCAAATCACGAGACGGCTTAGATGGATAGATGTGGTGATTCACACTTTGCGTTAAGCTTCATCTGGTGGAAGTAATAGGGAAGAGGATGATTTTATCAACCGGTATGGTAATTGAACCTTCGGTGGTTGTTGCACAATCCGTTGTGGTTTAACATATGGAAATTATAACACCTGCTGTTACCAGGGAAATGGAAGTGGTTAACTTAAAATATTTGAGCTGACCCCACAGGAGGTAGTACCTTACTCAGATGAGTTTAAGGTACTGAAAGAAGATTGGTAGTTATCTTTCTGCTTCTAGGAAGGTCAGAGTGACTGAGCTGTAAAATTCATAAATTTTACGGTGCAGTCAACTGGTTATGGTTTGCATCCCGACATACAATGTTAGTTTTGGTGCGGTACGGATAGGGACATGTACATAACTGTCTCCAAGAGTATCATCTGTTAGTAAGGTGGAAAATTGATACTTGGATATCACTGGAGGTTTTAGTCCTTTCTTATATCGAAATGGGAGTAGGACTAATCAGGAGGGGATGGTTGGTAGAAATTACTGACATTTGTTGGAATTTTAATTCCATATGGTTTAAGAGTAGTGGATAGAGCAAGTTCGCTTGTGGACTACACTTTAGCGGAGTTTACTTTGGCATTTCTTATCAGTTGTACATTGCGCTGATAACGGAGTTATAGCATGTGGTAATTCAATATGGAAGATAACCGGTGATATGTCAAAGGAGCTTTCTGAAGGTGTTGGAGCAACAACTATGCTTCGCATCTCTAGACGGGAAATGGGATCGTGATATTCTATTTAAGCATGGCAAATATGCTTAGGATATATATCCTAAGTTGGCATGGGTAATTGAAAGCGTTACTTACCGTTTCAGATATTATCTGTGCTATTGTTGGCACAAGGAGGTTCGTGCGACAATGTTTGGGATTTTAGATAGTCGGGTTGTGTCGATCTCTTTCTGGTTGGTCCGACATGGAAGCGAGGTTATCTAATAAGACCTTGACTTTATGTAAGGATACATTGGAGAACCATGCTCTCTTTTGGTAATGAGTGCTCACGGTTTGGAGGCGACAGTCGGATTTTGTAGCTAGTTGAACTCGTACATGGGAGTTTTCTATCAGGGAAGGGTTGTTTGAGCGGTTTTCCGTATCGGAAGCAATGTGTTTTGGAGGAAAGTCCGTTTTATGTATCGCACAGACTCTTCACGGGTTTTGGTTATTGGTTTCGGCAGTAGCCTATTGTTTAGCGTTACCAACTTGTTAAGCGCTGGATGCATAGGACTTTTATGTGTTAGTTCTATGGAATTGGAAGGACGAAGGATGGTTACCCTTCATTAAATATTGGGTAAGATTGGATCATTGCTAGATACAATCTAGGAGTTGCACATTTATGCTATTTCTTAAACATAGGAATCTTGTATATGGTTGGATGTGTTGGAATTTGGGTGGTGCTCATCTAAAGGAGCTGTGCCACACGAAAACATAAATGAATTTTGCAAAGTCATTAATTCAAATTTTTGTGAATTCCGAGGACGGAATTCCTTTTATTAGGGGGGAAGAATGTAATACCCCTAGTTTTCAAAAGTATAAAATGGGAATGGGAATTTAATTTTTAATTTTGATTTGTATTTCATTTTTTTTTTAATTTAATAATTGGACTTATTTGTTATTTGTTTTGCTTAATTGCTTAATTATAATTTATGTGTTTAATTTAATTGTTGAATTGAAATTGTTTTAATTTAAATTATCTGATTAGTTTGTGATTTTACTGTAATTGTTTTATTTGTGAGTTAATTTAATTATTTGATTAATTTATGGTTTAAATGGATTATTTGTTTTATTTGGTTTTATATATAGTGTAAATTTAGGGTTTTCTTTTGTGAGTTTTAGCCGTCACATGTTAGGATTGGAATTAGGGTTAGGGTTTTATAGACGGCTATATATATTTATGTTCTTTTACGTCTGTTAGGAAAAAAAAAAACCCTATTCACGAAATAGTTTCTTTTAGAGGAAAACAGAGAGAGTCTCGAAATATAATCTGTGAGGCTAAAGGAGGAAGACTGGAGGAAGAACAGAGGGGCTGCTTCTGGATGGAACCAAGAAGCAATAGAGGAAGGGAACTGTGAGCAGAGCAGAGGGGAAACAGACTTAGAGAATTCTGAAACTTAAATTTAGAGACGACGCTTAAGGTTTCACACCGAAATCTAAAAGCAAGTTTCAGTCTATTCCTCTCCTGTAAACTTGTGTTCTGTGCATCTTATATAGACTCCAGGAACTTAAATAAACTTTTAAAAATAGACTTTATTCATGCTTGGTGTTTTCTGAAATCTGTTCTGCGTTTTAAGTTTAAACTTATTCTTGCATAAACTGTGTGTGTAGTTTAAGTTTTGTTTGTCAATTGGTTCACTTTGGGATAGGAGGAGTCTCTAGGGGTTTAAGAGCATTAATGGAACCTTAAAAATCTTAAAAAGGTCTGGAATAGAACACTGGACTTCGCCGGAAGCATAGACGGCAACCGGACGAAGCAGAGACAAAGCAATGGAGCAGAGACGGCTCTCAGGGGAAGAGAGCCGGCTCCCTAAATAAGGGAGCCGGCTCCCAAGAAGGTAGAGGCGGCTCTCCATGAGGGAGAGCCGGCTCTGGAAGATAAAGAGCCGGCTCCCATGGGGGGGAGCCGGCTCCTTTGAACAGAAACCCCTCCGAGGGTCTTTCTGGTGATTTTTGATACTTTAGGGGTAAAAGGGTAATTTTGGAGTTTCATGGGGGTTCTTAAATGGTGTACAGAGGATGTTTAAGACCTAAGATGTATTGATTCAGGTCATGGGAATGGACAACATAAATTTTAAAATAAGAATGTTCAATACTGTCAAGAAGGAAGGAGAACTGGAATCGTTGGTTGGCTAGCAAATTAAATGAACTGCTATCAAGGTAAGTGTTAGGAATTTATACCAATGATATAAATGACATGTTTCAGTTCCAAGAGGGTTGTTTATGCTATGGTTAGGGTCGTCATGTAATTTTAATTGATAGGTTGCATGCCGACAGGAGTTGTAGGAGTTTTAGTTGCTAGCTTTATTTTGGCGAACTAAATGGATTTGTATGGGAATACTTTTGGGGTTTCATAAGATGTACTTCGGGTAGATTTCTGAGTGTCGTTATATCAGACACATGATCTATAGTGAGGATTAAAGGGACATCATGTAATATAAGCATTACTTGGCATGCTGTCAAGGATGATGTAGGTTGTGATTATTAGTTTTGTTTTAGCAAACGAACTGGACTAGTATGGAGGTATTTTTGGCCGTCTAGTATAATGTGCACAGTAATAACTCTATTTGTCATTATATTGTGCTATGGATGTTAGATGATGAACTGTTAAAATTTATGTTCGATCAATTGTATGGAATTGGATAATTTAAGTTGTTTATCATTACTTTAAGAAATTAAAGGAAGGATTTATGGTTTAATCATATACTGGATGCATGATAGGATCTTAATAATATCTGATTTCTATTATACTGGTTTCTGGATATGTTTGATGTTCTAATGAATGTGCATCATTTGTGGATCATTTGCATTATATGTACCGGTATGGGACGGTGACATATCAGGGATGGATTAGATCAAAAAGCTAAGTCCTACCCCTTCATACATAAGGAATGGATTAACTAAAACAGTTAAATCCTACATGGATGCATGTCCTGTCAACTAAAACAGTTGAACGACATAATGGATATTTGTTTTATCTCTGCACTAGGAAGGAATTTATATATATATTTATGGTACCGTGATACGAGCTTGAGTCTCCTGATCATGGTTAGGGTGCGTATATTGCAAAGGTTGAGTAGCTGGATATAACTAATGTTCCCTGGTAGGTTTAGGTACTTGGCCGCTGAAAAGCGTGTTTTATATGTCACCTTCTACCCAGGCTGAACTATGTTATAGGCTAGTGAGCATCCTATAGTGTGTATTTACATATATATGGACTATTGTAGATATTGCCGAGCTATCTAGGATGTATCTGCGTATCGAGTTTATGTACGGATTGTAGTAGATTGGAACTTGCATGTGGGCCTGACCCACTCCTATTTTTCAGGTATTCGCCAGTTCCAGCTTAGAGTTTGATCGTGTTGATGCAAATACAGACACTAACTCTACTGGTTACATAGGATTTCCTTCCTATTATGGTTTTGGATTTTAATTCTGTAAATTTATCTAAAGATTTGTATTTAGGGGTCCACCAGGTGGATTCCCGAGTTGTACGGATTTAAATTATATTAAATTATTATTTAAGGTTTGAGGATTGTCATATTAGTATTCTTTCTGGTTATTATTATTTAAATCTTACTTCAGTTTTATTCCTGCTTGTTTACATATTGATTGTTTGGTATCCCTCGGATCTGTGCTCGGACTTGATCACCCGTGGCTCTAGAAACAAGGGGTATCACACCTATGCTGTAAAATCTTCCTCCAACTCCAAGAGCAAGGGTGGGGGAAGTTGATTGTCCAAAAGTTTCTTGACTTAATGAGGTGAACCCTACACTAGGTGATCCAAATTCTGTCATGGTTGTTTGAGTGAAGATCCCAAATATACCTTAGGATGTTAGCTTTGTTTGATATTTCCAAGTTTGGAATGCCAAGACCCCCTTCCTTCTTAGGTAAACAAACTTTACTCCAAGTAAGTTTTGCTCCTGTGGATTTCATTTCTGGACCTGACCAGAGGAAAGACCTGAATATTTTGTTGAGCTCATTGATTACAGCTTTGGGTAGGATGAAAATGCTTGCCCAGTATATTTGTGCTGAGACCAATACAGCCTTGATAAGTTGGAGTCTGCCTGCATAGGAGAGTGACCTTGAAGACCACTGTGAAATCCTGTTTGTGACTTTTTTCTAGAAGGAAAAAATAGTTGTGAATCACAAATATCAAAAACGTCATTTAATTCGGACGGAGGGAGTATAAATTTTCGGTAATAATACAATTTCTAAGAGAAAGTTGTTGAACTTGGTATGCTGTTGAAGAAATCACATTTATAAAATTCAACCATGTGGTTGTGGTTTTATTTGGTTCTAATTTCTTCTTCAGTATATATTTTTTTGAGTAGGTTCTCAAAATATGTATGCTATTGAAAAAATCTTAGAAATTTATAAAATTCAACCATGTGGTAATGGTTTTATTTGGTTCTACTTCCTACTTCAATATATATTTTTTTGAGTAGCTTTTCAAAATATTGTTTCTTGTGTTGTTGAATCAATGTTTCAATATTTATTTTAGTATTTGAATTTATCCACAGGGAATGGTATGTTGACACAACTCCTGTGTAGATTAAAGAGGAGAAATATAGTTTTGAGTTATGTTAAATTAGTAGTGATTTGTTAAAAAAAAAAAATAGTATTGATAAAAGAAGGATTTGAGTTGAAATAAACTTTAAATCAACAAATAAAACATGCATTTCATTAATACAAGAGAGAATGTGAATGAATTGGAATTCAATCGTCCTTATTTCGTGAAAGAAGGGTAATTATGGTATTAAAATGTAAAAATCAATGTTGTGGTCTATAATTTCTTTTTAAGAAAAAAAAAATAAATGGAGAAGATATTGATGGAGAAAAATGGCCCAAGCGAATTCCGGTGAAGAGGAATGCTGTAAGGTAAACTTGTTTCATCAAATTCAAAGGAAAGTAAATGGGGTATATATGGGATGGAATTGTCTTGCATCATATCGGAATGAAAAAATAAATAGGTATATATAGACTAAATATTAACCAATCTAATGTTAAAAATTAGAGCAAGTTTGGGGTGAGCACATGATATATTATTAATTTGGTGAAACCATCAACGCAATTCTTTTCACTTTAATTATTGATTTGGAGGAAAAATAATTTGAGAGATACTAAAGGAAAGACTATAATTTTTCAAGTTTTAGACAAATTTAATTTTTGGACTCTATTAGAATGAGTACAAAATCATTCAATTTTTTTTTTTTTTTGGTAGTATTACTACTATGGAAGTGAACTTTTTTTCTTAGTTGGTACTCACACATACATGTCTTCACTAGGGGTTAAACTCCTAATCTCCCTTTAGAAAGTAAGAGGCTGATACCGCTAGGCCACTGGCTTGCTGGTGTGTGGAAGTAAACTTACCACTTGGCATGTGCATTTGTTGTCCGACGAAATATATATTGAAAACATTCATTAGTGTGTGACATTCATATATTTGTTGCATGTTTTATGTTATGGGTGGGGTATATTGTTGCGAAACAAAATACAATAACAAATAGGGATGACAACAGGGCGGGTTTGGAGCGGGTTTGGCTAAACCCGTCCCTGCCCCGTCTGTTTAATGACAAATCCATACCCGCCCCGTGCCCCGGGAGGGGTTGAATTCTCAAGTTCATTCCCGCCCCATTGGAAGATGACAATACCCGTGCCCGCCCCACCTGCCACATTAACATTTTTTTTTCTTCCTTTTTTGACTACTGGAATAACATATATATCAATCCATTTGCATATGCGATTACTCATGTCTTCCAATAGTACTGAAAATTATGAAAAAGAAAAAACCAAACAAACAAATAAACAATTTACCTTTGGCATATTCATCAAATTAGCAAGAGAAAAATATTTCAACCAAACTCCCAGAAAAATCAGTACCAAAATATTATATGTAGAATCAGCAATTGAAAAAAATAAGAACAAACCTAAATCGACTCAAAGAGCATTAACAAAGTCGTCGCTAGTGTCTCTTCCTCTCTCATGAATTGTGAAATGGTAAATTGAGTCCAGGCAACAATTGATCGACTAAAAAATAATGGATTTTCTTCTTACCAATCTCTCTCCTACTCTACTCATTCGTCAGAAGACAAACCCACCACTATTCACCACCACAACCCTCTTTCTCCTCACCTTTCTCCATTAACAAAACCCAGATATACTCTCTAACTCGTGTTGCGCAGGTCACCCAAACCTCAATTACGCAGGAAAAACTTGAAGAGAATCAAGAGATCTTACCAGAGATTCAAATGAATCATCGATCTCAACTGCCTAAGTGGACCGAGAGTTTGGTTTTTGGGTAAGATGCGCCGACCCCTGTGTTGTGAACTTGTGGATGTGGAGGCACTACTACTATGCATTAGGGTTATAAATTATATAGAGTAACTTATAATATGTATGTATGTTGATGAGCACTGAAAAGTACACATTTAAACCCCTTAAGCTTGAGTATTCTAAGACCTTTATCTATCTTATTTATCCGTTTTAGTACTTATTTGTGTTTTTATCTATTTCAGGTCAATAATGTTAAAATGGGCTAAAAATGAGTTCTTAAGGCCTTTTTGGAGTCAAACTAAGTCTTAGCGATGATCCGGAGCAAAAACAGGCTGATTTGGAGCAAAAAGAAACTGATACTGAAAAGCTGAAAAGTTGGATGGATCGCAGAAAAAGTTGGATCGATTGAACTTTTAGTTGGATCGAACTGGACATGCTGGCAGCAAGTTATCACTTTTTCCGTGCGCGCCCAAAAGTTCACTTACCAAAAAGTTGCGGGATTAGATATTTTTTGGCATATATTCTAGACTTAGTGACTAAGAAAAGGACCTTCTATATAAAGGGAAATGACCCATTTGTAAAAGGGGATTCTTTAGGCTTTTTATCATTTTATTTTTCTACATTGTAATTTTTATTTTTCTCTCTAGAAAAGTTAGAGATTAGGGTTAGAAGAAAAGAGAGAAGTGGAGGCACATCTCAAGAACACATCTCTAAATCCACTATATCTCCATCTCTAGAGCTTCAAAGAAGAAGAAGAAGATGGAGCTATGTTTGGAGCTTGATTCCATGACTACATCCACCTCCTCCATGATTGACTAGATCTACACTTAGGGCTTGGATGAGTCCTAAGTCTTGTGTAATCTAAACCCTTGTATTTATATTTTTGGGGATTTTTATATATATTGTTGTGATTAGTGTTCTAGCCTTGTGAATTTCATGAATCTTGGTATATTTCTATGATTTCCATGGTCTAATTCTTCCTATTAATTCTCTAGTTTATTTACATGTCTATGTGTGATTAAATTAGGAATTATGTCTCACATGATTCATATGGGTTAATTCTTCCATTGATTCTCTATTTTAAGTACATGTTGTCTTATGTGTGATTATTTGGGGAATTGATCTCTACACTAGTTTTTCTATATTAATTGCATGTTTATGTGTGATTGATTGAAAATCTAGTGATGGCTAGACATTAGTGCTTAATGGAATGCTCTTGTTATGTCTCTTGATGGTTCATACTTATTCCTTGATGGATTGTGCCTCTCCCTTAGTTTATTTTCATGCTAGTAGTGTAGTTGTAGTGTAGTGTTAGTGGGGGAGACAATTCATGCTTGTTCTTTGATGTTTCATGCTTTTGAATGCAAGAAGCATATGCTCTAATATTGTGGTGTAATGGAATTTTGAGCTTAATGAAGGATTAATGACTTGTTATGATATATTGTATCTTTCACATGTGTTTAGACAATATATTCCTCTCCCAATAGATATATTGTGGCCTCTCACATGATGTTTAGACAATACATGTTTAACTAAGTCATCCTTGTGAATTATTTGGACTATGAGCTTAATGAAAGGTTTAATGACTTGATTTGATATTTTGTTCTCTTCACATGTTGTCTAGACAATATATTCCTCTTCCAATAGATATATTGTAGCCTTTCACATGTTGTTTAGACATTATACACTTGTTGAGTCACCTTTGCTAGTCGAACCAATTTTGTTCACAACAATGTATTCCCCATTAATGGAAAGCAAGTGGTTAATTACATGAGCTTAGTGGTAATTCCAACACCCTAAGTCCTCTCTTCTCATCTCTTAAATCCCTATCTCTACTTAGTTTTATTTTTATTGCATTTTAATTAATTCTTTTCTAGAAGTAATCAACCAACCCAACTCTCTTTTGCAATCATTTGGTACGCTAGAGTCGAAGTTGAAATTCCAACACGTATGATCCCTTGGGATGATCTCTACTCACTCTTGCTACGTTAGTAGTGGTGTTGGTAGTGGTTTTTATAAATGTAAATTTGACATAAAAGGCTTTTCTTGAACCACACATTCACTACATTTAGTTTGGCGTTTACAAGCGACCTCGTCATATGTGTATATATATATATATATATGTATATATTAAAATTTAAAGAATTGTATATAACGGGGCGGGGCAGGGCGGATATGAATCAGAACTCATCCCCGCCCCGTGACCTACGGCGGGTAAAAAAAATGTATCCATACCCACCCCGACGGTATAAAATTTGTTTCCATATCCCATTATTAACGAGGCGGAGCCCCGGCGGGGCAGTAAAAATTGCCATCCCAAGTAACAAATAAAAAATACATGTGCGTTTAGTAACGTTTTTATTTTCTATTTTTGTAATCTTAAGAAAGGTGAAAAATGATTTTGTTTTTTTTGAGTGAAAATAGGAAGTAAAAATAATAAAAGTATTTAGTAAATACATATTTGTTACAAAATGTACATATTAAATAATATATTTTATATGTAATAAAATATATATTGTGTTATAATATTGTAAATAAGTTATAATTTAATATTTACATATAATATAATATAGATATAGTATATAAAAATATAAAATATCTACTGGATAATAATTTAATAACATTATATTATATATCAAAAATCATTTTGTCACAAAAAATAATTTATATTATTATTTAAAATATTATATATTAAAAATATATATTTTTATTAACAGTTAATATGTAACTTAGTATATAACACAAATAATATGAATTTTATTTGAAGTGAATAGTGCATGTGTAGTAACAATAGTAAAAACGTTTCGGATTGGACACCAACGTCCGGGTCGGTAGACGCAGGAACCACGTTGGTGCTATTAATTCTCTCGAATTTGCTATCTTTGTATAGTCGAATGAACTGGAAGCCAGGATGTTCGTAGAGAACCTCATTTGTGGTTGAAGGCATCACAGAGAAATGAATATGAAATGGTATGAGAGAGAGAGAGGGGGGGGGGGGGGGGATTGATCAATGCAAATAGACCATTTGAATTTGAACGACGGGGATGTTTGTAATACCCCGATATTTTAAAAGATTTATTAATTAGGATTAATTATTTTTATTTGATTTTTAAATGATTTGGTTGATTTAGTTTGAATTAATTAATTATATTTTATTTTTAAATGATTTGTGGGATTAATTACTTTTATTTGATTTTTAAATGATTTGTTTGGTTTAATTGAGTGTTATGGTTAATGGTCTTATTTGTATTAAATTATGTTTCGTGATTATATTTGATAAATTGGTGTGTTGGTTTGCTTTGTGAGAATGTCATGATTGTGTTGTTTTAAGTTGCTTATTTGACTACGTGTGATTTTTATGCTAGTGTGATTTTATTGTGAATTAATTATAATTATTAGACTTAATTGGATTATTTTTATTTATTTAAGTTAATGGGTTTGGACGTAAGGAGGTTGGACCAAAGGATATGGTCTTGGGCTTGGATGAAGCCTTATTGGGTTAATTAATAAAGGCCCATGGTTATTTGATTGTTTAAATGATCATTTTTGGCATAATTATAAATATATATATTTAATTATATATAAATATAATTAGTTAATAAGTGTTACGGAAGGATATATATATTTATGGATATACATATATATATATATATAGGATATATGATTTAATTAACCAATGGTTAATTATGGGAGATATATATATGTATATGTAATATAATATATGTTTATACATATTATATTATTTAAAGACTATAATTTTATTATTTTATTTGGTAATCCTATTAGGAATAGGATTTAAGTTTTTATGTGTATAAATATACACATAAGGTTTAGGATTAAAAAGTTTACACGTTAGAAAAATAAGAGAGATAGAGAGAGAAGAAGAAGAAGGAAAAGCTGACAAGGAGCAGGCCGGATCTGAGAAAGAGGATGCCGGAATTTGAAAAGACAATCAAAGATTGAAGCGTCGGTTTCGTTTTGAAACCTTCAGGCAAGTTCTTTTCTAACTCTCCTCTTAGGACCCATAAGTTTATCACCTTGAGCATCAATATTTAGATTTAAATTTATTTGATTAAATAGTAGTTAGATCGGATGAATTAAAACCCTGAATTATTATATTTTATTTTTTAAAAAAACTTTAGATTTTAAATGGATAGTTGAATGTGATGTGTTTATTTTAGAATCAACTAATATACTTGATTTGTGACCCACAAGGGTTCATTAGGGTTTATAGAATTTTTGATAATTTTCTATAATTTTTCAGAAATTTTTCGAGATTTTTCTATAATTTTTATGATGTTTTAGAATTATATATATAATTATATTTGTGTGTATATATATATATATATATATATATTGTTCTACGATTGGGGTCGGCGGCACATCAAATAGGGTGGGTAATCCAGTGTAGCGTGGCGTATAGTTTTATGGTGCATGTGTTGATCTAGGCCGTGGGTACAATTAATGGATGATAGAATGATTTAGTGCTTTGCGGTGCATGATATGTTGATGCATATGTAAAATCTAATGGTTGGATTTAATTGAGGGAAGGGAGATGATTCGGTGCATCATAGTGTATAAGAGTATGGTTCGTACGCATATCTGGGTTGTTGGATTGCTCTGGTCAACAAAATAATAATCCAGTGTATCGTGGCTCATAGGAACACAGAGGACAGCCAATGAGAAGCTGCCAACATGTGCCGAGAGTACATTAGGCGCGTGGACGCGTCTGCCAGGGAATAATGGCGCGTGGAAGCGCGTGCAGAGCGTGTGGGAGTATGTGGCGGCGCGTGAGAGAGCATGGGGATGCGTGCGGGGCCTCGAAAAGTTCCTGGGGGGTCCGGTGATGTTCCAGAGTTGATTTTAAGCTTGTTGGTGTTGAAATCAACCTTCAAAGGATGTGTTATTGGTGTTCGGAGAGTTATAGAGTATCACCACGATATTTACTGGGTGTATATATAATTATTTAATAACTTGTGATGGAATGAGGTATAAATATATATATATATATATATATATATATATATATATATTTATATGTATGGTTTATTTAATTTATGAGTTGTGTGGATAGTTGTATATATATGATTTAAATAATCAATGATTATTATTGATGGTATTTTATATATATGTATGTATATATATCATTTAAGAGTATTAATATTATTATTCTTATTTGGTATAAAGGAGTGGTTGATTAAATCATAATAGCCTGATTATTAAATTATTGATATGCAAATAATATGCATGAGGTGTCTATGTATGATTTAGATTTTTGTTAAGTTTAAATTGGGTACATGGTTGAATTGTAGGCATGCATAAGTTACCATAGGCATATATATATTGCCTAAGTATTGGTATAAATAAAATACATATATAGGAAGTATGGATGAGTTGCTAGTTTAAAAATATAAATATATATGTTTGTAGAGGCATTGTTGAATTGCCAATGTATAAATATACATACATGGAAGCATGGTTGAATTGCCAATGTATAAATAAATATATCTGTTGGGGCATGGTTGAATTGTCAATATATAAATAAATATATTTGTAATGGCATGGTTGATTTGCCAAAGCATAAGTAATGGCTATGCATATTAGATGTTTAAATTGCATCCATGGTTACTATATGTATAAGTTGGGTTAAGATTGGATGTTTTTAAATTATAATAATTTAATACTTACAAGTTAGTGTATTACTTTATATATATTAATAAAATAATATTGGTGGAGACATGGATGATTTGTCAAAGCTTTGAATATTGAATATGTGATTTAAATAATCACAGTTATTATTAGGGATGAGATTAAATGTATTATTTCATCAATTATGTTTTATTATTTAAATGGTTAAATAATCATTCAGGATGGGATTAAGGTTTAAGGAACTTTTCTTTAAAAGAAATAGTGGATTGGTGTAGGTATGATTAATTTAATTATTGTTTATAGGTTTTGAAAATTAATGAACCTAGTAATAGATGTGCTTAGGGTATTATATATAATTATTTATATATAAGTGTATTATTGTTTATTAAAGTAAAACTTTTATTAGGTTTGGTTTTGATCAGAGATGATCTATTTATTGGTTTTCAGAGGCTTGGTAGAGTGAACTTGCTCGTAGGGTTTAACCCACGATTTATTTTTCAGGTTATTAAAAGTTCAAGTCTAAAAGTTGAGGATCCGCAGCTGGAGGACTTATCCACTCTTTCGGTTTATTTAAAAGTATGATATTTTTATTATTTCATTTGTTATTAGTATTTAATAATGAATTTCTGGATAATGGATTTTTTGGTTAAGGGGTCCTTGAGTTGCAGGATTCCCATGTTGTAAATTTTGGGAGAAATATTAATGGAACTTTTATTTAATAGATTTCCTTCAGCGAGTTATTTATTCTTTATTATTCATCTTTGTACTCTGTGCTTGTTAAATACTTTAATTGTTTTGATATCCCCTGATTTTGTGCGCGGACTTGATCAATCCGTGTTTCAAAATCAGGGGGTATCACAATGTTATTTAAGTAAGATGAGCTTGACAACTTGGCTCCATTGGCAAGTAGTAAATGGCTTTGTTTTGGTCCATCCTACCCATCACTTTCATTATTGATTTTAGGGGTGTCAATATTTGACACGGCACGCTAACACAATACGAGATAAGAAGGTTTGAGTTTGAATTCATCGTGTTCGTATCGTAATCGTGTCGACACAAATTAATCCGCTAACTAAACGTGTCGTGTTCGTATTTGACCCTATAAACACGATTATGACACAAATAACTCGATTAACTAAATGTGTTAGATAAAAATATCTGTGTTCGTGTAAAAAATAACTTAAACGTGTTTTTTTTGTGTCTTGTCAAGTTTTGATCTATTTATTAAACATGTTATGCGTGTCATGTCGTATTCGTGTTGAGGGTCTAAGACATGGTTAATAATCGTATCGTGTTTATGTCGACCCTAATCGTGTTCGTGTCGTAATCGTGTCGACACGAAGATCACTCGCCAACACAAATTGTTACCCCTGACTCATTTGGAGAGAAACGAAAGTCTCCATACGTCTGATGGTAATGGTCATCCCTAGAATGGAGAAATTTTAAAGCCCACTCAAAACTTTTATCTAGAAGAAAAATAAAAAATAAAAAAATTCAAGTAATAATAAATTGTCTTAGAGAAAGTTGTTAAACTTGGTATACTATTGAAGAAATCTTATAAATTTATAAAATTCATCCATGTGGTTATGGTTTTATTTGGTTCTACTTTCTTCTTCAATATATATATTTTTGAGTAGGTTTTCAAAATATTATTTCTTGTGTCGTTGAATCAATGTATCAATATTTATTTTAGTATTTGAATTTATCCACAGGGAATGATATGTTGACACAATTCCTGAGTAGATTAAAGGGGAGAAATATACTTTTGAGTTATGTTAAATTAGTAGTGATATAGAAGTATTTGAGTTGAAATAAACTTTAAATCAACAAATAAAACATGCATTTCATTAATACGAGAGAGAAGGTGAATGAGTTGGAATTCAACCGTCCTTATTTCGTGAAAGAAGGATAATTATGGTATTAAAATGTAGAAATCAATGTTGTGGTCTGTAATTTCATTTTAAGAAAAAAAAAAAATTAGAGAAGATATTGATGGAGTAAAATGGCCCAAGTAAAGAAGAACGTTGTAAGGTAAACTTGTCTCATCAAATTTAGAGGAAAGTGAATAGGGTTTATATGGGATAGACTTGTCTCACATTATATTCGAATGAAAAAATAAATAAATATATATAGACTGAATATTAACCAACCTAATGTTAAAAATTAGAGTGTGGTGGTGAGCACATGATATATTATTGATTTGGTGAAACCATCAAAGCAATTCTTTTCACTTTAATTATTGATTTGGAGTAAAAATAATTTGAGAGATCCTAAAGGAAGGATGATAGATTCTATAATTTTTCAAGTTTTAGATAAATTTATTTTTTGGAGTCTATTAGAGTGACTACAAAATCATTCAATTTTTTTTGTAGTATTACTCGTATGGAAGTGAACTTATCACGTGGCATGTGCATTTGTTGTCCGACGAAATATGTATTGAAAATATTAGTCACTTTGTAACATTTATTTATATTTTTGTTGCGTGTTTTATGTTACGGGCGGAGTATACTGTTGCGAAACAAAATACAGTAACAAATAAGAAATATAGGTGTGTCTAGTAACATTTTTATTTTTTGTTTTTGTAATCTTAAAATAACAGAAACATGATTTTATTTTTTTGAGTGAAAATAGAAAGCAGAAACAATAAGAGTGTTTAATAATACATAATTGTTACAAAATGTACATTTTTTAAACTTTTTATTTTATTTTATTGAATTTTAGGAGTTAGTGATTAGAGCGGAGGGGGAAGGGGAGGGTAGATGACTTGAATACGGACTCTCGGACATAGGGAGCAACGCAACCACTCTAGCACAAAAACCATAAATCTACAAAATCCAATTTAAAATTACAAATCTTAATAATACCCGATACATCACAAGTACAAAATTAGATATACGAAAATAAAAACACTCCCACCAATTATGAATATAAATACATGTATATGCACAAGTATACATTTATTATGTGATATATAATATATTTAGCATATGATAATTTATTATGAATAAAAAAATATTAAATAATATATTTTATATGTAATAAATATATATTCTATTACAATATTGTAAATAAATTATAATTTAATATTTACATATAATATAATATAGATATGGTATATAACAATATAAAATATCTACTGTATAATAATTTAATAACATTATATTCTATATCAAAAATTATTTTGCCACAAAAAATAATTTACTTTATTATATAATATATTATATATTAAGATATATTTTTATCAAATAAAAAATAATGTACAATATTTAATATATTCTATATTAAAAAATATATATTTTCATTAATATTTAATATGCAACTTAGTATATAACACAAATAATATGAATTTTATTTAAAATGAATAGTGCATGTGTAGTAACAATAGTGAAAACGTTTCTGTGCTACAGTGCTAGAAATATAAGAAACATCTTTTTATGTTTCCTTTTTTCTTCACAAAAATTGAAAACGTTTTATGTTATAGAAAAACAAAAACATATTATTGAGTACGATTTTTGTTTTCGTTTTGCTTTTTAAGTGACTGACAATAGAAAATAAGAAATGTTTCTCGTTACTAAACGCAGCCAAATTAATGTTTTCTAAATATTTTTCACTGTAGCAAAAACAATACAGCGGTTAACAGCATTTAAAAAAAAAAAATTACTTACACACGCATACTAATATCTGATTTTTTTAACTAACCACTTTGTTACTCAATCAAACATATTGGGATTGGGCACAATATGAAAGATGCAATAATTGTACATAGTTTTTAGTACTCCCTCAGTCCCAAAATATGACTCACAATTTTGTGAGTCATAATTCTCAATGTGGATAGCTATTTTGAAATAGAAGGAGTAGGGATGCACAAGGTCCGATTTGGTCCGGTTTTTAGAATTTTTGGAACCAAATCACTCCCTATGGATCCAAAAAATTTGGTTCCAAAAATTTTGAAACCGTGAAGAAATGGTTTGGTTTGGTTCGGCTCCTACGGTTTTAGTTGAATTTTTTTTCCTTGAATTGTATATACAACAAAAATAACAATAAAAACATTCAGATTCCCGAATCAAAAACTAAAATAGAGAGAGAAAAATAGGAGAAAGTTAGTGAAATAGACCCAAAAGCTAAAACCTATAAATTAAAATAAAGTTGAATGTTGCTGAAATTGGAAAAGATGATAAATTCGTGGTTGAAAACTAAGAAACTTGATTCGTTGTCATTGTTGGTTGTGCTTGAGGAGTAAACACGCCGTGAGACTTAGAACTAAAAGTGAGAGTGAAAGGGGGAGAATGTGAAAAAGGATGTCACCGACGATAGTGATAAAAGATTGACAGTGATCACCGAACTTTGAAGGATGCGTGAGAGAGATTGATCAACAACTGAATCCCGTGGCGATGAGACCTAAAAAGTGAATAAGGCGGTAAGGGTGTTCAAAAAATCCGACAAACTGAACCGGACCGAACTGAATTGGATGGTTTGAGCTAGTTGTAAAGTGGTTTGGTCCGGTCTTGGGCCCAAGATTATGAAACCGTAATTTTACGGTCGGCTCTTGGTTTGGGATCCTGCTGGACCGGCCCAGCCCGGATTGAACCGTTATATAGCTTATATTATAAATAAATAAATAAATATATATATATATATATATTATATTTATAGAAATGATATAACTTATAGTTTTGGCTAAACATATTCTTAAATTTTCTCGGGCCATGATGAAAGCTAGCAAAGAGAGAGAAAGAAAACGAAATGATGGGCCATAATAAATAAAATATCATATGAAAATTACCAAACAATAAAAACTACACAATCAAAAATAAAGCATAACCATTATGGACTAGAGGAGATTATTGGTTCTTTAAATACTAAAGTGGAAGAGTAGTATATAATAAATATATATACTGAATTGTCGGTTCCCTGTTGATGTATTATATTGAAGGAAAAATAAGAAATTATGTTTTTAAAAAATAAAATAAAAAGGAAATCAACTAAAACCGACAAACCGAACCGAACCGAACCAAACTGATTTTTCGTGGTTTGGTTTGGTTCGGTTCCATGGGCATTATAGTTCGGTTTGGTTTCAGAAATAGTGAAACCGTTATAAATGGTTTGGTCCCAAAAAAAAACTTTCAATCTGATCCAAACCAGACCGTGTGCACCCCTATAAGGCGGCGTGAGCAAAGAAAAAAAATGAGATAATGGAGAAATGTTGGCAGGCACTCAAAAATCCAAACATCGGGAGTAGCAAAAGTGTATATATATATATATATATACACACACACACATTATAACGGTTCGGTCGATCCGGTCCTATAAGACCCTAATTCAAAATCGAACAAAAAATTCATAGTTTTATTATTTTTGAACCGTAACTGAACCGAACCACTGTAGAATCGTCCCAAATAGGGATGGCAGATTCCCCATCCCCGTCGGGGGCGGGACCCTGTTTATAGCGGGGATGGGGATCCTTTTAGTTAAACGGGGATGAGAATGGGGGCAAATTATGAATCCCCGCCGGAGCCGGGACCGGAGGCGGGGATGGGGTAAACCCGCCTCACCCCACCCCGATTAAGTGTGAAGTTATTAATATACCCTTACATATAATAATTTATTACTAAATTAGATTTATTATATATATGAAAATAAGAAAAAAAAAATATATTTTTTTTTAATAAAAAAAATTATAAGGGCAAGGACGGGGATAAGGTGTTGGGGGCGGGGGCTGGGGCGGGTATGGGGATTCTGGCAAAATTTTAAGCGGGAATGGAAAATAAAAAATGCATCGGAGATGGGGATGAGGAATGGAATCCCCGTCCTATCCCGTCCCGTTGCCATCCCTAGTCCCAAACTGTCCTATCCAATCCGGTATGAATTTTTGGATTGACAAGTTTTTGGCACACCCTTATGAGGGAGTATCTGATCTGGAAGCTATGGTGGCTAGGAAGTACTACTAGCTTCGGCTGTAAGCTTTACTCTAGTTTGGCGGCAGGTCTTTCAATTTGCCCTGCCATAGAGTAGGGCTGTCCATTTCTGCCCAAAAGAACCCTCCATCCACAATCAAATATGTCATAGAAAAATCACTTTCTCACCATAATTTGAACTCTTTTTTTTTTTTTTTTTTTTTTTTCAAATATGTTTTATTATTATTATTATTATTGACAAGCCATAACAACTCAAAAGACATATCCAGACCTACCTAATCCTGATTGATGAAGGAAGAAACATTTTTAATAAGAGCCAAAGCCTTCTCAGTGGTTGGACTGAACAGGTGGAACAAATGTTCCTCTCTTGTAGTCTCCACAATCTCCACCGTCCCTTTCCACCCACTCTTTTTCAACCTCTTATAATAATCTCCACCCACTTCTCTCAGATGATCATTCTCAGCAAGCAACACCAACACCCTCTCACACCCTAACCTAGCCAAATCCCTTGCTACCGGTCTCAGCCTTGGATCTTCCAACCCACCATTCCCCGGACACATGTACAGCCACATCTCGTCATCATCTTCCCTACCTCCAAAGAACGGGTGAATCATAACCGCCCGAACGACCCGTACTCCGAGTAACCCTATTGACCCGACCCGGGTTAACAATGTGTTGGAAATGTTCCCCCCTCCACTATCTCCACCTATGAATACCCGATCAAGATCCGCGTGCTTGTTGATCCATGGGTCGGGACCCTTTCCATTAGCTTGGGACGCAACCCACTGGAGCGCTTCCCAACAGTCCTCGTAGCAGGCGGGTATCAGGTGCTCTGGGGCTAGCCTGTACTCCACTGAGATGGCGATAGCATTGGCCTCCGCGGCAATGGCTCTGATGTGGGGGTGGTAAAGGGGAGAGAAAGTGGACTCGAAGGAGAATCCGCCTCCGTGGATGTAGAAGAGGAAGGGAAGCCTCTGGGACGGGTCGGATAGTCGGGGCAGAAAGATCCGAGCAGATATTTCTGGTTCGGACGAGATAATGACATCTTTGGATTGAACACCGGTGATGAAGTCGTCGGACGGCGGGATTTTTTGGGTGGGCCAAAAGAACTTCTCGACGCAGCCGTCTTTGTACACCCTGAAGAACTGGAATTCATGGGCCACCTCTAGATTTGCTGAGTCCATGGCAAGAGCAATTAAGATGAGGAAGAATTATAAGAATCTCTGGAGATACAATGGGAGGCTATACAGTTTGTGCTTGGATTACTTATGTGTGTATACATATATACATATATAGAGAGAGAGAGTGAGAGAGAACTAAGCACTCTTCCTTGTTTACATAATGATTCCTTTGGTATTGTATAAAATGCTTTCTTAGAGCATCTTCAACCCTAAAATGCTAAATTCCGACGCCAAATTTATATTTTGATAGTGCTACAGTGTCAAAATGTTATATTTTAGCAATTATGCTCTAATGGTGTATTTCATGCAAGATGCTATTTTTTTATGCAACCACCATTTTTTTTCAACTACCATTCCCACCATGCAAAGCTCCAATTTTTTTTTGAAGCAACTCAATCCATACCATCAGTTAATATCACTGAGTTGTTGATAGTGTGTTGGAAGCTTCAAGTTGTAAAAAACATTTTAAAAGAAACAAAAATTAAACTGCTAATGCAAATGCTTTTATTTAAATTATATTTGCTTATGATCTTCTTCTCTATCCTCATCATACAGAGAAGACATTGACCATTATAATTATTCATGCAACTGGTTTCAGACCTTCCCATTATAAAATGCACACCCATCTCAGAAACCAAAAACCAAACCAAGATTCATAGTACAGGACTACAAAAAAATAAAATAAACAATTTCTAATCAGACTTCTGAGTTATGAGTAATCCAAATCTGTTACTCGGAAACAGCAAATTTAAAAACTTTATGATTCGGTTCAGCCCCTGATCACTTATCATTTCAAATTCTCTCTTTTATTCTAGCCAAATCTTGAAGCTCTAAAAAAAAAAATACAGAACTGAGATAAGAAGATCCAAAAGATATTAACCCATATCAGATAACATTTTGATATAAAGAATACATAATGATAACGATATGGTGGTTTAGTGAAATTGAATGAACGTAGAAGATGTGCAGAAGTAGAGAGCGTTGTTTAAAAACATTAGGGAATATATAGTATATGTGTTGGGATTTATATGCCCTGGCATAGCAAATTCCTGTTTGGATTAATTGACATATGTTCCTGACGTTTCTGAAATATTTATGTTTTATACAATTGGTGAATTCAATGTATTATATTTCGATTCACTATGAAATTGATAGTGTCCATGTAATTACAAGAAATATTTATGTATATGTATGTGATGGCAATCAATGCATGATATATAAATAGTAATTATAAATTGTTCATAGTCGGTAATTATGGATGGACTCATAATTAATTAAGACTTGAACTAGATCCGCGTTAGGTTGAGATATATTGCGAGAGCCGTCGTATGCAATTACTCCCTATCACCGTCATGGCATTTGACTCTTAAGCATGAGAAAAGTATAGACTCTTTTATTAATTAATAATTACTTTGATTTGTTCGGCGGATTCTTCGGGATCCTTAGACCGACACTTCGGGTAGTTATGTAATTAATAGTTAGAGGGTTATATTTTCAATATTTGCATCATTGCTACTTGTATTTATTTTGTATTGATTATGGTTGATCACAAAGTAAATTCGAAGGCCTTCGTATGATTTTAGACAAAATGATTTATTATATATTTATTTATTAAATTATTATTTTTGTCGAACAAATGTTTTATTGTGATCGAGCCAGAAATAATCAAAGGCGCCAAAATAAATATATTAATTAAGTAGTCGGATTGATGGCATTATTTATCCGATAACTAATTATGCATAGAGGGGTCAAAGTGCAACATTGACTTAGAGGTTATTTATTATTGAATTGGAGTTCAATTAATTTCTTTTAGTGGAGTAGAAATTAATTTATGAATTAATTTAATTGGGTCCATGGACCGGGCCAATTATTAATTCATTGTAACCAATAAAATAATAGGCCCAATGGATTCTTACTCATAGCCCAACTTGATATTGGAATCATATTAGATTTGAGACATGTGAATTAGAGATTGAGAAGGATTAGTTGTTTCCTTTTCTTTACCTTTATGTTGCCTATAAATATACATGGTCTATGTATATTTTAGGGGTGATTTTGATGAGAAGGAAAAATGAATAAATTTTCTCTCTCTAGAAAATTAGGGTTTATGTTCTCATCTAATGGAGGCTCCCACAAGCCTAGTTTTCCAAGGTCATTCAAGGAGGCTTATGAGTGATTCCTAAAGGCAAGACCATTACCAAGAAGATGGAGATCCATGGAAAAGATGTCTAGCAAAAGGGATCTACAATAAGTGAGAACATTCACTTTAGAGGAGAGATCTGAGGTTTACTCAAACCTTGATGTAAGTATTCAATCTTTTAGTTGAATAATACATCATATTTTATTTTATTTTTTTGCATAAAACTTGTCTCTATGTGATGAATCAAGATCTATGAATTTAAATCCCTCGAAAAGTTTTTAAAACTAGCACGTTCATATATATTTTGATTGATGTATGTTGATGTATGATTTAATATGTTGATATATATTGATACATGATGATGTATGAATAATTGTGAATGAATGATGATGTATGGTTGGGCCATGGATGAAGCTTATAGGTTAAATTAATGTAATTTTATCTTTGGATGAATGTAATTAAGGCTTTGATTTAGCCGTTTGAAAGTTCAATGATGTAATTTATTTTTCCCATTGTATTTCAAGTTTTAAATATTTTTAAAGCCACGTAATCTTCGTCAAAGGATGCTATGAAGCTTCAAGAAGGTCCAAGAGGGTTAAATTAGGCTTCAGGAATTTTCTGGGATTTTTTAGAAATTTTTCGGAATTTTTCTAGAATTTTTTAAGGCCTAATTTAATTTCTGGAATTTTTCGGTAATTTTCCGGCGACTGGAGAGTTGTCGGCGGCAAGGTTTTGGCCGGAGATCAAGAGGGATTAATGGGAAATAACTGTTGGGAAATGTGCTAGTTTTAAAAACTTTTCGAGGGATTTAAATTCATAGATCTTGATTCATCACATAGAGACAAGTTTTATGCAAAAAAATAAAATAAAATATGATGTATTATTCAACTAAAAGATTGAATACTTACATCAAGGTTTGAGTAAACCTCAGATCTCTCCTCTAAAGTGAATGTTCTCACTTATTGTAGATTTCTTTTGCTAGACATCTTTTCCATGGATCTCCATCTTCTTGGTAATGGTCTTGCCTTTAGGAATCACTCATAATCCTCCTTGAATGACCTTGGAAAACTAGGCTTGTGGGAGCCTCCATTAGATGAGAACATAAACCCTAATTTTCTAGAGAGAGAAAATTTATTCCTTTTTCCTTCTCATCAAAATCACCCCTAAAATATACATAGACCATGTATATTTATAGGCAATATAAAGGTAAAGAAAAGGAAACAACTAATCCTTCTCAATCTCTAATTCACATGTCTCAAATCTAATATGATTCCAATATCAAGTTGGGCTATGAGTGAGAATCCATTGGGCCTATTATTTTATTGGCTACAATGAATTAATGATTGGCCCGGTCCATGGACCCAATTAAATTAATTCATAAATTAATTTCTACTCCACTAAAAGAAATTAATTGAACTCCAATTCAATAATAAATAACCTCTAAGTCAATGTTGCACTTTGACCCCTCTATGCATAATTAGTTATCGGATAAATAATGCCATCAATCCGACTACTTAATTAATATATTTATTTTGGCACCTTTGATTATTTCTGGCTCGATCACAATAAAACATTTGTTCGACAAAAATAATAATTTAATAAATAAATATATAATAAATCATTTTGTCTAAAATCATACGAAGGCCTTCGAATTTACTTTGTGATCAACCATAATCAATACAAAATAAATACAAGTAGCAATGATGCAAATATTGAAAATATAACCCTCTAACTATTAATTACATAACTACCCGAAGTGTCGGTCTAAGGATCCCGAAGAATCCGCCGAACAAATCAAAGTAATTATTAATTAATAAAAGAGTCTATACTTTTCTCATGCTTAAGAGTCAAATGCCATGACGGTGATAGGGAGTAATTGCATACAACGGCTCTCGCAATATATCTCAACCTAACGCGGATCCAGTTCAAGTCTTAATTAATTATGAGTCCATCCATAATTACCGACTATGAACAATTTATAATTACTATTTATATATCATGCATTGATTGCCATCACATACATATACATAAATATTTCTTGTAATTACATGGACACTATCAATTTCATAGTGAATCGAAATATAATACATTGAATTCACCAATTGTATAAAACATAAATATTTCAGAAACGTCAGGAACATATGTCAATTAATCCAAACAGGAATTTGCTATGCCAGGGCATATAAATCCCAACAGCTCCCACTTGCCCTCATAGCCAATTCAAATTGCACCTAACTCCAATGTTATCCAGATGATGACCAAAATTATTGATCAATGACACCTTTGATAATGGATCAACAAAGTTGTGTTCCAATGCAATGTTCTAGCTACAAGTACATTTTCTTGCCGGACAATATCATGTTGAACATGATACTTCCTCTTAGTGTATCTTGTTCCTCTATAGAACCTTAGGTCATTGGTTTGGACTACTTCTACACTATTATCGCAATATAGCTCGATAGGTAGGCTAGCATGCTCCACAACCTCTAAATCAGTGAGATCAAACCAATAGGCTTCTTTTGCCGCCTTTAAGGCTGCAATATATTCCACCTACAGGTTTGAGTCAGCAGTTAAAATCTGCTTAACAATCTACCAACTGATCTCCCTTCCATTAAGTGAACATACACTAAGTCATGAACCTCATAGTATCTACTTCTGATTGAAAATCAGAACTAGCATACCTGACTAGGACCATATCATCACATCCATAAATGAATATGATATCATTGGTTTTCCTTAGGTACTTAATGATATTTTTCACAATAGACCAGTTGTCAAGTCCAGTATTGGACTGATCTCTACTAACTATCCCTACTATGTAGCGAATGTCCTGTTTGGTATAGACCATGGCATATATGAGACTCTTATATGCTGAAACATATTGTTCCAGTCTCATTTGCTCAATCTCCTTTGATAGTCTTGAAAAACTACTTACTAGAGAGAGACATCCATATCAATAAAACAAGAACTCATTCTTTGAGTTATGCATACCAAACCTGGTCAAAACTTTATCAATGTAGGGTTATTAAGATAAGCCTATTTTCCTTTTAACCTGATCTTGCAAAAGCTTGATCCTAGGAATCTAGCTTACATCCTGAAAATCCTTCATTTAAAAGTAATTGAACAACTACCTCTTTATTGATGACAAAACTTCCACATCATTCTAAATGAGTAGGATGTCATCAATATATATAGAATTAGAAAAATAATGACATTCCCTTGTACACTCATGATTTATTCACTAAGAAATCTTCTAGTATCTTTTTGTAGATTAACTTGCCTTCCATAGGAATCACCTACTAGAAAGTTCTACAAGATCCCAGAATTTATTAGAATACATAGATTCCAACTCTGATTTCATAGTAACTCACCAAAACTATCTGTATCCACATCGGTTCACGCTTCCGTGTAGCTTACTGGGTCCAACTCATGTTTAACAGGGATGTCCATAATGGTCTCACCTAAAAACATGATTCTGTCGAATTGGATGATAATCCTCCCACTACATCAATGTACCGATGCAAGAATCTGTGTAGTAGATGATGCTAACGCATCAATAGGGAATTCATATATTATTCTCAATCTCTATAATAAGTGTGTTCACATGTGGTACATCTGGTACTCATACCAAATTCTCTAACATTATGCTACTAGGTATGTGATTCATAATATGATTCTCCTATAGATAAACAGTGAGTGAAAACAATCAACTTTTATCTTTGAGATCATAAAATAATCCATCCTAGTGACATTTAGAGTAGCTATCAAATCTAGCATGCCTATGATCTGATTCCAACTTACTTGTCCATATCAAACGCACGTGTGCAAGACTACCCCATATGTGCATATGATTCAAACTAATATTTAGTCAAAAACACAGCTCAACGGTATCCTTGAGACAGACTAAGATGGAATGCAGTTCATAATGCGCATCGATGTCATTAACGCTAAACTCTTAAATGAAAGAGATAATGTGGCATTACTGATCATAGATCTAACCATGTTAAGTGGAATTCTGTTATTCCTATTTGACACCTAAATTAATTTAGCGTCAATTGCGGAAAACTGGTACACAACACCCTCATTGACCATATAGTCTTTGCACTATCCCAAGAAATACTCAAATACTCGATCAGATCGAAGTGTCTTGATAAGTTTACCTAATCTGAGCTCCACATCAGTCTTGACCCTCTCGGAATATACCAAAAGTATAAGACTTGTGTCGCAACAGGTAAATTTATCCAAAACGTGAGTAATCTTGATTGGATGTTCATAAGACTACACGTGTACGTGTGTACCGACTCCAATTGTTCTTTATGTCTATTTCATTTGGCTGATTAAGCCCTTAGAGTTATCTATCATTCAAAACAAGATTCACAAGTTTGGTTTAGGCTCCTCTGCCTCACTAGGTAATAAACCTTCTTTAACCAATCTTTAAATCTCATTTTGATTGATTACAACCCAAAAATAGACACCAAAAATACAATGAGTCAGGAATAACAAATTTTCTCTTAACATTCAATCTAGAAAATGCAACATTAGTTTCTACATCCTGCAAATCTTAAGAGCTTGTGATTATAGTATATTAACCATCTTTCAATACACCAGAAGCAATCACATATCTATTCAATTTTATAAAACCAGTTTTACAAAATAACGATCTAGTTTTTTTATAAGCCAAAAGTAAAATAAGAATGAGATTGCGTTTCACTTCTGTGCATAAAGATAGTTCTCTAATACTAATATCCTCATACTCTCTAATTTCAGATGTAATACTCCCACTGACTTAGTTACAACCTTGGCATCAGGTCAAAAGATAAATATATACCCATATCATCAAGGCTTCTGGATTCCTGAAATCCTTACAATAAATTGCAAACATGTTTAGTGGCTCCAGAATCTATCCATCAGGAATCAATAGATACAACCACATAACATGGCTCAATGATTAAATATATATTTTCCTATGCCACGTCATTACTTAGACAGTTTGTCCTTTAGTGTCTTAGTTAACGGCAAAAGAAACAGTTTCATTCGCCCTCAACATACACTGCCTTATTCCCTTTAACCTTTTAGATACCTATGTTTTGTGCTAGCCTAGTCCTATTATCATCCTTCTTCTTTGCTTTGCCCATCCACTTGGGCCTAGAAGAAGATGGTATAGACTAGGTTAGATTGATAGGAACGCCCATACTCTTGATTATCCCTTTTTTTGTTACCAATTCTATAAGAATATCAGCGAGTGTGAACTCAAACTGATTCCTTATTTAGTTCACTCTAACAGAGTCGAATGAGTTTGGTAACAAGGCAATAATCATGTCAACTTGAAACTTACCACCCAAGTCAGCCTTATTGATCTCCAGCTAATTTTTAAATAATAAACAATCATTTTTCAAAATTTGATTTCATACTGGAGTTCCTTAGGCTATCTTGATGCTATTCAAGTCTGACATTGTACTTTGGCATACTCTCTATTTAATCTCACCAAAACATCTTATTAAATTTTAACATGATGCTTGAAGAAAATAAAATAATGTAAATGTTAGCTTTGGAGCGTATTCGAGGTAAACTCTAGAATATTGCACCAAGTCATCTCATTTACCTTATTTCACTTATTCAAAGCATTAATGTTCTCTTAGGTATCTTAAAGTAAAAGGATTAGGTTTAGAAGTAGTAAATACATTTGTACCCTTACATTGTGAATAAAATATCTAAGTTCATTTCTCAGTCAATATTAATGAGATCCAGTTACATTGAATATGTAAGCAAGCAGATAAACTGGATTAGACATAATTAATCTGAATGTAAATGCATTCATACAATATGCAAGGTGAATTATTAATAATGTCATGCATATTTAAAATTAAAATGAGCTTGTTAACCACATAATACAATAAATCTCAATCGAACAAGAGATCATTATCATTATTGGTGAACAATCCCTTTTAATTAATGCGGGTCCCTCAACTCTGTAGCATAATAAATCAACCAATTAATATGTCAATAACTTATCCTGTTGGAGGAGTTCATTATTACTATTGTTGAGATTCATTTACTATTAGGTCAGCACTTCCATTAAAATAGTATGTGGGTCCCTTAACCACTGCATGAAAAATCGGATAACCAATACACCAATAACTTATTCGGTTGGCGAAATTCATTATTGCTATTGGCGGGCAAATCCCATCATCTCCATATCTCTTAAGACAATGCCTTGTCTATCTATATGAAATGACTCCCGATTATGTTTAGCCTTTCTAAAATCACCTAGTGTAGACCACTCCGTTGGGGAGCTAACACTATTGATTTTAGATTGAGTGTATAACATTATTAATGCTCTAATGAAAAATAAAACATTAAATATGTTGTCATTATAATCTAGACTCTTTAAATCATGCGTAGGGCCTTATTTTTAAAGATCTAATTACAATGAACATTTAATATTTTTATTTTCATGAGACAACCATTCTTGTAATATTAAGACTCTTCAAATCATGCGTGGGGCCTTATTTTTGAAGATCTAATTACAATGGTTTTAATAACGAAGGCCATGGGGCAATGTATAAAAATCCCCGCTCCCACTCAATTTTTAATCATTCATAATCAGGGTTTTTATTTTATTCATTTACATGATATAATGCATGCAAAACGTCTTGATTTTAATCCAATTAAGTTTAGAAAATATTTAGACTTTAAACGATTCACTAATATTTAACTTGAGGCACACTTCAAAAATAATTTATAAAAATAATTTTTCGTTTCGCAATAAGTACTCTCAAATTAATTAGTAATCAAATCCAATTAATTTTCATAATTTAATTAATATAAATCAAGTCATTTAATTAAATATCATGGATCCAATGCATGAATAATAATAATAAACAATTAATTATTCCACGCATCAGTTAAATAAATAAATAAGAGACAGAAGCAAATTAAATGGCCAATGGATTCAGCTTTTAACATTTAATTACTCTAAGTATTGCGCGAGGATCTTCCATCAGCTTGCAAACACCCGCAGGAGGTTGATACGCGCTAGGAGAAGCAAAACACTGCTTGGAACGCGACTGGAGGGCCCCACACGCGCTCACACGCGCCTGGGGCATGCTGCAGGTGAAGCCACGCGCCCCCACGCGCTGGCACGCGCAATATGTATAGAGAGAGAGAGAGAGGTGAGGGAAGAGTTTTAGAGAGAGAGGTACCTCTAATTCGTTGAGCAACGCTCTCTATCTGTTCTCAATCTGCCGCTGCAAATGCACGCGGGGGGGTTCGACGAATGGACTGCGTTTCCCCAATTTCGGTGGATTATTGAGTCTAACTATAAAAGGGGTTTATGAGTCTAATGACGATGAGGAAGAGCAATGGATTGACGGTGATCCGACGACGAATCGGAGAGACAACGATGAGGAAGAGATTAACTATTGTTTCTGTTGCCACCGTTCTCCTCTCTCTCTCTCTCTCTCTCTCTGTTGCCCTAGACAAATACAGGCGAAATTGGAGCCGTCGCTTTTTTTCTGTAGCCTAACTCATATAGCAATTGCTATTTGTTTTGCTACAATTGGCATAAAAAATAGTAAAGTTAAAAAATAGCGGCCCAAATAGCATTGCATTGGAGAGCCTAGTTTTAAGCCCACCTGCCATATTTTGAATTAGCAGCCCAAATAAGAAGTGGGTTGGAGATGCCCTTAGGTTTGTTGGGTGACTTTGATCTGCCAATGCAATAGCTACCCACTACCCACAAAGTGTGTAATGGACTATAATATGATTCACAACGATTCACCTGACAAGTACGTCAATCCCAACTACTCATAAGTCCGATCTCTGTGAAACTTTATACAGTATCATTTTCGGATCAATTTTGAAATAATTATCGAGTAAGCATGCAATAATTTCACATTTTCTCCATATATAATCCAACCACATATTATTGGCTCCCTATGCAATAATTTTACCAAGAATGTCTAGCAACGAACAATCTCGCAAGGCTTCCACCATTTTCCTGCAAATCTTTTGTAAATTTCTTGGAAAGATACCAAGAATTGTTTGCTTTATATTGAGACGGCTTTGACTAGTTCAATGACATTAGTCATGATTGTGAAAGAAGGAAATTAGCAAGACTAAAAAGAGTAATGTGAAACAGAACAATTGTCTAGTCCGAAGAACTTATCCCACTTAAGATGCAAATCTTAATATTTTGGTCTAACCAGATGATGTATTCAATTACAAAGAGAGCTGATCCTAGATAACAACACATACTTGCGCAATATTAGTTATGTCAATAGTTTAAATTGGGGCTTAAATCCATGTCTTTGGGTGTGCCCTGATTATTTGAATAGTTTCAGTACATGATATATATTGATTTTGATACATCAATCACAATAACAAGAACCATTACCCAAAAAAAAAAAAATGATCCACATTACATTACAGTATACAATGATTAGAAATTAGAACAACATCGTTTGATTGTTTCATACTACAATTCCCCTCTTTCCCCTTTGCCGGTTTAACAAACGCCTAGAAGAATTTGAAAAAAATAAAAGGGAAAAGGAATATAACAATGAAGGAGCCTGGTCCTGATTAATGAAGGAAGCAACCCTATTCATCAGGGTCCCAGCCTTTTCACAAGTTGGGTTGAACAAATGGAAGACATGATCCTCCCCTTCTGTCTCCATAATCTCAACCACACCACACCACACCACTCACTCTTCCTCAATGCCTCATGGTAGGTTAAATCCCTCTGTCTCAAGTGGTCTTTCTCTGCAGTGCAAACCAGCACCTTGGTGCACCCCAAGGTTGAAAACAAACTAGGATTGGCAGCTGGGTTTAGCCTTGGGTCATCGCACCCACTAGTTTCTGGGCAAATAAACATCCACAGTTTGTCAGGTTTACCATTCCCAAAGAAGGAATGTACCAAAACAATTCCAACAAGCTTCAGATCAAACCCTAATCCATCAACACCAGCTCGGACGGCCATATCATGGGCAATATTTGCTCCAGCACTGTCACCAGCCAAGAAAGCCCGCCCAAAATCCGCATGGTGATTAAGCCAGGGTTCGGGGCCTTGGCCATTAGCATGCAGACCCACCCATTGCATTATAGTTTTATATCTTAATTTAGGGAAGGAGTGTTTCTTAACTAAGTGGAATATTACATCTGTTAGATGCAATTGAGTGATTCACCCCCGTCGAAAGAACAAAACAACCATTAGGCTAGAGAATGAAAGGCGGATGAGCTTGAATTCAGTTTATTTTTTATATTAGGTGTTTGAGGTTGAGCGTTCTTGAATTTAGTTTATTTCACTTTATTTCTTATATTTGGTGTTTGAGGTTGAGCGTTCTTTCGAATTCTGCGGTAGAAATTCTGAGAGGGATAGGACGGTTGCTATGAAAATTGTGAATTGGTGTACGTTTGCTTAACTTTTCACCAAAAAAATAAAAAGTATATATTTTTATATTTTGACAGGTAACCATATCTAATTCTTGACTGTTAGGTGTTGGGTAAATTCTAAATTTTGCTTACTCCATTAAATAGGAATAAACGTAACATTTACTGAATCATAGTTATTCACACTCGTATGGTTCCATGTTGAAATAAAACCATAAATGAGAGGACCCAAGTTAAGATACCATGTATCCTCTCTCTCTCTCTCAACATTGTGAATTAGTGAGAATTCAAATTATATTTGTTTTGGACTCCATTAACATTCAATTTATATCATTTGAAGCTTGGCTAGCTATGGAATCATAACCTATTGAGAAAAATATCAAACAAATTTTTTTTTTTTCGAAATTAAATATCAAAGAATTTAATTAGTGAAACACACTTTACTTTTCTGAGATGAACAGAAAGTACTCCAACACAAACAAACATGTCACACTAGAAGATTTTGTGTGCAATTCATATATATGCAATAATCCAAATATGTTGCTTTATTCATCACATGGTGTGAGAAAATTTTGATACATACAACAAAGTTTAAGTTTTGTCTTGATTCATGAAAGAAGCGATTTTTTTGAGCATGACCAAAGCATTCTCACAAGTGGGCTTGAACAAATGGAACACATGGTCCTCCTCTTGGGCCTCCATAATATCTCTCACTCCACCCCAACCACTCTTACCCAATGACTTATGGTAATGCCAACCCCTATCTCTCAACAAATCTTTCTCAGCAACACAAACGAGCACCTTGGCACACCCGAGGTTTGGGAGTTTCGGATCCATAACCGGGTTGAACAACGGGTCATCAGACCCGCTCGTCTCCGAGTTCACAAAAGCCCACAACTTATCCACCATTTCTTTCTTGCTGATGTCTTCAGAGCCAATTGGATCCTTCCCCCAGAAATATGGATGGACTAGAACAATCCCAACAAGATTGATACCATCCAGCCCACCCGACCCGACCCGGATTGCCATGTTATGTGCTATATTAGCCCCTGCACTATCTCCAGCAAAGTAAACACGTTCAAAATCAGCATACTCCTTTAGCCACTCCTCATCACCACCTCCATTAAAGTGAGAAGCAACCCACTTGACCCCGGCCCACGAATCATCGTAGGCGACCGGGAGAAGATGCTCCGGGGCTCTCCTGTAGTCGATGGATGCCACCACAACGTTGGCTTCTGCGACGAGGGAGTTGAGATAGTTATGGTAGAGCGCAGAATAGGCTGTTTCGATGACAAAGGCTCCGCCGTGGAAGTACACAAGTAGGGGGAGCTTTTGACCCGGGTTGGTGGTTTTGGGGATGTAAAGCCTAGTACCGACGCCGGTTTCGGATGAAATGACCACGTCTTTGGATTGGACACCAGTTTCCGGGTCGGTGGATGCAGGGACGACCTGGGTGCCGATAAGTCTCTCGAATTTGCCATCTTTGTATAGTCGAATGAACTTGAAGCCAGGAAGTTCGTAGAGAACCTCATTTGTGGTTGAAGCCATCACAGAGAAATGAACAAACTATGAAATGGTACGCAAGAGAGAGAGAGATGGGATTGATGAATGCATATGGACCATTTGAATATGCACGGTGGGGATGTTAATTAAGTAAGATGAGCTGGACAACTTGGCTCGACGGCAAGTAGTGAATGGCTTCGTTTTGGTCCACGCACCCGTCACTTTCATTATTGATTTTAGGAGCGATAATTTTTGACACAATACGCTAACATAATTCGAGATAAGAGAGTTTAGATTTGGGTTAATCGTGTTCATGTCTACACGGATTAACCTGCTAACTAAACATATCGTGTTCGTGTCTAACTCAATAAACACGATTATGACACGAATAATCCGATTAATTAAATGTGTTAGATAAAAATATCGTATTCGTGTAAGAAATAATTTAAACATATCTTTTTGTGTCATGTTAATAATCATGTTGTATTCGTGTCAAGGGGGGTTTAAGATACGATTAATAAAACCGTGTCGACCCTAATCATGTCGACAGGAACCCGCCAATACGAATGGTCACTCCCAACACATTTGAAGAAAAACGAAAAGTCTCGTGGGCTACACATCTTTTGTTTGGCATTTATTGTCCATACGTGTGATAGTCATGGTCACCCCTTGTATGGAGAAATTTTACAGCCTACTCAAAACTTTTATCTAGAAGAAAAATAAAAAAATTCAAGTAATAATAAATTGTCTAAGAGAAAGTTGTTTAACTCGGTATACTATTGAAGAAATCTTCGAAATTTATAAAATTCATCCATGTGGTTATGGTTTAATTTGGTTCTACTTTCTTCTGCAATATATATTTTTTTGAGTAGGTTTTCAAAATTTTGTTTATTGTGTTGTTGTATCAATGTATCAATATTTATTTCAGTATTTGAATTTATCCACAGGGAATGGTATGTTGACACAATTCAGAGTAGATTAAAGAGGAGAAATATACTTTAGAGTTACGTTAAATTAGCAGTGATATAGAGTATTTGAGTTGAAATAAGCTTTAAATCAATAAACAAAACATGCATTTCATTAATGCGAGAGAGAAGGTGAATGAATTGGAATACAACCTTCCTTATTTCGTAAAAGAGGGGTAATTATGGTATTAAAATGTAAAAATCAATGTTGTGGTTTGTAATTTCATTTCAAGAAGAAAAAAAATGGAGAAGATATTGATGGAGAAAAAATGGTCTGAGCCAGTTCGGGTGAGGAAGAATGTTATAAGGTAAATTTATCTCATTAAATCTGAAAGAAAGTGAATGTGTATAAATGGAGTGGACTTGGCTCGTATCATATCCGAATGAAAAAATGAATGAATATAAATGAATTAAATATTAACCAACCTAATGTTAAAAATTAAACAAATTAGAGAGGAGATTAAAGAGGAGAAATATACTTTTGAGTTACGTTAAATTAGCAGTGATATAAAGTTTTGAGTTGAAATAAGATTTAAATCAATAAATAAAACATGCATTTCATTAATGCGAGAGAGAAGGTGAATGAATTGGAATACAACCTTCCTTATTTCGTAAAAGAGGGGTAATTATGGTATTAAAATGTAAAAATCAATGTTGTGGTCTGTAATTTCATTTCAAGAAGAAAAAAACCGGAGAAGATACTGATGGAGAAAAAATGGTTTGAGCCGGTTTGAGTGAGGAAGAATGTTATAAGGTAAATTTATCCCATCAAATCCGAAAGAAAGTAAATGGGTATATATGGTGGGACTTGTCTCATATCATATTCGAATGAAAAAATGAATAAATATATATAGATTAAATATTAACCAACCTAATGTTAAAAATTAGACAAATTAGACTAGGTGTGGTGGTGAGCACATGATATATTATTGATTTGGTGAAAAAATGCTTTCGGTCGGTCCATCAAAGCAATTCTTTTCACTTTAATTATTGATTTGGAGGAAAAATACTTTGAGAGATCCCAAGGGAAAGATGATAGATTAAATAATTTTTCAAGTTTTAGACAAATTTATTTTTTGGACTCTGTTTGAGTGACTACAAAATCAATCTATTTTTTTGTAGTATTACTCGTATGGAAGTAAACTTACCACGTGGCATGTGCATTTGTTGCCCAACTAAATATATGTTGAAAAGACAATACTCAGGTTCTCAAATCACTAGTGAGGATTTACAACATACTTATCGCTGATGTGGACCAATAATAAATTGACACGTCAAAGTTTAATTACCAAATTATAGATGGTAATCAAATCACTTTATTTGATTTGGTAAGTGAATATCTAATCACCATCTTTGATTTGGTAATTAAAAATCACATGTTAATTTATTATTGGTCTACATCAACGGTGAGTATGTTGTGTGAGGATCTATGTATTGTCCATATTGAAAACACTCATCAGTGTGCGATATTCATATTTTTGTTGCTTGTTTTATGTTACGGGTGGGGTATACTGTTGCAAAACAAAATATCTCAACAAATAAGAAACACGGGTGCGTTTAGTAACGTTTTCGTTTTCTGATTTTGAATCTTAAAAAAGGAGAAACATGATTTTGTTTTTTTGAGTGAAAATAAAAAGCATAAACAATAAAAGTGTTTAATAATACATATTTGTTACAAAATGTACATATAAATTCTTTTTTTTGTTTTTTTTTTTTGTTTTTCATTTCTATTTTATTTTTTTTATGACAAAAATTTTAGAAGTTAGTGATTAGAGTGAAGGGGAGGGTAAATGACTTAAACATGGATTCTTGGACACAGAAAGCAACCCAACCAATCAAACACGATACTTACTTCCATCGGTATCAAAAAGTCATAAGTCTAAAAAATTCAATTTAAAATTATAAATCTTAATAATATCCAATACATTACAAGTACAAAATTAGATATACCAAGACTAAAACACTCCCACTAATTATGTATATAAATACATGTATATGCATGATGTATACATTTATTATGTGTTATATAATATATTTAGCATATGATAATTTATTATGAATAAAAAATATTAAATAATACATTTTATATGTAAAATATATATTGTGTTATAATATTGTAAATTAATTATAATTTAATAGTTACATATAATATAATATAGATAAGGTATATAATAATATAAAATATCTACTGCATAATAATTTAATAACATTATATTCTATATCAAAAATTATTTTGTCACAAAAAATAATTTACATTATTATCTAATATATTATATATTAAGATATATTTTTATCAAATAAAAAATAATATACAATATTTAATATATTCTATATTAAATATATATATATTTTTTATTAACATTTAATATGCAACTTAGTTTATAATACAAATAATATGAATTTTATTAGAAATGAATAGTGCATGTGTAGTAACAATAGTGAAAATGTTTCAGTTCTACAGTGCCAAAAAACATAAGAAACATTTATTATTATTATTATTATTATTATTATTTATGTTTCCTCTTTTTTTCACAAAAATTGAAAACATTTTATGCTATAGAAAAACAAAAACATATTATTGAACGCAATTTTTGTTTTCATATTTCCTTTTTAGATGTTGACAACAGAAAACAAGAAACGTTTCTCATTACTATTTGCAGCCAAATTAATGTTTTCTAAATATTTTTCACTGTAGCAAAAACAATATAGTGGTTAACAGTACCCAAAAAAAAAAAAAAAAAACTTACACACGCATACTTATATCAAATTTTTATTAACTAACCACTTTGTTAATCATACATTTCGGGATTGGGCACAATATGAAAGATGCAATAATTGTACGTCGTTTTAATACTCTCCCCATCCCAAAATATGACTAACAATTTTGTGAGTCACAGTTCTCAATGCGGATAACTATTTTGGAATAGAGAGAGTGCACACGGTCCGATTTGGTCCCGTTTTGAGAATTTTTGGAACCAAACCTCTCCCTATAGTTCCAAAATATTTGGTTCCAAAAATTCTGAAACAGTGAAAAAATTGTTTGGTTTAGTTCGGTTTGGTTTCTACGGTTCTAGTTGAATTTTATTTCCTTTTTTTTTTTTTTTTTTGAGTAAATTACACATACACCCCCTGAGGTTAAGTCATTTTTCAATTAAATGAATATTTTGGTATTAACTTTCACATACACCCCAATTTACTTTTTGGCCACAAACACATGTGAATTGACGCTTTTACTCTCAAAATTTTAATACAAAACATCTTTAATCGTAAATGACATAAACGCCCCATCTACAATTTTGAGTTTCATCTCTTTCGTCTGCGGTCTCTCTCACCCACCCCCGTCAACCACCACCACAATCCTCATCCCACAACCACCAACACACCAACGCACACCGCCGCCACAATGTACCAACCACACATCGTCGCCATATCAAGCACGTCGCCTCTGGGTAAAAGAAGACGTCGCCACAACCACACAACGAAACACCCATATGCCTCCCCAACCACATGTTACCGCACCGCAACAACTACACACCGCCAACATATCAAACATGCCATACACCACCCACATAACGCCACACCCACACAACGCCACCTCTAGGTCCGGTCACACCCACACACAGAGCACCACAGCCACCGTCACACCTGTAACGACCCACTCCACCACATGGTATGATATTGTCCACTTTGGGCCTGAATCTGTACGGTTTTGCTCTTGAACTTTACCCTCAAAAGGCCTCATTCCAATTGAAGATAACACTACCACATATAAGCACTTCACCTTTCCCTTACCCAAGCGATGTGGAATTATGCACCTTTAGCTCGTCCGGTGTAGTAGCCTGTCAGTGTCTCGCATCCGCCACGGCACACTCGCCCATAGGGTTATCACAATCCACCCCCATTAGAGGCCCAACGTCCCTGTCGGCACACTTCTGGCTTGGTCAGGCTTTAATACCATTTGTAACGACCCACTCCACCACATGGTATGATATTGTCCGCTTTGGGCCTGAGCCTGTATGATTTTGCTCTTGAGCTTTACCCCAAAAGGCCTCATTCCAATTGGAGATAACACCACCACATATAAGTACTTCATTTTCTCTTACCCAGGCGATTTGGGATTGTGTACTCGTAGCTCGCCTAGTGTGGTAACCTGCCAGTATCTCGCACCTGCCCACGGCACACCCGCTCACAGGGTCATCACAACACCCACACACACACATCACGATCATCGTCGTAGCTGTTGTTTTCGTAGATCGTCGTCGTCGTAAATCGTCATCGTTGCCGCAGATCGTCATCGTTGCCACCGCCACCGATGGAATCGCATCGATGATCGTCGACTTGTTTTTTGGTTCAGGTGTGGGTTCGAAGGAATGGTGTCGATTGTGGTGGTAACAAAGCCACCTATGTTGGTGGTAGTGGAGGCACCGATAAAAATGACGATAGGGGCGATGACGTGATGGTGCCATTGATTTGGGTGATTAAAGTAAAGATAAAAAAAAGAAACAGATGATAGGTGTAAAATATGTTAATTGACTAAAATAACCTTTACTGTTATATAGTTATAGTGTTATATTTAGGACATATGTGTTTGTTAAATAGTGGGGGGTTTTGTATGTGTGTGTATATATATCTATATATATATATGGCTATTTTGTATGCATGCGCATATATTTATATGGTAATTTTGTATGTGTGTGTGTGTGTGTCTATATATATATATGACTGTTTTGTATGTGTGTGTATATATATCTATATATATATATATATATATATTGTTTTGTACGTGTGTGTGTGTGTGTGTGTGTGTATATATATATATAGCTGTTTTGTATGTGTATATGGCAAGAATGATTGGTTAATTGGGGATGATGGTATAAGGAAGAGGAAGAAGAGGAAAGGTGTATGTTGGGGGTAGTTTGGTCACAAAACAGTCAACATGAGGTCAAAGGGTAGCATAATCATTTAACACCTCAAAAGTACTATGACCCCACTAAAAATTGACATTTAGGGTATAAGTGAAATGTTAAACGACTAATTCAAATATAAGTAAAATCTAAAACCAAAATGTTAATTCAAATATAAGTAAAATCTAAAACCAAAATGTTAATCTAGCTGAAAAATGACCCTCCCTCCCTCCCCCCGAATTGTATATACAACAAAAATAACAATAAAATCATTCACATTCCCGAATCCAAGACTAAAATACAGAGAGAAAAATAGGGGAAAGTGAGTGAAATAAACCAAAAAGCTAAACCGTATAAATTAAAATAAAGTTGAATGTTGCTGAAATTGAAAAAGATGACAAATCCGAGATTGAAAACTAAAAAACTTGATTCGTTGTCGTTGTTGGTTGTGCTTGTGGCACAAACACGCCATGAGACTTATAACTGAAAATAAGAGGGAAAGGGGGAGAATGTGAGAAAGGATGTCATCAACGATAGTGATAAAAGATCGACGACGATGACCTAACTTCGAAGGTTGCGTGAGAGAGATTGATCAACAACTAGATTCCGTGGTGATGAGAACTAAGAAGTGAATAATGAGGCGTGAGCAAAGAAAAAAAAATGAGATAGCGGAGAAATGTTGGCACGCACCCAAAAATCTAAGCATGAAGAAAAAACAAATAAAAAAATATCAGATAGTGATAAATGTTGGCTCACGTTTGATCGTTGTGCCAAAATCCCTTGCAAACTTAAGAGTATAACTATATATATAATATAACATATATATATATATATATATATATATATATACACACACACACACACACACACATACATATTATAACGGTTCGGTCTGAGCAATCCAGTCCTGAAAGAATCCAATCCAAGATCAAGCCAAAACTTCACAGTTCTATTATTTTAGAACCGCGACCGGATCGAACCGCTATATAACTGGTTTAAACCGTCAAATTCGGTCTGATTCGGTCCGGTATGATTTTTTGAATTGACGGTTTTTTTGGCACACCTTTAAGAGGGAGTATCTGATCTGGAAGCTATAATGGCTAGTCTAGGAAGTAGTACTAGCTTCGACTGTAAGCTTTGCTCTAGTTTGGCGGCAAGTCTTTCAATTTGCCTTGCCATATAATAGTGTTGTCCATTTCTGCCCAAAATAACCCTCCATCCACAATCAAATATGCCATAGAAAAATCACACTCTCATCGTAATTCAAACATTTTTTTTTTTTTTTATCAAACATATTTTATAATAATAATTATTATTGACAAGTAAAACACTTACACATTACACATTACACATTACCACAACAACTCAAAAGACATATCCAGACCCATCTAATCCTGATTGATGAAGGAAGAAACGTTTTTAATAAGAGCAAAAGCCTTCTCAGTGGTTGGATTGAACAGGTGGAAGTAATGTTCATCTCCCGTGGTCTCCACAATCTCCACCGTCCCTTTCCACCCACCCACTCTTCTTCAACCTCTCACAATAATCTCCACCCACCTCTCTTAGATGATCATTCTCAGCAAGCAACACCAACACCCTCTCACACCCTAACCTAGCCAAATCCACTACTACCGGTCTCAGCCTTGGATCTTCCAGCCCATCATTCCGGGACACATGTACAGCCACATCTCGTCATCATCTTCCCTACCTCCAAAGAACGTGTGGACCATAACCACCCCCAACAACCCATACTCTGAGTAACCCTATTGACCCGACCCGGGTTAACAATGTGTAGGAAATGTTCCCCCTCCACTATCTCAACCTATGAATACCTAGGGCTGATCACGGATCGATTTGGTTCTGTTTAAGGTAAAATTCAAACCAATCCGACCCTCACGGATTGACTAAATCTGAAACCGAACTGATCCATGGGGACTCTCAATCTAAACCAAACCGATCTGTGAAATAACGGTTCGGTTCGGTTCGGTTCCCACGGATTGACGAAGCTGCACCAAACTTAAAGCCACAATTTCTCATTCACAAACCTCATGTACCAAGCTTGTGTTTTATCCAACCATAACCTCTCACAACAGGCCACAAACAGAGAGTTTTAGAGATAGAAGGAATTATAAAGAGAGGAAAATTGGAGTTATAGCTACAAGTTTTTTTATAGACAAGATTAAACCAACTAACTCCAAAAAATTGAATGCCTTGTTCAGCCACTCTCCTGGATCTATTTAGCAAACTCAAATTAAAGCTATGAAAGTCTTCCATACATTAATAGAAAGAAAAACAACATTATATGTTCAGAGAAGAGAAGAATAAGACAAATCCACGGAAAAATCTTGTGAACTCATCGAAAAATAGTTCGATCCAGCCGAAGAGGTCGCCATTGCTTTGATACGCAGAGGTTGTTGCTTCGATACGCAGAGTTTGCCGTTGTTTTGATGTATTTTAGGGTGAACGATGGATTGAGAGGCGAGAGATTGGGAAGCAAGAGGAGGAAAAGAGAGACGAAGATTGGGAGGCCGGGGCGTATAGCGGCTGTAATGACTCTAAATTCTAATGAGTTACTAGTGACCTAGTGTTAACTTAGATATATGTTAAAAATTCTATAAAATATAAATAATAAATAATAATACAGTAATATATGACAGTATATATATATAATATTAATATATAATTAAGTTAACGGATCGGATTGGTTCGGTTAACGGATTGGTTTTTTCAGAGCCCAATCCATTAACCGAACCGCGAATTGCGGATTGGTATATTTCTAAACGATCACCAAACCATGACATCTGAAAACTGAACTGAACCGAACCACACAGATCGGATTGGTTCAGACCGAATTAACGGATTATTTGAACACCCTTATGAATACCCGATCAAGATTCGCGTGCTTGTTAATCCATGGGTCGGGACTGTTTCCATTAGCGTGGGACGCAACCCACTGGAGTGCTTCCCAACAGTCCTTGTGGTAGGCGGGTATCGGGTGCTCTGGGGCTAGCATGTACTCCACTGAGATGGCGATAGCATTAGCCTTCACGGCAATGGCTCTGATGTGGGGTTGGTAGAGGGGAGAGAAAGCGGACTCGAAGGAGAATCCGCCTCCGTGGATGTAGAGGAGGAGGGGAAGCCTCTAACATGGGTCGAATAATCTAGGCAGAACGATCCGAGCCGATATTTCGGGTTCAGACGAGATGATATCTTTGGATTAAACGCCGGTGACGGAGTCGTCGGACAGCGGGATTTTTTGGGTTGGCCAAAAGAACTTCTCGACACAGCCGTCTTTGTACACCTTGAAGAAGCGGAATTCATGGGCCACCTCTAGATTTGCTGAGTCCATGGCAAGAGCAATTAAGATGAGGAAGAATTATAAGAATCTCTGGAGGTACAATGGAAGGGTTATACAGTTTGTGCTTGGATTTACTTATGTGTGTGTATATATATATAGAGAGAGAGAAGACTCAGCACTTTTCCTTGTTTACAGAATGATTCCTTTGGTTTCTTATGTTTGTTGGGTGACTTTGGTCTGCCAACTCAATAGCTACCGACTATGATTCACGACGATTCACCTGACAACTCGACTGTGATGTGAGTAAACGTTATGAATACGTCAACCCCAATTACTCTTAAGTCCGATCTCTGTGAAACTTTATACAGTATCATTTTCGGATCAATTTTGAAATAATTATAGAGTAAGCATGCAATAATTTCACATTTTCTCCAAATATAATCCAACCACATATTACTGGCTCCCTATGCAATAATTTTACCAAGAATGTCTAGCAACGAACAATCTCGCAAGTCTTCCACCATTTTCCTGCAAATCTTTTGTAAATTTCTTGGAAAGATACCAAGAATTGTTTGCACCATATTGAGGAGGCTTTGACTAGTTCAATTACATTAGTCATGATTGTGAAAGAAGGGCATTAGCAAGACTAAAAAGAGTAATGTAAAACAGAACAACTGTCTAGTCAGAAGAACTTATCCCCACTTAAAGATTCAAATCTTAATATTTTGGTCTAACCAGATTATCTATTCGGTTATATAGAGAGCTGATCCTAGAGAACAACACATACTTGCAGTCTATCACATTATTCATTATGTCAATAGTTTAATTTGGGACTTAAAATCATGTCTTCGGGTGTCCCCTGATTATTTGAATAGTTTCAGTACATGTAACAACCTCGTGACAGTACATGATACATATTGATTTTGGTACATCAATCACAATAACAAGAAACATTACCCAAAAAGAAAAGAAAAGAATGATCCACATTACATTACAGTATACAATGATTAGAAATTACGATGACATCGTTTGATTGTTTCATACTACAATTCCCCTCTTTCCCCTTTGCCAGTTTAACAAACGCTTAGAAGAATTTGCAAAAAATAAAAGGGAAAAAGAATAGATTATAACAATGAAGGAGCCTGGTCCGGATTAATGAAGGAAGCAACCCTATTCATCAGGGTCCCAGCCTTTTCACAAGTTGGGTTGAATAAATGGAAAACATGATCCTCCCCTTCTGTCTCCATAAACTCGACCACACCACACCACTCACTCTTCCTCAATGCCTCATAGTAGGTCAAACCCCTCTGTCTCAAGTGGTCTTTCTCTGCAGTGCAAACCAACACCTTGGTGCACCCCAAGGTCGAAAACAAACTAGGATTGGCAGCTGGATTTAGCCTTGGGTCATCACACCCACTAGTTTCTGGGCAAATAAACATCCACAGTTTGTCAGGTTTACCATTCCCAAAGAAGGGATGTACCAAAACAATTCCAACAAGCTTCAGACCAAACCCTAATCCATCAACACCAGCTCGGACGGCCATATCATGGGCAATATTTGCTCCAGCACTGTCACCAGCCAAGAAAGCTCGCCCAAAATCCGCATGGTCATTTAGCCAGGGTTCGGGGCCTAGGCCATTAACATGCAGAGCCACCCATTGCATGACTGTCCACGAGTCATCATAGCAAGCAGGGATTGGATGCTCTGGGGCTAACCTGTAGTCAATGGACACTGCTATAGCATTTGCTTCAGCAACTAGAGAGTTGAGATAGTTATGGTAGAGAGAAGAGAAGGGTGATTGGATTGAGAAAGCACCACCATGGATGTATATGAGGAGAGGGAGTTTGTGAGCTGAGTGGGTGGTTTTGGGGAGGAAGAGGCGCACGGATACATTGGTTTCCGGTGATATGACGATGTCCTTGGACTGAACGCCGGTCTTGGGGTCATCAGACGGTGTGACGGTGTCCGTGTCCATAAATCTCTCAACATGACCATCTTCATATACTCGGAATAGAGGGTGAAAATCATGGACTACTTCACTCTTGCTTGAATCCATTGCTCCGAAGAAGACTGATCACATAAAAAGTTAATCCATGATGTTTTGTCCTCGGATTTATGTTTTGAGAGAAATATATTGAATGCTAGAGGAATGAGTTAGGTCAGGATGCACTCTCTACCAGCAAAGCTCTGTCTAAATGTTTTTGTAACTGAATACTACTCAACTAGAATTAGGTCAGAATAGAGGACTGAACTCTACCAGCAATGTTCTGTCTATTTATTTATTTTGGTCTAAATTATAATACTTTCCAATTTAAGTACACAAAAGGTATAGAACAAAATTAGGTCAATATTTCCCAAATCAAACATCGAACATCAAACATCAATTTCAAATATTTAACAAAAATTAAATAACATCAATTCATACAATATATCAATTCATTTTTATTAACTTTATTGAACTAAAGATTATTCATGGTCGAAAAGATTATTTCATCAAATGCGTAATTCAAACCAAAAATAGAATAAAATCGAACTAGAGATGAAATTACCCGAAACAACCAAACCAAAGGTTGGTGTACAAGCCGAAGTGAATTGCACCTGATTTGAATGCTTTTAAGGGGAGCGAAATGAAGTGGTGAAAGTATTCAACGATGGGTTTGAGAGAAAACTCAAGGAATCAATCTGAGAGAAAGTCGATATCTGTAGAGAGAGAGAGAGAGAGTGTATGTGCACCATGAAGTGGTGAAGACGCGAATTGGACTCTTCTTTTTGTTATTGTTTTGAAGTGACTCCTCTGCTGAGATCATAAATCAAAACGACATCGTTACAAAGATTCTAAGTACAAGACAGATCCGGACCTCTCCGATTCAATCCGATAACAGGATGTGACGGGTTTCACGATAACCTCGGATTCACGGCCAGATTCAGTCTCGGGGGGTCATCATCCGACCCACTACTAGTCGGACACATAAACTTGTACATTTCATTAACTTCCTTGCAACCAAAAAATGTTTGAACCAAAAGAAGTCCCACAAGCTCCACCCCATGCAATTCATCACTAACTCCTGCCGGTATGACAACCTCGTTGGCAATGTTCGCTCCGGCAACATTGAAAATCGGCATGATTGTTGAGCCATGGCTCGGGACCTAGTCCATTAGAATGGGACACTACCCATTTGAATGCCGTCCAAGTGTCCATGAATCTTCGCGTGGAGGGTGTTCCGGTGCTAATCTGTAGTCCACGGAGACAGCGACTATGTTGGCTTCCGCAACGAGAGAGTTGACGAAGTTGTGGAAGATGGGAGAGGAGGCAGAATCCGCCGCCATGGATGTAGACTAGGAGAGGGAGTTTGTGATCTGGGTTGGTGTTTGTGGGATGTAGACAAGGACGGAGACGCCTGTTTCGGCTGAAATTACCAAGTCTTTTGACCGCCGGACACCGCCAGTACTGTTGGGGTGGTGGCCATCTTTGTATACCCCGAAGTAGCGGAATTCACAGCCACCTCTGGATTTGCTGAATCCATTGCAAAAACAATTCGGATGAGGAAGAATTATAAGAATATCTGAAGGATGTGAAGACAATGGGAGGTTACTGTTTGTGCTTGAATTCATTATGTGTATACATGCATGTATATTGACTAGCAAGTCAAGGACACTTTTCTTTTTTCTTTTTTAAAGACATACCGGCAAGTCTTCCACCATTTTCCTGCAAATCTGTAGCAAATTTCCTGAAAAGATACAAACAATTGTTGTTTTATCTGCTTTGACTAGTTCAATGTCACGAGTCATAACTAGGGAAAAAATGTGGTGAGTCATGATTGTGAAGTGTTGAAAGAATAATGCAAAACACAGCTCTGACAAGTTGGAAGAACTTATACCACATGAAACGCAAATCTTAATATTTTTGGCCTATTTTAATTAGGGGCTTAAGAATTTTAAGTCACATAATCCTTATCAACAAGTGTCATTCTCATACTCCGAACGCGCTCCCGCTCTCGCGCTCCGCTAGTATTCTCGCTCAAATTCTCCCTGCTCATGACTTAATTCTTCCGCTCTCACTGTCGCTTTATGTAATTTAGCTTAAGATATCTACATGTGGAGATTAATTGTGTAAACCTTGTATACTTAAATGGGCAACGGGTTCAGGGCCTTGGCCATTAGCATGCAGAGCCACCCATTGCATGACTGTCCACGAGTCATCATAGCAAGCAGGGATTGGGTGCTCTGGGGCTAACCTGTAGTCAATGGACACCGCTACAACGTTTGCTTCGGCAACTAGAGAGTTGAGATAGTTATGGTAGGGAGAAGCAAAGGGTGATAGGACTGAGAAATAACCACCATGGATGTATATGAGGAGAGGGAGTTTGTGAGCTGAGTGGGTGATTTTGGGGAGGAAGAGGCTGGCGGATACATTAGTTTCCAGTGATATGATGATGTCCTTGGATTGAACACCGGTCTTGGGGTCATCAGAAGGTGGGACAATATCCGCGACCATAAATCTCTCAACACGACCATCCTTATATACTCGAAACAGAGGGTGAAAATCATGGACCACTTCACTCTTGCTCGAATCCATTGCTTCAAAGAAGACCGATCACACAAAAAAATTAATCCATGATGTTTTGTCCTCAATTTTATGTTTTCAAAGAAAAAAGATTGAATTGTAGAAGAATGAGTTAGGCCAGGATGCACATTCTACTAGCAAAGCTCTGTAATATTTTGTAAATGAATACTACCGAGCTAGAATTAGGTCAGAATGAAGGGCTGAACTCGATAAACTACCAGCAAAGATGTGTCTAATTTGTTGTACTAAATACTATCTAATAGACTAGTAGAAAACACTAGGTCCCCACTCCCCAGTAATTGCTTCAATTTTCAAATTATTACTTGTATGAAGACAAAGAAGTCCATTATTATTACTACCTCCATCCCACAAAAAAGATGTCCTGTGACATTTTTTTTTTTGCGACAGAGAGACTATTATTATTATTATTATTATTTGGAAGTTAAAGTAGTCCATTATTTGCAGTAGTGTTTCATGTGAGCTTCACAGTTGCTAAAGGTGATTGTGATTTCTCTATTCACTTTAATCCTACCGATCACAAATACTCAAATGTCAGGTCTACGAAGAGGTGATTGAAAATGGGCTACATCAATGGAAAAGATCCCTCATACCCATCAAGCTCCCCAACCTAAAAAATTTAACTAGCATGGTGAAAATTCAATTAAAAAAAAAAAATGAACCTAATACTGGAATTCTATAATCCTTATGGCTAGATTTAAACCCTTCTTTTTGGAAAAAGAAATCTTGCACCTTCATTGGTGTTCTCTAAAAGGGAGAACAATCCTAAAGTTCAAATTTATTCTTGTCTAAATTATAATATTTCCCAATTGAAATACACCAAAAGAATATATCAATACCTTTCTGTTAACTTTATTTAACTAAAGATTATTCATGCTGGAAAAGATTATTCAATTTAAGAACTAATTCCAACCAAAAAGAAAATAAAATCAAACTAGAGATGAAATTACCAGAACCAAACCAAAGATTGTGTACGTACCGAAGTAATTTGCACCAGTATCACACCTGAATCGAATGCTTCTAAGGAGAGAGAAGCTCTAAACGAAAATCAATAACGAAATGAAATGGTGGATGTATTCAATGATGGGTTTGAGAGAAAGCTCAGAGACACAGATACAGAGGTAGGAGCGCGTGAGGAGGCGAATTGGGCTCTTATTACTACATCGACGACTTCTCCTCCTTCATATTATTTGGAAAAAGCAAAAGACAAAACAAAACAAAAGAATTGTCAAAATATAACAACTCAAATATTATATCATTACAGATGGACCGATGATGTACAAACGAAGGGGTTAGTTGTAGAAGTAAGTCGGGCTTGTATCTCATGAAAAGTCTAAAAATTTGAATTTTTTAAAGTCATGCACAAGAAAAAAAAAATTTAAATTTTATCAAATTCATGCACGTGAGATTAAGGGTAACCATTTATGTTGGCGGATTGTATTCGTGTCATATTAAAATATAAATATTATGTTAAATGGGTCGACACGGCTATTATTCGTGTCAAGAAATCCTGGTACGAACACGATTATTACACAGGTAATACGATACGATACATGTAACTTATTTAATAAATAAGTCAAAACTTAACACGGCACGAAACAATATGATAAGATACCTTTAAGTTATTTCTGACCTAAACACGATACGTTTATTCAACACATTTAGTTAAACGGGTCATTTTTAATATGAACACGATACGTTTACGTGACACGTTTAATTATTCGGGTTATAAACGGGTTTAATGGTCAAACACGAATACGACATATTTAATTACCATGTCAATTCGGATTGACACGATTACGCCAAACCCAAACCCACTTATCACGAACACGATTTGTAGCAAGAAGATTTGGTTGGAATAAAACCCTATTTTAAAAATAAAAAATAAAAATAAAAAAAATAAAAAAAAAAGTTAATTTCACTGACACCCCATCAGGTTTGGCCAAATATCACCATCAAACATCTTTCGAAATTAACTATCACTCAGACCATCTCCAATGCAAAATGCCATTTTTGCATACCAAATTTATATTTTGAGAGGAGTTACAATGTCAAAATGCTATATTTTAGCAATTCTGCTCCAATGGTGCATTTCATCCAAAATACTATTTGTTGACACAACAATCATTATTTTTCAACTACCATTCCCAACCACAATTTTCAACAACCATTTTTTTTTTTTTTTTTTTTTTGAGTGTTTGTATTTTATTTAGCTTATTTGTCTTATTATAAAATAACAGATAAAAACACTGACATATATATATATATATACAAGCACAACTAACATATATATATACAAAAGCACACCATGCGAGAAAGAAGAGAAAAGGAAGAGAGCAATAGCATATTTGACAATAGCTATATGTTGTGCTATATTTGGCACAATATTTGGCAAAATTATATTTTGACAGCTCATTTGACATGCCATTGGAGAGCTCATTTTAAACCCACATGCTATATTTTGAAAATAGAAGCCCAAATAACATCCCATTGAAGTTGCTCTCAAATCCCAATTTCCTTTTCGGTTACTTTTTCAGTTTAAAATGTGCAAAATGACAATTTTATCCCTATTTTTTAAATCTATTTTAATCCAAAATATCAAAATCCTAAAATGACCAAATTGCCCTCATTTATTACTTTGTACACTCTTCATCTCACTCTTTTACTGCCAATTTGCAGTCTCTCTGTATACATACATAAATACATACATATATATAATATAATATTATATTTATTTATAAATATATATATATATATATATATATTTATATATATTTATTTAGCAAACACAATAATCGTCTGAGATTGTGAATTTTGATCTCGAACGATGCAAGTGCCGTCATAAATTCCTTTATTTCTTTTACTTATCATCTCTCCAGAACCCCAATTAACCAAAACTTGAAGCCTTATATATATATATTATTGTGCAATGAGACTTTTCGATGGGTCTCGGTTGGATCAGAACGTAGCTTTGGTTTCGGTTGGACATCTATTTACCTAGCAAGGAGCTTTGGTTTTGTCTGTCTCACCGATTTGGGTCTTTTGAAATTTACGAATTTTGAGTCTATTAAAGCTCACCGATTTAGGTATATTGAAGCTCACCGATTTTGAGTCTGTTGAAGCTCGCCGATTTTGGGTCTAACTGAGACTCCTCTCTTGTCGATAGTAATGAAGAAGAAGAAAATAAAATAAAATAAAAAGAAAAAAAGAAAAAGATATATATATCATCATGCACACCAACCAAATAATTATTATAAATTTATAATTTTTTATCATGTACATCAACCAAGTTTCTCCTCATTATATATATAAAAATAATTTTTAAAAAATAATTATAAATTGGTTGGTGTACATAATGAGAAATATATAAATATATATATACGCTAGATAAAACCAGGTTCAATGCACGTAATTATAACTTAAATCATATTTTGAGATAGTAAAATAGCTCAAATGATAAATAAAATTAATTTGGAAATCAAATGGTGAAAGAAAATTTTAAAATGAAATTAAAAATAATTGATGGTAACTTGCAGATAAAAGTGCTAAATTAATTTGGTTTATATATTTTTATAATTTTAGAGCAAAATAAGTTCAAAACTTTAAGTTATCATTCATCATCCGAGCACTATTTGACTATTGATGTGGTAATCTTGTGGGCAGGTGTAAGACACTGGCAGGCTACCACACTGGGCGAATTACGGGCGCACAATCTCACATTGTCTGGTAAGGAAAATGTGAAGTACTTATATGTGGTGGTATTATTTCCAATATGAGACTTAGAGTAAAACACAAGAGCAAAACCGCACTGTTGGGATCATCTGATGGAGGCCATCTTTGAGTAGCGGAATTCATGGCCACCTCTGAATTTGCTGAATCCATTGCAAAAACAATTCGGATGAGGAAGAATTATATGAACATCTGGAGAATGTGAATACAATGGGAGGTTATACAGTTTGTGCTTGAATTAATTGTGTGTATAACTAGTTATCTGCTTTGACTAGTTCAATGTCACGAGTCATAACTAGGGAAAAAATGTAGTGAGTCATGATTGTGAAATGTTAGAAAGAATAATGCTAAACACAGCTCTGACTAGTTGGAAGAACTTATACCACATGAAACGCAAATCTTAATATTTTTGGCCTATTTTAATTTGCGGCTTAAGATGACCTACTTGTGGAGACTAATCGTGTAAACCTTTTATGCTTAAATGGGCAACAGTATGACTGAAACGTATCTCAATTTCTGACCGTTCAATTTCTTATTTGCTCCTGATTATTCAGGTTTTTAGTCCAATAAATACAAATGAATATATATATATATATATGAAAAAAGAAGAAGGTAAAACACAAAATCTCATTAAAAAGTTCAGTTAGTTAGGTCAATCTATCTTTAATGGTGCATTTCCAGGTTTGCAAAGATTTGTCATGTCACTCCTGCAATATGAAGCTAGTAGCATAATAGAAAGGTCCAAGTATGAAAAATGCCTAGTGCTAACCAAACCAGTTGTGTTAGAATGTGTTTGGGTGTCCACGGATTATTTGAATAGCTTCAGTACATTACATATTTTTGATTTTGGTACCCATCAATCACAACAACAAAAACCATTACCCAAAAAAGAAAAATCCACATTACATTACAGTATATAATTAATAGAAATTACAACAACTTATTCCCCTGCCCCCCTCCTCTCTCTTTTTTGCAGGTTTAACAGAAGCTTAGAAATAAATGAATAAATAAATAAATAATTTAAGAGAACAGATTATGACAAAGAAGGGGGCTGGTCCTGATTAATGAAGGAAGCCACCCTATTCATCAGGGTCCCAGCCTTTTCACAAGTTGGGTTGAACAAATGGAAGACATGATCCTCCCCTTCTGTCTCCATAATCTCAACCACACCACACCACTCACTCTTCTTCAATGCCTCATAGTAGGTCAAGCCCCTCTGTCTCAAGTTGTCTTTCTCCGCAGTGCAAACCAGCACCTTGGTGCACCCCAACCTCGACAACACACTAGAATTGGCAGCTGGATTTAGCCTTGGGTCATCGCACCCACTAGTTTCTGGGCAAATAAACATCCACAGTTTGTCAGGTTCGTCATTCCCAAAGAAGGGATGTAACAAAACCATACCAACAAGCTTCACACCAATATTTGCTCCATCAACACCAGCTCGGATGGCCATATCATGGGCAATATTTGCTCCACCACTGTCACCAGCCAAGAAAACCCGCCCAAAGTCTGCGTGGTCATTAAGCCAGGGTTCAGGGCCTTGGCCATTAGCATGCAGAGCCACCCATTGCATGACCGTCCACGAATCATCATAGCAAGCAGGGATTGGGTGCTCTGGGGCTAACCTGTAGTCAATGGACACGGCTACAACGTTTGCTTCGGCAACTAGAGAGTTGAGATAGTTATGGAAGAGAGAAGCAAAGGGTGATAGGACTGAGAAAGCACCACCATGGATGTATATGAGGAGAGGGAGTTTGTGAGCTGAGTGGGTGGTTTTGGGGAGGAAGAGGCGGGCGGATACATTAGTTTCCGGTGATATGATGATGTCCTTGGATTGAACACCGGTCTTGGGGTCATCAGAAGGTGGGACAATATCCGCATCCATAAATCTCTCAACACGACCATCTTTATATACTCGAAACAGAGGGTGAAAATCATGGACCACTTCACTCTTGCTTGAACCCATTGCTTCAAAGAAGACTGATCGCACAAAAATAAAAAAAATTAATCCGTGATGTTTTGTCCTCAATTTTATGTTTTCAAATAAAAAAGATTGAATTGTAGAGGAATGAGTTAGGCCAGGATGCACATTCTACTAGCAAAGCTCTGTACTAATTTGTAAATGAATACTACCGAGCTAGAATTAGGTCAGAATGGAGGGCTGAACTCGATAAACTACCAGCAAAGATGTGTCTAATTTGTTGTACTAAATACTATCTAACAGACAAGTAGAAAACACTAGGTCCCCACTCCCCAGCAATTGCTTCAATTTTCAAATTATTAATTGTATGAGTACAAAGAAGTCCATTATTATTATTATTATTATTTTCGAAGTTAAAGTAGTCCATTATTTGAAGTAGTGGTTCATGTGAGCTTCAAATTTGCTAAATGTGATTGTGATTTATCTATTCACTTTAATCCTACTGATCACAAATACTCAAATGACAGGTCTATGAAGAAGGTGATTGAAAATGAGCTACATCAATGGAAAAGATCCCTCATACCCATCAAGCCCCCCAACCTAAAAATTTTAACTAGCATGGTGAAAATTCAATTTAAAAAAATATATATATGAACCTAATACTGGAATTCTAGAATCCTTAGTCAAACTGCCTGTTTTCTCAAAAAAATAAATAAATTCATCATGGCTAGATTTAAACCCTTCTTTTTGGAAAAAGAAATCTTGCACCTTCATTGGTGAATTCTTAAAGGGAGGACAATCCTAAAGTTCAAATTTATTCTTGTCTAAATTATAATATTTCCCAATTGAAATACACCAAAAGAATATATCAATACCTTTCTGTTAACTTTATTGAACTAAAGATTATTCCTGCTGGAAAAGATTATTCCATCAAAGAACTAATTCCAACCAAAAAGAAAATCAAATCAAACTAGAGATGAAATTACCTGAACCAAACCAAAGATTTGTGTACAAACCGAAGTAATTTGCACCAGTATCACACCTGAATCGAATGCTTCTAAGGAGAGAGAAGCTCTAAACGAAAATCAATAGCGAAATGAAATTGTGGATGTATTCAATGATGGGGTTGAGAGAAAGCTCAGAGTGGGCTCTTTTTTTTCCTCTTGTGGGGTAGACTTATCCTTCTTCATATTATTTGGAAAAAACAAAAAACAAAACTAAAGAAAAGAATTGTCAAAATATAACAACTCAAATTTTATGTCATTTACCGATAATGTACAAACCAAGGGGTTATTTGTAGAAGTAAAGTCGGGGCTTGCGTCTCATTTGTATCTTGTAAAGCGTTGGAAAGTCTAAAAATTTGAATTTTTTAAAGTAGCCCACGTGAATGAAAATTAAATTTTATCAAATTCACGAGAGTAGGGGTGTGATAATTCGTATCGTATTAAAGTATGAGTATTCAGTTAAATAAGTCGACATGATTATTATTCGTGTCAAACAATTTGGACATGAACACGACACGATTATTACATAAGTAATATGATACGGTACGCGTACCCTGTTTAATAAATGAGTCAAGACTTAATACGGCACGAAACAATACGACAAGACACGTTTAAGTCATTTCTGACATGAACACGATACATTTATTCAACACATTTAACTAAACAGGTCATTTTTAATACGAACGCAATACGTTTACGTGACACGTTTAGTTATTCGGATTATAAATGGGTTGACAGATCAAACATGAATACGACATATTTAATTATCGTGTCAATTCGGATCGACAAAATTACGCCAAACCCAATCCCACTTATCACGAACACGATTTGTAACATGAAGATTTGGTTGGAATAAAGCTCTTTCTATTTTATTTTTTTAAATGTTAATTTCACTGATACTTCTTTAGGTTTGATCAAATATCACCCTCAAACATCTTTTTAAATTAACTATCATTCAGACCCCAATTTCCTTTTCTGTTACTTTTTCCATTAAAAATGTGCAAAATAACAATTTTATCCCTTTTTTTTAATCTATTTTAATCTAAAATATCAAAATCCTAAAATGACCAAATTACCGTCATTTACAGCCGTATCTCTCTACACACACACACACACACACACATATATATATAATATAAATTTATAAAATATTATATATATCGTATAAATATATATATATATAATATAAATATAAATATATAGATTTAGCAAACACAATAATCGTCCGAGATTGCGAATTTCGATCTCAAACTTTGCAGGTGCGGTTATAAAGCCCTTTATTTCTTCTACTTATCATCTTCTCCATAATCCCCAATTGACCAAACTTCAAGCCTTATATATATATATATATATATATATATATAAGGTTGCAATGAGACTTTTTGATAGGTCTTGGTTGGATCAGAACGTAGTTTTGGTTTTAGTTGGACATCTATTTACTCATTAAGGAGTTGTGGTTTTGTCTATTTCACCGATTTAGGTCTTTTGAAATTTACGGATTTTGAGTCTATTGAAACTCACCGATTTGGGTATGTTGAAGTTCACCGATTTTGAATCTGTTGAAGCTCGCCGATTTTGGGTCTAACTAAGGCCAAAATCTAATCTTGCGAGCAGTAACGAAGAAGAAGAAAATAAAGTAAAATAAAAAAAGAAAAAGATATATATATATATATATAAAGAAGAAAAGGATGAGAAATCGGGTTGGTGTACATGAATATATATTTAATTAAAGAATGATTATAAATTTATAATAATTATTTGGTTGGTGTACATGGTGGGAAATATATAATTATTTGGTTGGGAAATAATTATTTGTTTTTTTCCCACCATGTACACCAACCAATTTATAATATTTTTTTCCCATCATGTACACCAACCAATTTATAATATTTTTAAAAAATTATTTTATATACATATATTTATATATATATATATAAAGAATAATTTTAAATTTATATAATGAAGGTCAAATGGTATTTAAGTCATTTCAATCATTTTTTAAGTCAATAGATAGTTGAAGGGTAGCAATATTATTTTACATGCAAAAAGGTATCTGACATATTTAAAAAATAACTTTTGAAATGTAAATGAAAAACAATAATTATTTTTTAACGTAATATTTAGCCAAATTTGAAAGAATGTCCCTAACCCTAAAAAAAAAATGGCATTGAAATACACAGCACAAAGAAAATAAAGTAAAATAAAAAAAGAAAAAGATATATATATATATATATATATATATATATATATATATATATATATAAAAGAAGAAAAGGATGAGAAATCGGGTTGGTGTACATGATTATATATTTAACTAAAGAATGATTATAAATTTATAATAATTATTTGGTTGGTGTACATGTATATATATATATATTTCTCACCATGTACCCCAACCAATTTATATATTTCCCACCATGTACACCAACCAATTTATAATATTTTTTTCCCATCATGTACACCAACCAATATGTAATATTTTTTAAAAATTATTTTATATATATATATAAAGAATAATTTTAAATTTATATAATGAAGATCAAATGGTATTTAAGTCATTTCAATCATTTTTTAAGTCAATAGATAGTTGAAGGGTAGCAATATTATTTTACGTGCAAAAAGGCATCTGACACACTTAATAACTTTTAAAGTGTAAATGAAAAACTATAATTATTTTTCAATGTAATATTTAGCCAAATTTGAAAGAATGTCCCTAACCCTAAAAAAAAAATATGGCATTGAAATACACAGCACAACTATAACCATCAAAATCCTTTATTTTATATTGTTAAATCAATAAACAAAAACTTTATTCCAACTCTATAATGCAAACAAAAAACTTTATTCCTACTCTATAATGCAAACAAAATACTTTATTCCAACTCTATAATGCCAAAAAAAAAAAAAAAAACGAGCGATGGGGACCTCCCAACCATTACATTATGACTAGTCCTTGTTCAAGAAAGAAGCCAACCGGTTGAGTAGGGTCACAGCCTTGTCACAAGACTGGTTGAACAAATGAAACCCATGTCCCTCCCCTTCCGTCTCCATACTCTCCAACTCACCACCCCACCCACTCTTCTTTAATGCCTCATAATAACCCCATCCCCTATCCCTCAAAAAATCTTTCTCTGCAATACAAAACAACACCCTCCTGCACCCGAGTCTCGGCAGCCTCGGATCCACAGCCGGGTTCAGTCTCGGGTCGTCATCCGACCCGCTACTACTCGGACACATAAACTGGTACATTTTATCAGCTTCCTTAGTTCCAAAAAATGGTTGTACCAAAAGAAGCCCCACAATCTTCACCCCATTCAATTCATCACCAACTCCGGCCCGTATGACAACCTCGTTGGCAATGTTAGCTCCGGCACTCTCTCCGGCGACGAAGACGCGTTGAAAATTGGCGTGACTGTTGAGCCATGGCTCCGGACCCTGTCCGCTAGAATGGGACACTACCCATTTGAGTGCTGCCCATGAATCTTCGTGTGCAATCGGAAGATGGTGTTCCGGTGCTAATCTGTAGTCGACGGAGACAGCGACGACTTTGGCTTCGGCCACCAGGGAGTTGACGAAGTTGTGGAAGGTGGGAGAGGAGGCGGAGCCGAGGCAGAATCCGCCGCCGTGGATGTAGACTAGGAGAGGGAATTTGTGATCTGGGTTGGTGGTTTGTGGGATGTAGACACGGACGGAGACGCCTGTTTCGGGTGAAATTACGATGTCTTTTGATCTGACACCGCCGGCGTTGGGATCATCGGACGGCGGAGCAAACTCAGGTGCTTTGAATCTTTCGATTCGGCCATCGTTGTGTACCCGAAAGAAGGGAGAGAAATCATGGGTTATTGTGTCGCTACACTTGTTGTCTATCGGGAATTGGAATCGGGGAGACGACTCCATTGTGTGTGTTTGTGTGCGTGAGAGAGAGTTCCCAGGTTTTGTGAGGTAAAGAAGAATGTAGTTGAAATGTTGCGGGTGGGTAATTATTATAGGAACCACAAGTACTATTTATACGACTTTTCAAACTAATTTAATTTAATGTTGCATCGCAAGAAGACCGCAACATTTGGAATCAGACTTTTTCTAGAACAAATGCACACGTGTGAGAATTCTATTGGGTCTTTTTTGTCATACACCATGAAAAATATTTTGAGACAATGAAGCATTTCCACACATCCTGCCTAAAACAATTCCAATTTTTTTTTTTATTCTATAATTTTATTTATCATGATAAAGTATGTGAATGGTGTGCTATAAATGGTCAGGTCACAACTGCAAATTAGTGATATTTTGAGTAACTAAATTTGGAAATCTAAAGTTTTAAAAAGTAAAGTTTGACAAAATATATAAAAACCACTTTGAAGTGGATTTTATTATTATTATTATAATATTTGAATGATAATTAATTGTGCAGTCCTTAAAAGAACTAACCTTTAATAGAATTGTAATATATAAACTTTTTCAAAGTTAAACACAAAAACGCTAGTTAGAAGATAAGTTGAGACTCTAATACTTTCACAAGTATTTGGATGGGAATAATATAAAATATGACTGAGTGCTAATTGTAATTGCATGTGCGACTGTTTCTGTAGCACTCTTAATTAGTTTGGATTCTTACCTGTTAGTTAATTAAATATAAACTTATAAGATAAAAGCGTCATTTTAATTATTTAATTTCTTTTAAGTTGATCCGTATATATATATATAAATACGTATATATATACATCTCAATATCATTCTCACGATGGATTATGATTATTTTCTTTTTTATCTTTTTTTTTTTTTAATGGATTCTTTTATTTCTTATTTATTCATATATTATTTCTATATTTTGAATCTAAAATCAAACATTATTATGGAGAATATATATATATATATATATATATATATATATATATATACACCACATATTATAAAGAGTGGGGCCAGGTGAGGGAATGACCCTAGGCCTACATTGGCTCTATCACGAATGATGATATTCCCTATCTCAAATGCAAAATTATATGTTATATATAATGTATGAACGACACTTTATACCAAATTAAATAACTTTTTCCATAGAAAAATCTAATAGATCTATTTTTATTAATTTTATTTGGTGATAATCATCTTTAAATAATTTAATTTGGATGAGAAGTTTGTAATTATATACAAAAGAAAAGAATATGAACATGGAATGTTTTGTAATTGATGAGAGATTGGGATGAGAAAAGAAAAAGAAAAGAAGATGAACATAAAAAGTTTTTAAATCTAAGGAAAATTTTAATTTCTATATTAAAAAAAAAAACCTAAAAAAATAAATAATAATACTCAGGATTGGTATCATGAAAATAAATTCATGATATCTATATATCATTTTCTATGAATTTATAGTGATTATTTATCTCAACTCATATATGACTGAAAGATGCCGATCTAATATATATATATATATGTTTTCTCCAAAACAATATTTGATTTTAGATTCAAAAGAGAAATAATATATATCTCTGCGTGAGAGTGAAAGAGGTAAGGGTCAATTTCTATTGTCTGTAGTCATCATTTTTTTAAAAAAAAAAAAACTTAAACACATATTGATATTTTATTGGGTCACCTTATCATAAGAAGGATGTTTCTTTTTGTGCAGGCAAGCATTGTTCACAATATATATGGTTGGGTGACAGAGAAAGAGAGAAGGATTAGTTTCTATTCTCTATATGTTAATATTTTATTGGGCCACCTCATCATAAAAAGGAAGCTCCTTCTTATACGGCCTAAGGCAAGTATTATTCATTGTCGTTTAGCTATATACGAAGTGTGTATAAAATTACTATATATATATATATACACACACACACAAAAAAGAAAGCTAATATTTGTATATATAGATACTCAATATATATATATACACAAAGAGAAAAGTTGTTGTTTGTATATATAGATACTCTCTCTCTCTCTCTCTCTCTATATATATATATATATACACACACACACACACATAAAAAGGAAAGGTGTTGTTTGTATATATAGATACTCAATCTATATATACACAAAAAGAAAAGCTTGCTATTTGTACATATATAATTATAGATACTCAATCTATATATACATGCCATCCAAGTAAGGAGAAAGAAGAAATAATAAAAAGGGTACTTTTGTTCTATAAATTTAATTTAAATGTACCATAATGGTAGGAGACATTTAATTAATTATGGTGTGATTTTAGAAATTTTGACCAATTAGGAATGCAACTTTGATTAACACTTCTCATAAAATATTTGGATAAATTTTACTCACTTCTTTTGAGGTTTGTCAACATTCTACGTAGACCTCATCTATATTTCATAATTTCATTTACTATAATCTCACTTACTTTCCTCATAAGTGATTAGAAAGTCAATTTTGTCTTCCAATGCCGAAAATAATAACAAATAGTTCATAGGCAAAACGATAAAATAACACACTACAGGAGAATAAATAAATTATAAACATGAAGGGACACTGTGTAAAATATTGACAAACCTCAATTTATAAACATCCTCAGAAAAAGTAAGTAAAATTTTGGTAAAATTTATACTAATAATTAGAATTATATAAAGCAAATTAGTGACTGTACTTTGCATCCATAAATGGGGGTGGAATCCAGAGTAGAATCCAACCCATTTTGCGTGTTGGAGCCGGCTGAAAATATCATTGCACATTAAAGTCCACTGTATTGAAATTTTCAAATCATTTGGGACCAATCTTTCTAAAATTGATGCATTTGGTCAATAAGAGGACAAAGAAGATAGCTGACATAGTACTCCTTATCTCCAAGGGGAGAGATAAAAGTTATAATGTCATGATTATAACACTCTCCATTAGCGGGCACTTATTTGGGATAAAAAAAAAAAAAAAAAAAAAGAAAGAAAAGAAAAGAAAAAGAAAAGAAAAGAGTTTAATGTACGATACTCCTATAATTTCGGAGATTTAGAAAAAGAATAATGATAAGTCTTTCGATTTTAATTGTCGACTCCTCATTCGAATACAACGTGATTGGAAATAAGTCGAAAAGAAAGAAATGTTTACGGAATTTTTTTTAAGAATTACAACGTGATCCAATCACGTTGTATTCGTAAGAAAAGTCGGTAATTGAGATCGGAAGACTTATCATTTCTCTTAGAAAAATTATAGATTATTAACCTTCAACTCTTTCAAGCCAACATGGAGCAACTTTACAATCACATCAAGACATTATTGGGACACTTTTATTGATTTATATTTTTTTTTTGAAAAATATAAAAATTTATTACCGAAATATCTTCGAATTGTTGTCACAGTCTCTATAGGAAATTCCATTCCCCTACTCCAAGTCTTCCATGATTTCGGAAGGCCCAAGTGGTATGGGATTCTGTAATAAACCCAGCTAACCGGAACTCATCTAATATACGAGTTGTTGGCCCACTCCATCCATGGCTTAAAATGAGCTTGTTTTGGTTTGAGCCCATTTAAAGGGCCTAAAGCCAATTATTCCGAGAATTCATGTGCATGTGAGTGGTTGGCAAGGCTGAGTTGGCCCAAGTAAATATCACTTATTAAGCTACTGACAAAAAATCACCATAGAGGAGATATTTGAATTTATCTTCAACATGCATGTCATAGAAGTATTTATTTCTATTTATGGAGAAAGATGATGAATTTAAGGCTCTCTAAAAAATTATGAAAGTTATATTTGAAAGACTTCTTGCCTTGAAATAATAAAAAAAAAATCATAGTGGAAAAACCCTAAGGGTCGGTCTGGTTAGCTAGAAATTGATGATGGAAAGTGAAAGGAAAAGAAAGTAACGTGAAAGAAAATAAAATTAATTTTCTATTATATGCAATTGGTTAGCATGAATTTTTTGGTTGTGAGAATATATTGTTTAATTAGTTTGGATAGCACGAGAATGAAAGAAAAATAATTTATAATTTTACATGACAATTATCCTTATGAATTTAATAGTAAATGATATACATCACGCAATAAGTATAATAATAATAATAATAGTAATGAAATAACATATACAATTGGATTTATGAATAAATATATATATGTTTACACATATATATGTGTTTGTCTCTTTATTTTATTTTTATTTTATTTTTGATAAGTTTGCATTATATTTTCTGACTACACTTTGTTTTGTAAGTGTACCGAATAGTTTTAATTTGAAAAGTAAGAGAGTTGTAATCAAATTAGGAGTATTAATTTGTGTAAGAAAAGTCTTCTTTTTTGAGTTTAAAGAAGAACAAAGAGAAATAACTTATAATGGTATAAGAGAAAACTAACATATACATAAAGATACAATTTTCACACCAAATCGCATATTTTATGGAAGAAATATTTTGAAAAAAATCAAGTAGTGAAAATACTAATTTCCTCATAACTTTTTTTTTTCAAGCTAACCAAATTGCTAAAATTTTTAAAAAATTTCATTTATTTTTCTTTTTGGTTCACGCTAATTAAACTAATCTGAATATATATCAAAAAATTTCATTTATTTTTCTAATTAAGCTAATCTGAATATATATATCAAATGAAGTACAACATAAGTGTTATAATACGTTAAAAAGGTCAAAGTTCACATAACGTGTCACCGTACATACATATTGGTGTACAACACAAGATATGAACTCCTCCTCAACCAGTCAATGCACTAGAGTAACATTAAATGGGTTGACGTTCCCAAAAAAAAAAAAAACCTTAAATGGGTTCATAAATGTTTGCAAAATAATGTTAAATTTTAGTACCCCTTCCAACGCATTGTGTAGAGTAATAGATTGGTGGTAAGAAATTACGTTGGTCATAATTTGTGTCAAATTCACCAAATCTATTTTCTAATGTCCAATAGTAGTTAACAAACAACAACATCGACTAACAAAAATAATGAAAATACGCATATGTTGGGCTTCCAAGTAGAAAAGCTTTAATTGACTGGACCAGGTCAGGGTGGAGTTCCTCCTATTGATTCGCTAATATAGGGTTAACAACCCACTCCCAAACCGTGTCCTTATTTACAAGGTAAATTACATAAATATTTTTTGAAATTTGAACAAATTATATATAGATAAACTGTTCAATCTTAATTATTTTAACTTTTACTAAACTTGTTTGTCCACAGTGAGTGACTTTAAGTGTTAAAAATTAAATAATACCTTGATTTTTATAAGAAAAAAAATGTTAATTATATAGTTGAACACATGTTCTAAATATCAAGGGTGTGGTTGAGTACGTACGGCCAAATCTCGAATAAGTCAACATAATAACAGCAGGATGATTTGTCAAAAATTTGTTCAGTTAATATCAAGGTCCTCTCCCAAAATAAAAATGTCAGAATTCAAATTTTTATAGTTTAGCATCATCTTCAAATTTTTATATAGAAATAAAATGTAGGTAAATTGTTTTAAAAAAATTACTGCATGTTTAAGTAATTACGCAATATCATTATATTATATTATATGGATCCATGACATTCTTGATAATATACTTGAAAAATGAGAAGGTAATTTTGAAGTCGGAACACTCAACTGTTATGGCAATATTGTTTCTATAGGAATTCGAATACTTAAACGGTGGAATAACAGAATTCGAACACGAAAAAGTCGTCCGAATAAGAAGTGTTGCCGTTTTTTAAAAACGGAGTAAAACGTTTTGCATGTTTTTTTGTTGTATGGGATATTGGTACAGAGTGTTTTTTTGTTTTGAAAACGGAGTAAAACGTTTTGCATGATTTTTTTGTTGTATGGGATACTGGTACGAGTGTTTTTTTTTTTTTTTTTTTCCGAATATTGGTACGAGAGTTGACTACGATGTTTTCATCTATGCTTTACATTCCCCCAATTAATACGTAGACAAACCATTTTCATGTTCCTCTTTCTTCGAAAATCAGACATCAACGTAGTCAAGTGGGAGTGGGACCCATTATCCAGCGCCATCAAAGTTGAGCAAAATCCTTATTAGACCAGCCAACTGTCAAGTGGGGCCCAACAAAGTCGGCAGATCAGCGGCCATCCAAAAATCACCGTCCAATCCAACGGCATAAAACTAATCATACGTTATAAACAACACGAAATAACAAGGACCATCCCAGATCCACCAAACCCTTTTTTCAGTCCTCTTTGGGCCGACTCTAATTTCTCTCTCTCTAAACTCTCTCTCTCTAGCCCTGGTTCTGTTCTTTCAGACCAGGCCGCCACACTCTTTCTGTCTCTTTACCAATTCGGCTCCAAATCTCTGATTTAGAGAGAGAGAGAAGGGAGAGGAGAGAGAGAGGGAGAAGGGAGGGGAGAGGAGAGAGAGAGGAACTTCATGATGCAGTCAACCAACGGTGCTGATCTGAATCAACAGCAGCAACAGCAGTATCAGCAGCAACAATGGATGCAGCAGTATCAGCAGCAATGGATGGGCATGCAATACCCTGCGGCTGCAATGGCGATGCAGCATCAGATGATGTATCATCAGCAACATTACATGCCCTATCAACAGCAACAACAGCAGCCCTATCAACAGCAACAACAGCGACTGGCTCAGTCCGAATCTCAGATTCAGGTCACCAGCGAAGACAACAAGACGATCTGGGTCGGTGACCTCCAACTTTGGATGGATGAGACCTACCTTAGCACCTGCTTCGCTCACACTGGCGAGGTTAGGGTTTTCTTTATTCTACCCTCTTATGGGTATGTGCGTTATATGTATTTCTTGGTAATGTTTAATTTTCTGTTTGACGAATCTTAATATATTGTTAATTAGTTGCTTAAAATAATTGAAACATTTAGTGAAGTGTGACTATGTGAGTTATTGATTTAGAAACTGAAATTGAATGATATGGAAGTTTTTTTTTTTTTTTACGAAAATATGGAAGTTATGTTCATTGGTGGATGTTTGAATCGTTTTTTTATTCTATTTTTCTTTTAAATTTTATTTAAGGAAATCTAACATGGAATTGAATTATTGTGTTAGAAGAAATAAATTGTTTTCTTGTATTCAAAAGGTTTCCGTTAGGTTGCAGTACCTTTGGTGCATGATTTATAGAAGATTAAAGGTAGTTGGTGTTAGATGAGTTTTGAAGTCAGAATTCTTGAGAAAGAAAGGCACCGAAGTGAAAATTGGTAACCCAACTAAAATGCTACCTTATTGTAAATTATATCAAATTCTTATAATATACAGTCAAACGTTTAACATAATTCATCTAGCAAGTTTTTTTATTTATTAAGTTTTACATGGAAATTGTCAAAGCATAATTGGAGCTATGCTATACAAACCAAAAACTTGCATTTAGAGTTTCTGTCAACCGCTTTGCTTCATTACCTATGCTTTTAATTTTTAAACAAATTGAGTACCACCATGTAATTGATTTCATGAGGTTGTAAAAAATGTGGGCACTTGGGCAATTTTGCCATATTTGATCTAAAGTTTGGAAAGAAGATAGTTCTGACACCTAGAAACATACTGACACCGATTATTTGACCAGAATTCATATAACCCAGTTTATACATTTGCTATTGGCACCTCCACAATCACTCTTCATCTCATTATTAATATTATGTATTGGGAATTTTTAACTAGATTTGTGGAATATGGTGTTTATGACTTGCAGCTTCTTGGAGAGATGATTCTTTTGGCCTTTTTGTCTGTTTGAATTTTCTGCACAACCATTGTGTTCTTTGTTTCTCTTTTTCTGCCCTTATTTCCTGACCTTTGGTATCATGGCATCTGTAGCTCTCCTCTGTAAAGGTTATTCGCAACAAGCAGACAGGTCAATCAGAACGATATGGATTCATAGAGTTTTTTTCTCATGCAGCAGCTGAGAAAGTTTTGCAGAACTATAATGGCACTATCATGCCAAATACAGATCAAGCTTTTCGCCTGAATTGGGCAACTTTTAGTACAGGTGATAGGCATCCAGATGCTGGTTCTGGTCTATCTATTTTTGTAGGAGATTTGGCTTCAGATGTTACCGACGCAGTATTGCATGAAACTTTTGCCACTAGATATCCATCTGTTAAAGGTGCAAAAGTTGTTGTTGATCCAAATACTGGCCGTTCAAAATGTTATGGTTTTGTTAGGTTTGGTGATGAAAATGAGAGGTCCAGGGCCATGACTGAAATGAATGGCATGTATTGTTCAAGCAGGCCCATGCGCCTAGGTGTTGCAACCCCCAAGAAGCCATCGGGATATTCATCACAAGGTGTGCTGCAATAATCCCTGTTTTGCTAATGTATGGTGCTTCTTAATTCATTTCCTTGCCAGTCCAGAAAAAGAAGTGATATATTTGCTGTCTGGCATCAGTATTTTCTGTAAAATTTGCCCAATCATTGTTTTATTTTTGTTTTATTTGTTTTTGATATATCTTGGTCACTATTCCTATTTTTCTTTTCTTTTGGTTTTTGTCCCTGTTTTCTTTATATGTAAGCTTTTGGGCTAGAAAATTTCTAAGTTTGCCTAATAAGAAATACAGTGATGTGTTGCTTTTTTACATTACGTTGTTCAGATGTAGTTGTGTATATTACATATGAGCTTTCCTTCCATTCATTTCTAAATTTTATTTGGACTTTAAAATTTTCAATAAGACGAGTACCCTTCCAAGTTTCAATGGTATTAGTGTTGCATATTAGTTTTGGGACTTGGATCGCTTGAGAAGAGCTGCATGTCACTGCTTTAGTTAACAATTGCCGTTGTTGTTATTGTTATTATTAATGTCATTATCATTCTTATTTGTTTTTTACTTGCAATTGCAAGTTGCATCATCTTTGGTGGATCTGACATGAGAAGTTTCCTGTAACATATTAATAAATTTACTGAAAACATGTTTGAAAAATTTAGTGAAAAATGTGGTAAAAAATCAGGGAATTCGTAAAATTCTTCATACATTTCAATAATGTTATACAATTTTAATGTTTGATTAAATATTACTTTGTATGTTTATGATGCCACGGCTTTTTACCCAACAGCCATTGACCTTAGCTGGTCTCTTTCGGATTGATGGAAGGTCCGAGTTTTAAAACATTGAATTTCACTGCTGAGCTGGTTACCTTTTCCTCTCCTTTTTTGTGGTAATCAACTGATTGAGATTATTGTTAAAAAAGTTGTCAGTTTCATCTCTTTTTGCTGGACATCTATGAAAATTGAACCTTTAACTTCATCCCTCCCTTTGAGAAGCCATGCCAGCACTTTATCACCGTCCGCTTGTGCTGGAGTGGTCTTGGCACTATCAATTGTGTATCTGATGTGTTACATTTGGATATTGATCAACAAACTGATTTTCATTTACCTTGATCAGCTGTGGTATTGGCTGGTGGATATGCAGCAAATGGTGTTATGCCTCAGGGCTCCCAGTCTGACAGTGATTCATCTAACACAACAGTGAGTACAGCTTCTCTTCAGAGCTATCAGCAACTCTAGAATATTTCATTAACCTTCTTTTATATTAGATATTTGTGGGAGGGCTCGACTCAGATATCACTGATGAAGATCTCAGGCAGACCTTTTCTCAGTTTGGCGAAGTTCTCTCTGTAAAAATACCACCTGGAAAAGGATGTGGTTTTGTACAATTTGCTAACAGGTATGCCTTTATGATGTAGTTCAATGTAGTCTATTTAATTTAATTTACATAAAAATGCAAGTGTCAATATTAATGGGATCTAATAATGATTTCATATTAAGGAATAATAAGGTCCGTAAATGGTCCATAAATAATAATTTCTCACTGCCTTTAGTTACCTTAAACGTTAACTGAAGATATAATGTCAGGATTCATGTAGCAGCACTTCATGTATAGTTGAGTGAACACTTATTTTTTTCAGTTGAGTTGAGGTGAAGGCATTTGTTTTCAAATTAAATATGAAAATTATTATTCAAAAAGTGAATGATGTAACTGTAAATAATTGCAATAATGGTACTCATCAAAAATAAAAATAATGCTAGTAATTATTTTTCCCCATACGTTAACAGTATAAACATAGAATAACAGACACTGTTTTGTGGTTTATTTATTTATTATTACGATTTACAGAAGCAGTGCCGAGGATGCAATTCAAATGCTGAATGGGACCGTGCTTGGCAAGCAGACAGTTCGTCTTGCTTGGGGTCGAAGTCCAGCGAACAAGCAGGTAAATCTTTTCTCCTTAAATTACTTAAAAGAAAATTTCAAATTAATCGAATCCATAGTTGACCATTTTCTTATTTAAGCATTACACATTTGTCTGTGTCAATGCTATGGATACATGTTTGTACCGTTGCCAATACATGATTGTAATTTGATATCTGTCGGGTATGATTCAATGATCTGCATGAGGAAAATCTAGACTCGTGACAGATTTTCTTATTAGTCAATGAACAAAAAGGAGAAGGAAATATTTATATTTCTTGCCCCTCTGCTTTTCTGCAACTGAAATTGATCCTGCTTCTTTGCTTTCTATTATATTTAAGTTACACTGCTGAAATTCATCCCACATTGTTTTTGATTTAAGTTAAGCAGGAGTTGTATTTATTATTGTTTCCTTATATTTTTTGCAAAAAGATTTCTGGTTCTAAAGCTGATCTCAAGCCCTTTATATTTAATACTCCTTAAAGTTGAACAAATTTTAGAATTTTGAATTATTGTTCAATTTAAACTACTACTAATTTTGGTGTAAATCTACGAATAAAGAAAATGATAGTTGAAAGCTTTCTATTTTGTTCTTATCTCCTGTTTGTTTTCCCTATTTGACGCGTTCTTTAATTATATTTTAATACTCTTGGCAGTTTAGAACGGATTCTAATAACCAATGGAATGGGGGTTACAATGGAAGGCAAGGTTATAGCAGGCAAGGATATGCTGCGCCAGAGAATCAGGATCCAAGCACGTATGCTGTGGCGTCAAATGGCTATAGCAATCACCAGCAGCCAGTAAGCTGAACTTACTGGACAGGCATTTTGATTGCATTTGTCAAAAACTTGAGCAAAATTATGACAGAATCAGTTGCTTGTTTACTAAAACTTGTTCTTTGTTGAGTTTTGTAGCTGGATAGGATTTCGTACCGCTGACTTCTACAATATTTTGTTAAAACCTATTGGAATTTTAGGGGCAACCATTTGAACTTAATTGATTCATGAATCATGGTTTATGCTTGTGGACCATTTCTTTTTCTTTTTGGTATTTGATTTTGTGGAACAGAAAATTGAAAGGTTGTCTAGAGCAGAATTTTTATGACCATGCCTTGCAACAGGCAGGTCCCTGCTGGTGTGTAACTGTGTCCTAGAGTTTTTATCCACTTCATCCACATTTGAACTTTTCATGACCTAGTTTAGGTTATAATCTTCTCTGCACTCCCTGTGACAGTGTCTCTCTCCTTCCTGTCTTTCGCTATTCGGTGAAGTCTTCTCCACACTTGCTTATGTGCTTTTCATGATCGAGTTTAGGTTAATCTTCTACACACTGCCTGTGACAGTGTCTCTCGCCTTGTAGTTGGTGCTATTTTGGTGAAGTCTTCTCCACACTTGCTTATGTACTTTTCACAACCAAGTTTAGGTTAATCATTCCTACACTCCATTTGACACTGTGTTGCCTTCCTGCTTGTGTTATTTTGGTCAAGTTTTCTCCACAGTGACAGTTTTTTGCCTTCCTGCTAGTGATTTTATGATCACATTTGCTACAAAAACACTGAAGGCTACATTGGATGCAAGACAGTAATTTGCTTTCATTATCTTCGAAAAACGATTGAGATACTAGATTAATAAATTGATCCACGGTTGAGTATGAGCTTCAGGGTTTGTGAAAGCTGGTCAGTATCTTACTATCCGAAAGTAGTAGGAGTACTGGATTGCACAGAAAATTTCAGGAGAGTAAAAGGAAGAGTCGTCCTCCCTCTTTTAGTTTGGATGAAGAAGAAAAATGAGAAATGTTTGATTTAATTATTAGGGCTCTGCACGAAAAAGTTATTTGTCCACAGTTTTTTAAAGGGCATAGATGTAAAGTAAAGAGAGGGATGGGGGAGGAGGAGCCATTTCCCTACTCCTTTCTGATCTATTTTAATAATTGTAATTCAGCCCCATCACTTCTTTTTAGGAATGGCAAAGGGTGGGCTCTCTTTGCCATTCCGGTTCTCATTTAAGGTAGCATTCTTTGTTTCTGTCCAAAACCGTAGTTTTCGTTTACTCACCTTCTCTGCTCTACCCCACCTCACTCATTAATTTTTCTTAAAAAGTTATATACAGTATTTTCTTCTTAAATCATTAATAGGAGGAAATTCTATACACTATTTTCTGCAAAAGTAATATGGAAAATCAACATAGGGAGGATTAAGAAACTTAATTAGGACTTTTTAATAAAATACATAGGTATTATAGTAATTTAGCAACATCAACGGTGGTACTTTTCACTTTTCATGGAGTATCTGGTCAACTATGAATATGATGGCACTCAACAAAGCTGTCATTTTTTCCTTGAATTATTATAGACAAAAGCATAAGAATTACCTTTTTAGCTGGCACCATACAACTTTGATTTCTTTACTTTGTCCGAGTGTGAAAAGGGTCACCCCGTGTTTTCACTGAATTAGAGTGGCATCCCCAAGTTACATACATATGTTATATGAGCTTAGTGTCCAAAGAATCAAATCCATAATGCAATAATTTTCAAACTTACAATGTATTTGGATGTAAAATTTTGTTTTATATATATATATATATATCTTTTTATTTTTAGTATTTGGTTGTTGTAAAATAAAATAAAAAATATTTATAAAAAAAATATATTAAAACTTTACAAAAATAATTTACTCATTAATTTTGGATAAATTATTTTAGATGCTCTGCTTGACAAACTTGACTTGAACTTTTGCCAAATACTGAAAATAAAAATAAATATTTTTACCTAAAAGAGAAAAATTATCAAAACAAATAGAGCTTAAGTCAATAATGTAATAACAATTAGACGAGTTGCATTGTTATATATTTATATTATATAGTTTTTTTTTTTGCAAATATCATATATTTGCATAAGTGTTAGATTCTGGGTTTATCACAAAAGAATCTTTACAGTACTGGAATAACAGAAAGCAGATGTAAGCATGGCCCATATTGGAAGAGGCTAACAAGCAAGCCGAAGAGGTGGTCCGTGATTGTTAGATTTTCTTATTCCTGCCAGCACGTGGGCTGCACATGCTTCTAATCACACCCATCACCCTAAAAATACTCCAATATATATATATATATATATACATACACATAGACATACACTGATACCCGTAACCCATCACCCTAAAAATAATACTTCGTGTATATATATATATACACACACACACATATACATACACTGATACACATTACCCCCTCTCTCTATGGCGGTGGCTCCATTAGTACAGAGTGAATTCAGGTCATCATACTGCATGATTCGTGTGTTCAGTTTCGGGAGGTTCAAAAAGGCGTTTGGTTTTGAGTGTTTTTAGGTTTTTATATACGTTTGTTTGCTATTTATACAACGGTTTCCTCGGTTAGTGAAATAGTATTCATATACGGAGTACTACTATTTTTCAATGTGAAGAAAACTATGCATTTTAAAAATAATACTCCAAATAAAATTACTTTTAGTTGAAACAACTAGCCTTATTTGTTGGAAAAGTTATACACACATTTCCAAAAGATGATGTATATATCATCTCAAAAAGGGCAGGCCAGGCTTTGGTCAATAATTGAGGGTAATCATATATATATATATATATATATTCTCAATATTAAATCTTAACGTTTTAATCAATTCACCACTCCCAATTAACAAGGATATATCATGGGTAATTGAACTAACATATACCTTGGGGGTATGGAATTTCGGGGCAATGGGAGTGGTTGGATCATCGATAGAGTGACGAGCCCACCACATAGAATGGCTGGAATGATCCCGGTACCATATATGAGATATTTAATATTTTTTTGTAGACTTATTTGGATTATATTATTATTGTTGATTTCATTTCTTCAATGATTAAAAGGCAAAGTATAGAATAATTATTAGACCAGATATTTTATATGAGACGGGGAATGTTAGAAGTAATTAAAAATGTGAAAGTTAATAATGATGTTATAATTAGAAAAAATATTTTTAGTAATCAATTTAAGTGGTATGAACATATTTAACATTAACTCTATAGAGAAAATTAATTTGTCTAGAAGGTAAAAGATAAATAGATCCATCAAAATTAAGATGAAATGAAGTGATAAAAAAATGAGTGAAAAAAATTAAATTTAGTAGAAGAAATGACTTACGATAATAAAGAACAAAAAAAAAAAAATTGAAAAAGAGAATTTAGGTGGTTGATTGATTTTCGTACTGGATATAGGCAAAAATAAAATAAAAGAAAGGATGATGATACTGATTAATGTTGCATTTTAAGTGGGACCCATACAAATGGACGAGTACTATGCCACACTTGATTCAATATCTTTTTATTTCTTTAAATTAAAAATAGAGTCGACGTGAGTTGGATAGTTTAGTTGCTAGAGAGACACTTCCTCATGGTTTGATAGTTTAGGTGAGTTGGATAGTCTGATCAGTAAAAACATGTGAAGATTTGAAGAACGGAGTGATAGGTCAGGTTTGACTTATCCAAACGGTCCTCTCTCCCCTCCTTGCCAGGTAAATAAAAATAAATAAATAAATAAATAAAAAAAAGGGAGAAGAAAGAACTGGAGTACTATATCAAACATGATTGAATAAATGTTTTTCTTTCTTATTTAAAATAGAACTTGACTTTAATGAAGACCTCAACCCTAGATCAACCTCCATGATTGCTTTCCAGTTTGCCCAATAGTCTCTTCAATCATGCAAGTCACATGTTTCAATCTTGCAAGTCACATGTTTTAATTAGCCAAACACCATCGAAAAATTTTACCGACACAATCTTAAATAATTTGACCCATCATTTTCTTACCTCCACAATAATTTAGTTACCAACTCTCAAAATTATATTTGGACGAAGGCTAAAAGGGGTTATCCCCAGTGTTCGAGACTCCGGCGTGTTTAAGGAGTTAATTTCTATTTTAAACCCGACTTTCAGATCACAATGGATCCCTAATAACCGTTAAGTTAAGGCTTGACTTGTATTTGGACAAGGGCTATTTTAGGCATTTAAGAGCATCTCCAATGCTCTTTCATATGGGCTGCTAAATTTAAAATTTGAGAGAGGTGCAAAACTTGGACTCTCCAACGGCTTTTCATTTGAGCTCTCAAATTTTGAGAATGTCAAATTTTCTCTCAGATGTAGGAGCTGTCAATTTTTTTTGCAAGCCTTCTCTCTCTGTGTATCAACACGCGCACACACACATATATAATCTCAATCCAAAAGCTGTTCCAATAAAAAGATATAATCTCAATCCAAAAGTTGTTCCACACACACACATATATAATTTCAATCCAAATTCGTCTATATATATATATATATATATATATATATATATATATATATATATATATATATACTCACTTAAAAAAGATCATAAAAAATTTCACTAAATAGGATTTAGTTTGCAAAACAAAAATTACAGACCTTGATTAGTTGATTTAGAAAAAAAATTAAAACAAAACCCATGCATACAATTTAGCAGTTGCAGAGAGAGAGAGGGGCCAAACTTGAGAGTTGAGAGAACGGCTGAAGCTTGCGAACGGCGAACTCAAACTGGAACAACGGGCGATGTAAACTGAAAGATATGGGTTTTTGAACAATCTGAAATGATATGCCGATATGGGTTTTGATCTTTTGATTCTTGCAAACAGATAGATAAACTGAAATACATGGGTTTTCAACTTCTGATTCTTGTAGATTTTCTAGCTTGCAATTGGAGAGAGAGAACAGAGAGGGGGGGAGTCTAGAGTTGAGAACGAGAATAGAGATGGAGGCGATTGGAGAGGCTGAAATGATTTGCCCTAAAAATATATATATTTTTAATAATAATATACTCAAATATATATAATATACATATATATATATATATATATATATATATATATGAATTTCCAAAAAAAAAAAAATTTATATAAAAAAATTATATAATAATATAATCAAATATATCAATTTATATATATATATATATATATATATATATATATATTTGTTCCTTTTTCGACCAGATATTTTAGATGTTTGTTTCTTTTTAATTAGGTTTAATTTTAGTTTTCTTTTAATGTCTACAATTTGACTTAGAATGTGCCTAATATTAATATTACTGATGCAAATATGAATGGTGGGAATGGTAGTTGAAAAAGAATGGTGGTTATGTCAAAAAATAACATTTTACATGAAATGCATCGGAACAGAATTGCTAAAATATAATATTTTGACACTGTAACACTTGTCAAAATATAAATTTGACGTGTGAAAATAACTTCTAGCATTGGAGATGCCGTAAGAAGTTGGACTTGAAGTCTATATATATAGCAGGCCTAAAGGAGCCGCCACTATAGTAGTATTGTGCCCGTGACTCTTGTTTCTCTCATCCTTTGCAATGGAGAAGAACCATGAATTCTTCTCTACTGCAAAGCTCAACTTCTTCATTCTTCTTTTCATCATGATGGTCCATGACCTTAGTCACGGCTCACGAATCGATCAAGCAGGTCCACTCAGGGCCTTGCGCCGCGCTAAAATGAAAGCTCAAGGTGGTACTTATCCTTCTGATGATGAGAAGTTGAGTCCGTCAAGTAATTCAGGTGGACAACAATCTTCTTCTGATGTTGGGAAGATGGAAGATGATCTCATTAAAGGTGGCCTTCCTGGACAGCCATCTGGGGTATTGTTTAATCAGTATGCAGGGTACATTACTGTTGATAAATCCAATGGCAGAAGCCTTTTCTATTACTTTGCTGAGGCTGCCGAAAATCCCTCTTCTACCCCTCTAATTCTTTGGCTAAATGGAGGTGAAATCTCTCTCTCTCTATATTATATATGCCTTTTCTCCTAATCTTAATTATGGACCAGAATCCTCTGCAATACTGTACGGATGAATGTAGTAGAACAATGAAGGGTTGTGACGTATTTCAATCGCAACCCTCCATTACTCTATTACGACAATTAAGAGTTGTGATTGAAACACACTATGACAGCAGTATGTATTTTTGTGTGTATTTTAATGACAACCCTCTATTTCTGTATTCGTGCAGTACAGCAATCAAGGGTTGTGATTTGAAATACACGATAGAGAGTTGTGATTACACGACAGTGTGTTTCAATCACAATCGTCCATTGCTGTACTCGGCATGACAGTGGATACCAACTCCTTAATTATAGGGTGAAGTGCTTTATACTCTATAGTAACGATTGCATGGACCTGCAGGACCCGGTTGTTCTTCACTTGGGGTTGGTGCCATGGTAGAGAATGGACCTTTTGGAGTTAAACCAGATGGTAAAACTCTGTATCTTAGGCAACATTCATGGAACAAAGGTTAGTATATTGGTATTTTCAATCTAATGATTAACTTATTCAAATCATTCTGCTTTATTACTTTTTTATATTTGTAGTACTAATTTTGTTTATTACAAATGCCTGGTGGTGAATTAAGTACCTTATCATTATTTTATCATGATTAATGTAGGTCGTATAGTAACATTTTGAAGCCGTGTGTGCTAATTTCACTTCACTTGTATTGTGTGCATCATGATGCAGTTGCAAATGTTTTGTTTCTGGAGTCCCCGGCCGGTGTCGGATTCTCCTACTCCAATACCAGTTCCGACTACGCCACAGCAGGGGATAAAAGGACAGGTGGGTCACAGAACCAGCTTTCCTGTTTTTCTTTGACAAAGCGTTGTCTAAAGTTTCATGTTTGTTACAATTAAGTATAAGTGGTGGTTTGGCTCATCAGTAATATATAAATATTTTCAATTAACAACAAAATTTTCTTTGAAGATAGGAAATTATACCATTAGACTACATGCGGGTTTGTAAAAAAATTAATTAATCCTCATATATATAAAATATAATATAATATGCATAGTTTGTGTGTGTAGAGTATATGTATTTTATTTCTACTAATATACTTTTTTTTTTTACAGGTGAAGATACATATATATTCTTGACAAGTTGGTTCAAAAGATTTCCGCAGTATAAGGCTAGGGATTTATATATCATGGGTGAAAGCTATTCAGGTATCTAAACTCTAAACTTCTCTTGGCAACTAAAATTTGGAAAAGAGAAAAAGAAAAAAAAAAAAAAAAAAAAAAAACTAAGTTTTGAAAAGGGTAAAATTAATAATAATAGAAAAGGGTGAAATTTTTACATTATATGAGATTACATGGTCCCAACCAATCACAACTTGGCATCTAAGAAAATTTTGAATAAATTTAACACATTTATTTACATGTTGAGTTGTGATTGACCGGGACCATAAAATCCTGACTCATGTAATAATTGCTTATAGCCAAATGGACCTCCTCCTTATGTGGTACTTTCTTCATTTGGAATAAATATTGGGTGTGTTCGGCGCACCGTACATTCTCATCCGAATCATAAATATTGTGCACATACTACACGAATGAGCCAAGTACACGGTGTGCCCCTGATGCCTTCTCCATGATTTGGGGGCAACTTTGTTGTAGCACCTCCAAATTCTACCATTCATATTGAGTACCAGTTTGATAGTTGGATTTGATTTGGTTAAGGCATAGAGAACAAATGAGGACCCACCCAAAACCCGTCTCAGAACAATGGATCTTGTATTTAACTCTGCCCAATTGAATCCAGGTCCGGCCCAACTAAATGCAAAATGGGTCCAGCTAGCCTAAGAAGTGTTGTTCTGGCCCAGCCCACGTGATAACTAATTCTGTTGGAATGGTACAGGCTATTACATTCCAGAGCTTTCAGAGTTAATCATCAACACAAACATGGAGGTGGACTCTTCCTTAAAGATCCAACTCAAGGGCATCATGGTAAAAACACCAAACAGTCCCATTGCTTCTATGTTGAAAAGATTGCTTTATAGATATATGATAAAAATAATAATAATAATAATTGTTGTATGATGTAAAATTTTCTACTTTGGACATATTAGTATAAATTTTTAAATTATTTTTAGCAAATAAAATAGATGCCACTTCCTTGCATACATAGGTAAAAGAAATGTAAATACAGGGTTTCCCTTTTACATTAGATTACTAAAAGATTGGAAAACTGAATATCAATATATTTGAGAATATATATCTTGGTGAAATGGTGAGGGTACTTTGATATTCTAAAAGTCTCTTAAATAATATAAATGTAAGTTTTTTATGTTAATGAAATCAAAGTTACTAATCTAGAAATTGCTTAAATTATTAAAATACATATTAACATATCTGAGTTCATTTTTACAAAATATTGATTTTTTAAAGAGTAAAGTCCAAACACCCCCCTGCTATATTAAAATGTGCAAAAAAACCACCCCTGCTATTTAATATGTGCATATAAATTTTTAACATTTGAAAATATGTAAGAATTGAAATTGTCCCCTATTGACCCTTAATATATCTTTAAAAACTGAAATTAGTGTTTTTTGTTTTGTCTTCAAGCCATTTTAGGTATTTCAGTCTTCAAACTGAGCAAAAACTAAAGGCCTTTGTTTTTAAATTTTTTATCTTTTTATTTTATGTGACGAAATAAGCAAGTGATTAAATCAAGTAGTTGGTGTAGAGACCTAATTGACTGGTGTTCTACAATTTGAATACTTGAACACAATTACTAATTACTTACTACAACTACATTAATAATCCTTTCTTTGTTGTGGTGAATGACACAGATAGGAAATGGAATAATGGATGATGAAACAGATGGGAGAGGAATGTATGATTATATTTGGAGCCATGCATTGATTTCAGATGAAACTCATAGAGGACTTAAAGAGCACTGCAATAACTTCACCGGCCCCAACTGTGAGGAGTTTGTAGACAAAATTGGGAAAGAAATTGGAAAGATAGATTTTTACAACATCTACAGTCCCCTGTGTTTGTCTTCCCCAGACTCATTACCGACGAAACCGATACGCTTCAGAGGCTATGATCCCTGTGAAGAAAACTATGCTTATTTGTATCTCAATCTCCCTCATGTACAACAAGCTTTACATGCCAACACCACCAAACTGCCCTATGCTTGGGACTATTGCAGGTTCACATAATCATACCTATATATATATATATATCAATCATTTTCACTAGAAGCTACTTCAAGAAACAATGACTCTTCCTCTCTTTATTTATCAGCAAGGTGCTCACTTCTTGGAAGGATAGTCCATCGACTGTGATCCCTATATACAGAAGGCTCATTTCCTCCGGTTTACGCATACTTCTTTACAGGTAATTAAATTTTATTTCTTGTCACAATGTTGATCTATAATCATTAATTTACAATTTATGCTTCTTCTGAATGTGTGAATTTGTTGTGTACAGTGGTGACATGGATGCAGTTGTTCCGGTAACAGGCACACGATATTCGATTGATCTTTTGAACCTTAAAGTGATCAAACCTTGGCATCCTTGGTCAGATGGTACCAGAGAAGTATGTTTTGAAGATTTTTAATTTTTCGTGGTGCATTAAATAGAACTTGTTGCTTAGGCTGAATGAATGTTTCGTGTTCTTGTAGGTGGCTGGATACCAAGTGGTTTATGATGGACTAACTTTTGCTACAGTTCGAGGTGCTGGTCATGAAGTTCCGCGATTTCAGCCTCGCAGAACCTTGGCTCTGTTGAAGATGTTTGTAGGATGAAAACAGTAGAAATTTTTTAAGTTTCTACCACCATTAAAGATTGAAAAGATACCAATTTGTTCGGTTACTTGTTCTTCTACTAGCAAAATGGAAGATGAAGTGTATGCAATCGAGTGAAACATATGAATCTTTCATTCACATAAGATTACTGATATATAATAATCTGTTATCAGTTTGAAATTTATTCCGTGTAAGATGGAGTAAACATATCCTCCACAAGGAGACTGACGTCACACATGCCTAGTGGAAAGTTGTCGAGACTTGTATGTTTGAACATCCCCTAACTGTATAGATGCGTTATGGAAAATCCAGAGCACCGTGAGGAGTGGTGTGGACTGTCTGCGACAGAGACTTTCACAAAATAATGTAGTGCGGTGCTCATTAATGCTTCTAGATTGCATATAAAAATCAAGTGTGGTGCTCACTAATGCGTCTAGATTCCATATAAAAATCAACTAACTTGGTTGGTAACCACTAAATGCAGAAAAGAACAATGAGCAGCAAGAGGGACCACAATCATTTATCTGATGACTTTATAGGTCACACAAAAAAATTCTGGGATGCTCGAGTGCTGAATTGTGTGTCTAGAGGTGCACAGAATCACAATCAGCTCATCTCATAACAATCTTTTATTTGATGACTTTAATGTAGACTCTGTAGTTTACCATACATATCTTTAGTGACAAAGCAACATTAAGCAAGCAAAGGAAATGATATGTGGTTCTTGTGATATTCAAAATTCAAAATTCAAAATTAGAGTTTCTGACCTCTAATTTGCTTTTGTTGCTGCAGAGTATTCAAATCGTCAAACTTATGGAATCTTTTGAGCGCCATTTGTTAAAGAAGAGCTGGCTGATTAATTAGCTCATACTTGTCAAACTTCCAAAATCCTTTGTTGAAATTTTCTGTTTGTATTAGCTGTAAAGTTTGACAAAGACAAGTAAACACTCCAAATCCATAAAAATCAGATAAATATCATAGAAGCACAAGGAACGAAGAGAAGGTCATCGTGATGATGCGAATCCAACGAGGACAAGCATAGTATAAAAAGAAAGGATTAATGTATTTGATCAAACAACATTTCTACAACGCAGCATCAATGAAGGTTGCATTTCTAATATCACTTCTTCTTAGCCTCGTGGCTTTCATACAATGTTATGCAGGGATAGGATTTGACCCTCTTGAAAAAATTTTGGAGGCTCAACGGTCAAGAAAATTCTCAGCCAGCTATGTCACCAAGGCTATGGAGACAGAATATTCGCCTGTTTATGTAGGCCGTCAAGGTGGTTTGAAAGAAGTTGACAAGATCACAACATTGCCGGGGCAGCCTAATGGAGTGAATCTTGTTCAGTACTCTGGCTATGTCACTGTTGATCCTAAGGCCGGTAGAGCATTGTTCTATTACTTCGTCGAGTCCAAAAACTCTTCTAGTAAGCCTCTTGTGCTGTGGCTAAATGGAGGTAAAGTCTTTTTTGATCTACAGTCAACAATATTATTTCTTTCATCTAGTGAATTTAGTCTGCTTAGTTTCATTACACATTCTGATCTTAATTATTGTAACAATCATGCATATTTCTCCTAAAGAGTCTACTTAAGAACTATTACCATCATGAACTGTACTCTATTGTATATCATTTTAGTCCAACAGAATGCAAAGTCAAAATGCCTTGCAAAAATGAAACAGTGTCCAAAAGATGAAAGTACACTGATTTCACAATGCAAAAGTGCCCATGAAACCTGTTCACATGCTTAGGGTTAGTGTACATGAAATAGCATGACCATGAACATAGTCCCTAATGTTACCGAGCACCATATATTTCCATGCTATATATAATCATGTGCGCGCACACACAAACATATCTGAAGTTCACAATTGTTGAATGATTAATTCTCACCATACCATCATCAATTTGATCGGCAGGACCTGGCTGCTCCTCTTTCGGAAATGGAGCAATGATGGAACTTGGACCATTTCGAGTCAATAGTGATGGCAAAACCCTATCAGAAAACAAATATGCTTGGAACAATGGTCGGTAGTCCTTTAATTCTGATAAATTATCCTTCACTTAGTTTCTTTACAAAAAAGCAACGCGATTAAGTAGCCCTCTTACAATATATAGTTATTTTTCTTGGCAATGCAGCTGCAAATATCCTATTCTTGGAATCTCCAGCAGGTGTTGGATTTTCTTATTCGAACACAACATCAGACTCCGGTACAAATGGAGATAAAAAAACTGCAGTGGATTCTTATACCTTTCTAGTGAACTGGTTGGAAAGGTTTCCAGAATACAAAACCCGAGATTTCTTCATATCCGGAGAGAGCTACGCTGGGCATTTTGTTCCTCAGCTTGCTCAACTAATCCTTCAAAACAACAAGATCACAAAGCGGACTGTCATTAACTTAAAAGGAATAGCTGTAAGTTTCAACTGACTAACAAAATATTATGTAAACTCCGTTATATGTACATAATTTGTGTCAATCAATGTGGGAAGAAAACTAACATTCACTAATGTGTTGGATTGTTCAGATAGGTAATGCATATATAGACTATGAAACTTCATACACAGGAATGTACGATTATTTCTGGTCACACGCTATCATTTCCGATGAAACTCATGAAGGGATTGTTTTGAATTGCAATTTTTCTTCGGAAACTGACTCAGATGCATGTGCAACCTATATTGATCAAGCTAGGCGAGCTCGAGAAAACATCTTCTTTTATGACATCTATGCCCCCTTTTGTTCTTCATCTTCAAACGCTCCATCGGTATATATAGTTCTACGGATCAATTCTTTGAAACCTTAATTTTCTCTAAGTATATAATTTATCTTTCATATTTCTCACGCAGTTTCCATTAACTGTTTGCTTGAATTAATCAGCTATCAGCATTTGATCCATGCTCAGATACTTATGTCCACTCTTACCTTAACACTCATGAGGTGCAAAGATCACTTCATGCAAATGTCACAGGTCTTCCAGGCACATGGGAATCTTGCAGGTACTAAATTTCCCTCCAATCTTTTCTTTTTTCCTTCAAAATTATAGATTCATTTCTCAATCATTTTCAAAAACTCTAAAAGCAACACTATCTATATACATCGATTAATCCTATGGAATACTAGTTAGTCCTATGAGCCTCTTTTCTTTTTACTAATTCATATTTTTATTGCATCTCAATACAGCTTGGATGTAGCTATTACTTGGATCGACAAGCCATTAACAGTCTTACCCACCATTCAGGAGCTGATGGGCAGTGGTATTAGTGTTTGGATCTATAGGTAAGTGGTATAAATTAGCTAAATTCTGTTCTTTTAGCTTAAACTCATATTAAGTGACACAAAACCACTCTGCTTAAATTTTTTTAAAATACATTCCATCTCATCAAAATTAGCTACAAAATCGCAGTAAGTACTTTTATATCAAAATTTAATTCACTTGCAGCGGAGACACAGATGGTAGAGTGCCAGTGACAACAAGTAGGTATGCCATAAAGAAGCTCAAAACATCAGTTGAGACTCCATGGTATCCCTGGTACACCCAAGGCGAGGTATATATAAAAGGGCCTCTATATTCTTCATTCTCTTCTTTAATTTTGTTCAATTTTCTATTTAACTTAATCATGCTTATGTGCATTTTTGTGTCTCTTTAAGGTTGGTGGGTACGCAGTTGGATACAAAAACCTAACATTTGTGACCATAAGAGGAGCTGGACACTTTGTTCCGAGTTACCAACCAGCTCGAGCACTGGCCTTCTTTTCATCCTTCTTGGATGGAAAGCTTCCACCATCTAATCAGAACTGAAGAATTAGCTGAGAATAAATAATTAAGACTTGAAAAGGAATTAGAATATAATGATACCAGAGAAGTATGTCTGAATATTGTTAATTTTCTTTGTGCATTTAATAGAATTTCTTGCTTAGGGTGAATGAATATTTCAAATTCTTGTAGGTGGCTGGAAACCAAGTAGTTTATGATGGATTAACTTTTGCAACAGTTCGAGGTGCTGGTCATGAAGTCCCACGATTTCAGCCTCATGGAGAGCCTTGGCTCTGTTAAAGATGTTTGTAGAATGAAAACAGTAGATTTTTGTGTTTCTACCACCATTAAAATTGGGAAACGATACCAATTTGTTCGGTTACTGGCATCATTCTTCTACTAATACAATTGAAGGTGAAGTGTATGCAACGAATCATTCTATCACATAAAATTACTGATATGTAATAATCTGTTATCAGTTTGGAATTCATTTCTCTGTTAGATAGATAACATCATGGGAAATGTTTAACTTGGAGTAATAACATATCATCCACAAGAATAAATTCATACCTTTGCTTTAAATTTTTGGTAAGCTAAAGTATGCACCAGATTAGGCAACCACATCAGTGATATAAAAAAGTTCTTTATCTCCCTTCCTTGCCTCTTCGGAGCCTTAACACTGAAATTTTCCTTGTAAGTAAATTTAATCATAAGTCAAGTACGACGATAGGTAAAATTATAAATTAGCAGAGAAAGACCCATATATATTTCAGTGACTGCATCCATGGATGAAAATAATCCCCATAATTTCATTTCAAAGAGCCATGGAAGAAGCTGGACTTTTTATTACATAGCCGTTTTCAACGATCAAGACAAGTGCACAGAGTATATAGGTAAAAGAAAATCATAGGTTTTTCCTATAACTTTGGTCTTCCACTTTCCTTAATATTACCCTCAACATGGGTTATGTCACTTGTACTAAATGGCACACTTAAAAGGTCTTCTCTGCACATAGAGTATATAGGTAAAAGAAATGGCTACTTCACCATGTAAATATAGGGTTTCATGTCGTAATAGTACAAAATGAAATCAAAGTTACTAATCTAGAAATTGTTTATTATTAAAATACATATTAACATATCTGAGTTAATTTGTGTAAATTTTTGATTTATTTATTTTAAATATGTAACATTCTACTTAAACAGCAATATTCAATATCCAATTCAAAATTTAACAATATGTATAAGCTATGGAGATAATGTGGAACTAAGTATGTGCAGTTTCCTTGGATGAAATAAGCAAGTCATTAAATAAACTAGTTGATATAGAGAGAGAATTGAGTTTGAACAAATGAATATTACTTGCTGTGCCTTTCCTGCTCCAATTCTCTGTTTAGTGGCTAGTGTTTTACTAAATAATTTATAGACTTGGAAATACAATTGCTAAGTACTTACTACAACTATATTAATAGTCCTACCTTTGTTCTGGTGAATGATACAGATAGGAAATGGGATAATGAATGATGAGACAGATGGGAGACGAATATATGATTTTGTTTGGAGCCATGCATTGATTTCAGATGAAACTCATAGAGGACTTATAAAGCACTGCAACAACTCCACTGGCCCCAAGTGTGAGAAGTTTGTAGACAAAATTGGGACAGAAGTTAGAATGATATATTTTTACAACATCTACAGTCCCCTGTGTTTGTCTTCCTCAGACTCATTATCGACGAAGCCAAGACACTTCAGAGGGTATGATCCCTGTGAAGAAAACTATGCTTATTTGTATCTCAATCTAAATCTCCCTCATGTACAACAAGCTTTACATGCTAACACCACCAAACTGCCCTATGCTTGGGACTTTTGCAGGTTCGTATCTCTATATATATATTTCAATCATTTTCACTAGAAGTAACTTCAAGAAACAATGACTCTTCTTTTCTTTATTTATCAGCACTGTGCCCACTTCTTGGAAGGATAGTCCATCAACTGTGATCCCTATATACAGAAGGCTCATTTCCTCCGGTTTATGCATACTTCTTTACAGGTAATTAGATTTTATTTCTTGTCACAATGTTGATCTAGAATCATCAATAACCACATTATTAATTTATAATTTATGACCCAAGTTTACATTTTTTTTTGTTTTTTTGGCCCTTGAACATAGATTTGATCTACAATTTATGCTTCTTCTGAATGTGTGAATTTGTTGTGGACAGTGGTGACATGGATGCAGTTGTTCTGGTAACTGACACACGATATTCGATTGATCTTTTGAATCTTAAAAGAGATCAAACCTTGGCATCCTTGGTTAGATGATACCAGAGAAGTATGTTTCAAGATTTCTAATTTTTCGTCGTGCATTTCATAGAACTTGTTGCTTAGGCTGAATGAATGTTTCGTGTTCTTGTAAGGTGGCTGGATACCAAGTGGTTTATGATGGATTAACTTTTGCTACAGTTCAAGGTGCTGGTCATGAAATTCCACGATTTCAGCCTTGCAAAGCCTTGGTTCTGTCGAAGATGTTTGTAGGATGAAAACAGTTGAGTTTTTTTTTAGTTTCTACCACCATTAAAGTTGGAAAATGATACCATTTTGTTCGGTTACTGGCATCATTCTACTACACTAGCAAAATTGAAGAAAAAAAATGTATGCAATAAAGTGAAACATATTCTATCACAGAAAATTACTGATATATAATAATACTCTGTTATCAGTTTGGAATTTATTTCTCTCTAAGATAGATAACATCATGGGATATTTTAACTTGAAGGAATAAAATTTTTGGTAAGCTAGAGTATGCACAGATTATGCAACCCACCTTAGTAATAGAAATAAAAAATAAAATAAAGATAAAAAATTTCTTTATCTCCCTTCCTTACCTCTTCTGAGCCTTTACACTGAAATTTGTCCTGCAAGTAAATTTAAATATAAGTCAGTTATGAAGTAAAGGTAAAATTATAAATTTGCAAGAAAGAACGGCATATATTTCAGTGACTGCATCCATGGATGAAAATAATCCCCATGATTTCATTTTGAAGAACCATGGAAGAAGCTGAACTTTTTATTACAAAACAATGTACTCCAGCTTTCGTGGCAGTAGCTTAATTTATTGACTAACTTTACAAATGATCCAGACAAGTGCATCTAAATACAAACTAATCCCAATTTGAAAAATGTATTTTTTCTAGTCCAAAGTAGAAAATCATGCAATAAATAATTAGTACCCAGAACAGAGGACTAATCCATTTCCAGGGGCTCACATAATCTTACATCGGAGTACCTTTAAGGGGAAAAAAGTGACATGTGAGGAGACAAAAATTTAAGTAACCCGCTGCCAGAAAAATTGAAGGTGACTTCACAAAACAATGAAATGTGGGGCTCAATGAGTGTAGATTGCATAAAGAAAAATACATCAAACTGGTTGGTACCACTTTCATTATTGCTAAGCAAAAAGGATTGCAATATATCATGTAAGTCGTCATGCTCACATGTCTTTCTTTGTTCACACATAAAATTGTGGAATGGTTGTACAGAATTGTGTGAATAGAGGTGCACAGAATCGGCTCATCTCATAACAATCTTTTATCTGATGACACATTAGGTGATACTACTTTCTGGATCTAGGTTAAACTGATTAACTTGATTTTTAATGTAGACTATGTATTTCACTACACATATCCATCATTATCATCAGATAGCTATCTTTAGGGACAAAGCAACCGTAAGTAAGCAAATGGAAATGATATGTGGTCTTTGGGAATCAGAGTTTCTGACCTCTAATTTGGTTTTGGTGCCGCAGAGTATTCAAATCATCCAACTTGTGGAATCTTTTGTGGGGCATTTGTTAACAAAGAGCCGGCTGATTAGTTAGCCCGTACTTGTCAAACTTCCAAAATCCTTCGAAGAAATTTTCTTCATTCCGGCAAAAGAGAGAATAAAATGAAGAGAAAGAAAGAGAGGGAGATAACAAATCTTTGGTTTGTATTAGCTGCAAAGTTTGATAAAGACAAGTAAACACTCCAAATGCATACAAATTAGATAAATATCAGATAAGCACAAGAAACAATAGAGAAAAGTCGTTATGATGCAAATCCAACAAGAACAAGCATAGTATAAAAAGCAAGGATTAAAGTATTGATCAAACAGCATTTCTACAGCGTAGCATCAATGAAGGTGGCATTTCTAATATCAATTCTTCTTAGCCTTGTGGCTTTCGTACGATGTTATGCAGGGACAGGATTTGACCCTCTTGAGAAAATTTTGGAGGCTCAACGGTCAAGAAAATTCTCGGCCAATTATGTCACCGAGGCTGTGGAGACAGAATATTTGCCTGTTTATGTAGGCCCTCAAGGTGGTTTGAAAGAAGTTGACAAGATCACAACATTGTCGGGGCAGCCTAATGGAGTGAATCTTGATCAGTACTCTGGCTATGTCACTGTTGATCCTAAGGCCGGTAGAGCACTGTTCTATTACTTTGTCGAGTCCCAAAACTCTTCTAGTAAGCCACTTGTGCTGTGGCTAAATGGAGGTAAAGTCTTTTTTGATCCACAATCAACAGTTTTATTTCTTTCAACTTGTGAATTTAGTCTGCTTAGCAAAATTACACGTTCTGATCTAATTCTAGTAACAATCATGCACATTTCTCCTAAAGAGTCCACTTAAGTAGTACTATCTTCATGAACTGTACTATTGTATATCATCTTAGTCCAACAGAATGCAAAGTCAAATGCCTTGCAAAAATGAAACACTGCCCAAAAGTTGAAAGTACCCTGATTTCACCTTGCAAAAGTGCCCATGAAATTTAGAGGCTGCCCTGATCACATGCTTGAGTTCGTGTACATGGAATAGCATAACCTTGAACAAAGTCCCTAATGTTACCAACCACCCTGTATTTCCATGCTATATATAATCATGCACACATATATATGTGCATTTCACCATTGTTGAATGTTACTTCTCACCATACCATCATCAATTTGATCGGCAGGACCTGGCTGCTCCTCTTTCGGAAATGGAGCAATGATGGAACTTGGACCATTTCGAGTCAATAGTGATGGCAAAACTCTATCAGAAAACAAATATGCTTGGAACAATGGTCAGTAGTCCTTTAATTCTGATAAATAATCAATCACTTGGTTTCTTAACAAGAAAGCAACTCAATTAAGTAGCCCTCTTACAATATATAGTTATTTTCCTTGGCAATGCAGCTGCAAATATCCTATTCTTGGAATCTCCAGCAGGTGTTGGATTTTCTTATTCAAACACAACATCAGACTACGATTTAAGTGGAGATAAAAAAACTGCAGCAGATTCTTATACCTTTCTAGTTAACTGGTTGGAAAGATTTCCAGAATACAAAACCCGAGATTTCTTCATAACCGGAGAGAGCTATGCCGGGCATTATGTTCCTCAGCTTGCTCAACTAATCCTTCAAAACAACAAGATCACAAACCAGACCGTCATTAACTTAAAAGGAATAGCTGTAAGTCTCAACTGGCTAACAAAATATTATGTAAACTCTGTTATGTGTACATAAGTTTGTGTGTCAATCAATGTGGGAAGAAAACTAACATCCATGAATGTGTTGAATTGCTCAGATAGGCAATGCATATGTAGACTATGAAACAGAATACACAGGAATGTACGATTATTTCTGGACACACGCTCTCATTTCCGATGAAATTCATGAAGGGATTGTTTTAAATTGCAATTTTTCTTCGGAAACTGATTCAGATGCATGTATAAGCTATACTGATCAAGCCATGCAAGCTCGAGAAAATATATTCTTTTATGACATCTATGCACCCTTGTGTTCTTCATCTTCAAACTCTCCATCGGTATATATAGTTCTGCTGATCAATTCTTTGAAACCTTAATTTTCTCTAAGTATATAATTTATCTTTCATATTTCTCATGCAGTTTCCATTAATTGTTTGCTTGAATTAATCAGCTATCAGCATTTGATCCATGCTCAGATACTTATATCCACTCTTACCTGAACACTCCTGAGGTGCAAAGATCACTTCATGCAAATGTCACAGGTCTTCCGGGCACATGGGAATCCTGCAAGTACTAAATTTCCTTTCTTTCTTTTCCCTTTTCCTTCAAAGTTAGTTATAGTTTAATTTCTCAATCATTTACAAAAATTGTAAAAGCAACACTATCTACATCCATCAATTAATCCTATGGAATACTAGTTAGTCCTATGAGCCTCTCTATCTTCTTTTTTTTTTTTACTTATTCATATTTTTATTGCATGGCAATACAGCAACTATATAGGTGGTAGTTGGAACGACGCGCCATTTACAGTTTTACCCACCATTCAGGAGCTGATGGGCAGTGGTATTAGTGTTTGGATTTATAGGTAAGTGATATAATTAAGCTAAATGCTGTTATTTTAGTTAGAACTCATATTAAGTGACACAAAACCACTCTGCTTACAAAATTTTTTAAATATATTCTATCTCATCAAAATTAGCAACAAAATCGCTGTAAATACTTTTATATTAAAATTTAATTCACTTGCAGTGGAGACACGGATGCTAGAGTGCCAGTGACAACAAGTAGGTATGACATAAACAAGCTCAAAACATCAGTTGAGACTCCATGGTATCCCTGGTACACCCAAGGCGAGGTATATATAAAAAGGCCTCGGTATTCTTCATTCTCTTCTTTAATTTTGTTCAGTTTTCTATATAACTTAATCATGCTTATGTGCATTTTTGTGTCTCTTAAGGTTGGTGGGTACGCGGTTGGATACAAAAACCTAACATTTGTGACCATAAGAGGAGCTGGACACTTTGTTCCGAGTTACCAACCAGTTCGAGCACTGGCCTTCTTTTCATCCTTCTTGGATGGAAAGCTTCCACCATCTAATCAGAACTGAAGAATTAGCTGAGAATAAATAATTAAGACTTGAAAAGGAATAAGAATGAGACGATACCAGAGAAGTATGTCTGAAGATTTTTAATTTTCTTTGTGCATTTAATAGAATTTCTTGCTTAGGCTGAATGAATATTTCAAATTCTTGTAGGTGGCTGGATACCAAGTAGTTTATGATGGGTTAACTTTTGCAACAGTTGGAGGTGCTGGTCATGAAGTCCCACGATTTCAGCCTCGTGGAGAGTCTTGGTTCTGTTAAAGATGTTTGTAGAAGGAAAACAGTAGATTTTTATGTTTCTACCACCATTAAAATTGGAAAATGATACCAATTTGTTTGGTTACTGGCATCTTTCTTCTACTAATGCAATTGAAGATGAAGTGTATGCAGTGAAGTGAAACATACTAATCATTCTATCATGTAAAATTACTGATGTATAATAATCTGTTATCGGTTTGGAATTAATTTCTTTGTAAGATAGATAAATCATGGGAAATGTTTAACATGGAGTAATAACATATCATCCACAAGAATAAATTCATACATTTGCTTTAAATTTTTGGCAAGCTAAAGTATGCACCAGATTAGGCAACCACATCAGTGATATAAAAAAGTTCTTTATCTCCCTTCCTTGCCTCTTTGGAGCCTTGACAGAGGAATTTTCCTTGTAAGTAAATTCAATCGTAGGTCAAGTACGACGAAAGGTAAAATTATAAATTAGCAGAGAAAGAATCATATATATATATATATATCAGTACGACGAAAGGTAAAATTATAAATTAGTAGAGAAAAAAAACCTTTTGTGCAACTCCAATGGATCAAGTCCAACAAAGACTCTTGTCAGTATTTAAAAAGAATAGAATCTCTCTCCTAGGTGTTTATCTCAATCATCGATTGCCACGTCAGTCGGTAACAAAAACCGTTCGTCAAATTTATCATTTTCCAAATACAAACTAATCCCTATTCGAAAATTTTATTTATTGTCCTAGTTTAAAGTAGAAAAACATGCAACATGTCATTAGTCCCAGAACAGATGACTTTTCCATTTCCTGGGGCTCACATAATCCTATATCGGATTCCCTCTAAGGTGGAAAGAAGTGACATATGATGAGACAAAAATAATAATAATTTTGCTGCCAGAAAAATTGAAGTAGACTTCACAAAATAATGAAATGTACTACTCAATGCCTCTAGTAGAGTGCATATAAAAATCCATCAACCTGGTTAGATGATGTAACTGATCAAGCATTATCATCAAAGGGCTATTTTTAGTGACAAAGCAACATTAAGTAAGCAAAATGAAATGATATTTGGTCCTTTGGATGAGAGTTTATGACCACTAATTTGGTTTTGGTGATGTAGAATATTTAAATCTTCTTATCATCAAACTTATCAAATATTTTAGTGGGTATATGTCACAAAGAGCCGGCTGATTAGTTAGCCCATACTTGTCAAACTTCCAAAATCCTTTGACAACATTTTCTTCATTCCAGCAAAAGAGAGAAGAAAGTGAAGAGAGAGAGAGAAAGAGAGATGACAAATCTTATGTTTATATTAGCTGTAAAGTCTGATTAAGACAGGTAAACATTGCAAATGCATAGAAATATTAGATAAATATCATATAATCACCAGAAGCATAGAGAAGGTCGTTATGGTGCAAATCCAACACGAAAAAAGCATAGTATAAAAAGCAAGGATTAATGCATTGATCAAACAGCATTTGTATATCACAGCACCGATGAAGGTTATATTCCTATTATCGCTTCTTCTTAGCCTTGTGGCTTTTGTACAATGTTATGCAGGGACAGGTTTTGACCCTCTTGAAACAATTTTGGAGGCTCAACGGTCAAGAAATTTCTCATCCAATTATGTTGTCACCGAGGGTACAGAGACAGTATATTCGCCTGTTTATGTAGGCCCTCAAGATGGTTTGAAAGAAGTTGACAAGATCACAACATTGCCGGGGCAGCCTAATGGAGTGAATCTTGATCAGTACTCTGGCTATGTCACGGTTGATCCTAATGCCGGTAGAGCACTCTTCTACTACTTCGTCGAGTCCCAAAACTCTTCTACCAAGCCTCTCGTGCTGTGGCTAAATGGAGGTAAAGTCCTTTTTTTTTTTATCCACAATCATCGGTAGTATTCTTTCATCTGGTGATTTACACTTTCTGATCCAATTCTAGTAATAATATATCATGCACATTTCTCCTAAAGAGTCTACATAAATACTATTACCTTCAAGAACTGTACTTTCTTGTATATCATTTTAATCCAATAGAATGCAAAGTCAAATGCCTGTCCTGCTAACTCAAAGCATATGAACACGGCAGCCCCTAAATTTCATGGGCATTTTTGCAATGTGAAAACCATGCACATATATATATATATATATATACATACATACATACACACACATATATATCTGTATTTCACCTTTGTTGTGTTACTAATTCTCACCATACCATCATCATTTTGATGGGCAGGACCTGGCTGCTCCTCTTTCGGAAATGGAGCAATGATGGAACTTGGACCATTTAGAGTCAATAGTGATGGCAAAACTCTATCAGTAAACAAATATGCTTGGAACAATGGTCAGTGGTCCTTTTAATTCTGATAAATTATCCATCACTTAATTTATTTACAAGAAAAAAACTTTTTAAAGTAGGACTCTTACAATATGTAGTTATTTTTCTTGGAAATGCAGCTGCAAATATCCTATTCTTGGAATCTCCAGCCGGTGTTGGATTTTCTTACTCCAACACATCATCAGACTACGATTTAAGTGGAGATATACGAACTGCAGCAGATTCTTATACCTTTTTAGTCAACTGGTTGGAAAGGTTTCCGGAATACAAAACCCGAGATTTCTTCATAACCGGAGAGAGCTATGCAGGGCATTACGTGCCTCAGCTTGCTCAACTAATCCTTCAAAATAACAAGATTACAAACCAGACTGTCATTAACTTAAAAGGAATTGCTGTAAGTCTTAATTGGCTAACAAAATACTTATTACTGTATAAACTCTGTTATACATGTATGTGTTTGGAAGAAAACTAACATCCATGAATGTGTTGTGAATTTCAGATCGGCAATGCATATATAGACCACGAAACACAAAACACAGGAATGTATGATTATTTCTGGACACACGCCCTCATTTCCGATGAAATTCATGAAGGGATTGTTCTAAATTGCAATTTTTCCAATGATGCAAATATCTCAGATGCATGCATAGACTATCTTCGTCAAGCTTATCAAGCACTAGGGAACATCTTCTTATATGACATCTATGCACCCTTATGTTCTTCGTCTTCAAAGGCTCCATCGGTATATATAGTTCTATTGATCAATTATTTGAAAACTTTTCTCTAAATATATAACTCTTCTTTCATATTTCTAAGTTTCCATTAATTCTTTGCTTAAATTAATCAGATATCAGCATTTGATCCATGCTCAGATACTTATATCTACTCTTACCTGAACACTCCTGAGGTGCAAAGATCACTTCATGCAAATGTCACAGGTCTTCCAGGCCCATGGGATTCTTGCAAGTACTAAATTTGACTTTCTTTCTCAATCATTAAAAAAAAAAAAAACAAAAAAAACAATCTTTTATTTTTACTTAATTCATATTTTTATTGTATCTCAATACAGCCGAAGTATAGGTCTTAGTTGGAACGACAAGCCATTAACAGTTTTACCCACCATTCAGGAGCTGATGGGCAGTGGTATTAGTGTTTGGATCTATAGGTAAGTGGTATAATTAATCTAAATGTTGTTCTTTAGTTAGAATTAATATAAGTGACACTAAACCACTCTGCTTATACGATTTCAAAAGCTCTTCAAATCTATTCCATTTCATCAAATTCAGCAACAAAATCGCCATAAATTCTTTTATGTTAAAACTTGGATTCACTTGCAGCGGAGACACAGATGGTAGAGTGCCGGTGACAACAAGTAGGTATGGCATAAACAAGCTCGAAACATCAGTTGAAACTCCATGGTACCCCTGGTCCAACCAAGGCGAGGTATATCTAAAAAGGCCTCTACATTCTTCGTTTTCTTCTTCAATTTTGTTCGGTTTTCTATAACAAATCATTGCTTATGTTCATTTTTGTGTCTCCTAAAGGTTGGTGGGTACGCGGTTGGATACAAAAACCTAACATTCGTGACCATAAGAGGAGCTGGACACTTTGTTCCGAGTTACCAACCAGCTCGAGCACTGGCATTCTTTTCATCCTTCTTAGATGGAAAGCTTCCACCATCTGATCAGAACTGGATTATTAGCTGAGATTAAATTACTTTGATTGGTTTGGAGTGGTCTCTGATTACAAATAATGTCTTAATTGATTGATTGGTAACTGTAAGACATACATATATGTTTAAACCTCAATGAGCATTGTTGATCCTATCGGATACAATTATTCAAGAACATGTTTTCACAAAACAGTTTCACTATTCACAGTAAGCAGCAACAAAGTATACAAACTATGCAATTGATTAATCTGGAAAGTCTAAAGCATTATAAGCTCAATAAAACAGATAATTTGGACAGACCATGTCATAATCTATAATAAGGATCCTATTTTAGGTATGGAATTTAAAATCTATACTTGTCTTTTATTAAACATTTTTCTTGTGGAAGTTCAAAAATTTTTATTTAAAATATTTTTTTTGAATTGTCGTATATAATCAAACAGATACTTCATACTCATTCGAATTGTGTCACGTCGAGCATGAATATTTTTACCAATTTACAATAAATCAATGTGATATAGGATGTTATGTAGTTTCTTAGAAGAAGAATTTGTTGAATTTTAGATGCACAAACTCTATATTGGCCCACCTTAATATTGAAAAAAATGGTTTGGGTTTTATGGTTGGTCCTATGGTGAATTTATTCCAGTGAATTGACTCCCACTCTACTTTAGATGACCAAAATGGACAAATGGGTTGCTCAACAAATAAAAACTTTGGACCGTTTGATTTGGCTTCTCATTTGACCAATATTCAAGAACATGTACAAACAAAACATTTCAATTTTTTTAATTTTATTTTTGGGGTTGAGAAAGAAACAGGAATTCAATCACATGTTACATTGGATAGGATTTTTATTTATTTTCTTTCTGTATTTTTGGTCAAATTGAACGGGTTTAAGCATTATCGATATAAAGATATTTTAATAGGAAATTCGTTTTCAAAGCGTCATCCATGTACATTAGTCAATTAAATATACAATAGTATTTGCTAATATGCATGCAAGTCAGATGGAACAAAATGATAACTACTAAGATCAACATAAGAAACATCATCATAGAATACTAGTTCGATTGCAAACATCAGCATAAACTAATCCGGCAGGTCCAATCAAGCTAATTTATATACTTCAATAAATTCTTTTTCATGTATATAAAATTATATATATATAGTAACAGCCAAATATATTTGTGTTAACTTTTCAATTTTGTGTACATGTGTTTGTATTTCATGTTTCATTGTTTTGAACAAATCGACTGTGTTTTTTTTACACGAATTCATGTTATTACACTTTTAACGTTATACGAAACAACGACTCCTAAAACTTTGTTGTCTTGACACACGAATTATTCAAACATGTTCAATTTCGAAGAAACAAAAACAAAACTAGTTTTAAATATGAAAACACATACTGGTTATAGAGAGGTGTGTGTATGATGATACCTTCGATGCTGAGGTATGGACAACTCTGAAAGCTTAGTTGGGGCCGGCATTAACGACCTTAACTTGCGTCCACACGTGTGAGAGAGGCTGTTGTGAAAAATTAAACAAAGAGTCAGAACAATTACATTTAGATTGTACTTGTGCTGGATTAAATGGACGAAGAGAGAATGCAAAATTTTCAAGGTTGCATTAATGTCAAGCGTAGAAATTCAGTCACGGAGTTTGATATTTTCTACTTTCCAGGGTTTTGTTGGTCGTAATGAAATCAAAACTAACCATCCATAGTTATAAATGTGGGTTAATGCTATGTATATATATATATATATATACACACACACAAAAATATCTTTTGCACACAGGTCAAACTTATCTAGGTATAGTCACCATTGGTATTTATTTTTGGTAACTTCCTTTTTCTTCGTACTTATGCTTGTTGTAGAAAAAAGCTTCTTTTTTTACTAACCCAGGGACAAAAGATCATATCTGTACATTTTATATTATATATATAAATATATATATATATATATATGAGAGAATAGATTGGAGTGAGCTGCATTTCATTCTTATACAAGGTGCTTTCTATTACTTGTGTCAAGGTGGAGCTACTTTCCAACATACTACATCCATTTTTTAACACATTACATATATCTAACTCTAAAAAGTAGATATAAAAATATTAAAAATAGATATACTAGTATTAAAAATTACTACGAAACTACTGTTGCATCAAATTTTAACAGCAGAGGATGGCGTAATAGTAGTGGTTTGGTCACCCTGATTGAGTAGAAACCTAAAAGTCAAAAAATTTGTCCCAAGTGGGGAATTTGTGTTGGCAAAAGCTTAACCTGCCTGCCCAAAAGAGAAAAAAACACAATAATAGCTAGTATTCAAGGAAATAACCAAGATTAAAACCATTGGCTGAAGAAGCTTTGATTGCTCTAGCAGACTCTTTTTTTTTTTTTTTTTAGTAACTAATGTTTTGCTTCACCTAGACTACTACTTCACAGCACACGGGATTTATTTTTTTATTTATCAAAACATTGATTATAAGACTTCTAATTGTTCTCAACATAAAGCTTTTGGTTTTAACTTCTATACTTGTGACTAATTTCACTTTTGAAGACTATAACTTCAAACCAATATTTCAGACTATCAGCTGAGTTGTGGGGAATAATTGTTCTTTTTTTTTTTTTTTTTTTTTTTTCCCTCTTTTGCTAATTTGAAATTTTAATGTGAATTTCATGTTTCAATGTATTGGTAAATTCAAATATGCTCAATCTTTAGCTTTTGAACTCTTTTTCCCCAATTCACAATTTTTTTCTAAATGTATGAATTAAATTTTTACAAATCATTACTGTAAAAAAAAAAAACATTAAAATGGGATTGGGATGAACAGGAGGATTCCTAAGCCACCATCCCTTTCATCAAGGCTAACTAGTTTCTATTTTACCATGAGATAAGTCTTCATAGAAAAAAGTAAAAATAAAAATTGTGTACCATTAGACATATTAAATACTATAATTTACACATACTTAAAAATGAAAAAAAATATCATACCATCTCGACATCTCCTCCTTATATAACTTTTTAAAATAATTATTTGGACAATACTTGGGTCCTCTCATAGGAGGATGAAGTTCATCATTCAGCCACATGTGGCCCAATACACTTTAGACACATGTCCAAGTTTTTAAATTTTCTAATAATGGTCGTATCCAATTTCTTATAGGTTAAACCGAAATCCAATTTTTTTTTTTTTCTTTCCAAATTTAAATTTTTTTAGAATCCCTCTTTTAGGGTCTCTCTTCCCTCTCTCTCCCTCCCTCCCTGCAAATCTCCATATCCAACCTCCATTTGAATACAAACCAACCAACCTCATAAGTGACACAAAACTGTATCAATCATAATTTGCAATATCCACAAATTCTAATCGTTCTTTCCATATTTTCCACCCATGAGAGAGGCTTTTTTTTTTATTTATCAAAGATTGAAAACATAGATCTAGAGTTAACAAAAAATAGACCTACCAGAAAAGCTCTATTCATACTGTTAACATCAAATTTTCATATAATATTTTAATATCATATTCGTTCCAGTAATATGTTAATCTATATGAATATGAGATTTTCTCACATATATGAATATGTGTTTATTTTAGGTACATTTTTTAAATGAATTTAGTAATTTTCCAATTCTATATGGAGGTTGGGTATAGAAACAATGGTGATTGTTTTGGAAAGAATATATATATATATATATATATATATATATATATTGAGTTTAATTTAACCTGAAGAAAATGAGTAATGACTATTTTTAAAAAATTTAAAATTTTGGACATGTGTTCAAATTGTATAGAACCATATGAGCTGAGCTGGGAGGATGAATTTCATCCTCTTAAGAGAGGACTCGTGTCCCAATTATTTTATCTGAGAATTATATATTATAGGCTTCAGCATTCACTAATACAATTATTGTCTAGTTTTAGAAACTTGGCCTAAAATCTTGTACAGCACTTTACTTTTGTATACTTAAATCAATTTTTTTTTTTTTTTTGCTAAATTTTATATTTGTGTATGGATTATATAAATTTGACCAAATATTTCGGCGTAATACAAAATTGTATTAAATTTGAAACGTGTGGCAATGAGCTCATGTAGGCAACCAAATCTGCAAATTTTAAGTCATTTAACCCTACCGACCAATGGGCTTCCAATTTCTGACCGCATTAACTCAATTTATTAATCATTTCATTATTCCTCTTTTTAAAATTCAAATAAACCCCACAATCTAACAACAATAGTATACTTTAATCAACGGTAAAATAAATTTCAAGTGGTTGGTTTGGGGCGCACCTCAACTTTTCCTTTATTAGACACATCTGTACCCATCTCCAATGCTTTCTGACGAGGGTAATTCTGACATTGAACACCATCCCTGAAGTGTCCCAATCGATCGTAGAAGGCGGCTATAAGTCCACCCCACTCTGGTCAATCATTTCTCCTTCTGTCCTTCCTCGCCTTTTCCGCCTCTACTTTCTCTCTCTACTTTCTCTCTCTATAAATCTACCCAAACCCCACTATTCCCCAACTGAAATTTGCAGCGAGTTTTCCAGTTACACTCTCAAATGGAGGTGGAAGTGATGGTACCGTCTCCGGCCGGCGACTTCAACTTCGACAGCGCGTGCACTACGCCGTACATGAGTGCTCCCTCAAGCCCTCAGCGTTTCGGCAACTTCTTCTACAGCGCCCCCACCAGCCCCACCAGCTCCTCCACTTTTTATCGTGATTTCAACAACTTATACGGCGGCGACAACGTCACCGGCGGTGATTGTTTGTCGACAATCCCCTTCAATTGGGAAGAAAAGCCCGGAATTCCCAAAACAAAAGACGCAATCAACACAAATGAAGACGTGGATTTCGAATTCGATTTCAGTGGACAGTTGGAGAGAACTTCTCTCTCCGCCGACGAGCTCTTCGACGGCGGCAAGATCAGACCTCTAAAACCACCGCCACGGTTACACGGACTCGGCGATTCCCCGAGGTCGCCTCGATCTCCTCGATCGCCGACCGGTGCGAGATTGTTTAGAGAAGCATTGTCGCCGAGGCATAAGAAGAAAGCCGATTTTGATCCGTTCGCGGCGGCGATCGAGCAAACTCGTAAAAACGAAGATCAGCCACCGGAACAACAACAACAACGTGGAAGAGAGAGGACTTTGAATTCATCAACTTCAATTTCAAGACACAAAGGAACCAGATCTCTGTCTCCTTTTAGGGTGTCGGATATCTTGTTCGATCAGCAACAGGCTCCAAATTCGAACAATTCTTCTGCAACTACTCACACCAAAACCTCATCCTCATCGTCATCTTCGTCGTCTTCAACTTCAACTTCGTCGTGGAGAGATTATCGGAAATGGAGGCTGAAGGACTTTTTGCTGTTCCGAAGCGCGTCGGAGGGTCGAGCGACGAGCAAAGATCCACTGAAGAAGTACGCATTGTTGAAGAAGGGCGGTGTCGAAGACGACGTCAAGAATTCGAGCTTCCGGTCGACGGATAGTGTGGGCTCTGTGTCGAGCAGGAGGAGAGGACCGGTTTCGGCTCACGAGTTCCATTACAAGGTGAACCGGGCGGTGTCGGAGGAGATGAGGAAGAAGACCTTCTTGCCTTACAAGCAAGGACTGTTGGGTTGCTTGGGGTTCAATCCCACCGTTCATGAGATCTCCAAGGGACTTGGTTCTGTTACACGTGGATGATTCAGATTCCTCGATCTGAATTTTTTGTGGGACCCTCCCAGTTCACTTGTTTTTTAATCAACCGTTCGATATAGCGGGCCAATGCCTAGCAACGTGAGCAATTGCCATGTGGTGGTGCTAATCATTACCATTGATTGATGCACCGAATTTTTTGAAGATTTTAATTCCCAATGTATATTGTGCTTGTTTCAGTTCATTTGAAAGAAATTTCATCACCAAAAATTTCACAAAATCATAAATATTTTAGGGGAATTTAGTGTTTGTTTAGGGGTTGATATGAAATAAAAGAGACTAATAATGGACTGTGTTAGTATATCTAACTTTTCATTTTTTTGGGGCTTTGTAATTAGTTTTACGCTGTTTATATTTTTTTCAAATTATGTATTGCTGTATATAGTTCAAACAAAAAATTGTGTTTTAAAAAATTTAGAATCAACCCACTGACTTGTCGTTTTGAATTTTTAAATAATTTACAAACTCTAAATATATGAAATCAACTCATATCGAGTTACCCATAAGCTAAAACTTTAGGGAGAGTATCCCATAAGCTAAAAGATTTTATTTTTATTTAAAAAACAACTATTCAGAACTATCATATATATATATATATATATATATATATATATGTTGAAGAACATGACTATAAAGAGGGGGACTATGATTATGCAGGGTTGAGCATTGATTAGGCAATAGTGTTGTTGTAGGTAAAAGAAGGAGCGAACAACCCTGCATGCAAGCAAAACTAGCTTTATCAAAAGGCTTGGTTGTGTCTATTACGGTGGACACCTACATGAATTCCTGTAATTGTGGTTGCTTTTTCTTTTTCCTCTCTTTTTCTTTGTTTGATCATGTTAGAGAGAATAAAGCACACCTGGAAATGACCATTAGTCTATGCAATCAAGTAATAAAAAAAAAAGGGTCACTGCTTTCAACCCGCATTACGTCAACACTCTTCTTGAATTGTTCGAGAACTGGTATTTTTTGTTATTCATTATCTAAAAATGAGTTGAGCCTTGCAGGGATTTCACGCTTATAAAATATAAAATAAAAATCAAATAATTATGTGTATAAACCTGGCATCTATCATTATCAATTTATCATCAGCATATATGTATAATGTTTTTTCACAAAAATAAATTAACTTCTCTCATTTATGATGACGATATTATTGTGATGATTTAGTCTCCCCGTTCATATTGCATGGTAGTTGGTGACAATGATATAGTATTTTTCTTTTCTTTTCTTTTTGGGAAAAATAATTCTTTTGGGTCAGATAATGATGATAGTATTGACCGTAGTGATTTTGTTGAGAAGATCGATCCAATAAGGTCTTTTATGTACATGCGAAATATATCTGCGTTTTGGATCTTTTTAATGAACTCCATTTAGAAGAGGTGTTAATTTTAATTCCAAATATTCAAAAGTGTTACCATTTCAAACCAAGGGCGTTGCAAAATTCATTTGTGTTTTACATGTCTTTTGTTTTTAAATAAACGTATTCTCTATTCTTTTGTTGGACTCAGGCTCATTAGTTTGTAATTTAAAGTTTTATTAAGTTTGGATTTCTTACAAGTTCAATTTAATTTTGTTGGTTTGAAGTTTATAAAAAACATATATGAAAAAAAATATAATTCAGGTAGCTTATCCTATTTATTTTAAGTTAAAGTAAGAATGATGATAACCATAATAAAAAAAAAAGATAAAATCTATTAGGCATTAATTCATTTCTAATTTATATAGTAAGGGTTGTTCTCAAATAATTATGTTATGTTATTTATTTATTTAATTTTTTGTTGGCACGGAACTCGTCTTGGGAGGACTTTGGAGGACTCATCCCAGGCTACAAATTGAGAATACTGTCGACAATTTCACACCTTACCAACATCAACACAATACTACTATGCTTACTTTTGGTAAAAGCATTCATACTTTCTATGTTGACATCAAGTTATTTGACATCAAGTTATTTGCTCAAGAATCGAACATGGAGCATCCTTTAGTAAGTTTGCCCTAAATTTGTTTGTGAAAGAATGTATTTCAAAAGAAAGTGAACTTAAAAGTGTGAGTTTTTTTAACTTATACAAAGAAAGCACTTTTGAATAAGGAAACAATTTTGAAAAGAAGAAAGTCAAAACGCAATGATAAAAAGGTAGAACGGCAAAGAAAAAGCAGAAGAGAGACAATTTTACTACATACTGGAAGTAGTAGTTTGGGACATCAGACATTGGGATTGGTGGTGATAAAGGGCTACCCCCATCCCAACATCCAGTCAGAATCCTCAACCCTTTTTACTGTAATTATATATATATTATTTTCTTTTTTAAACATTGAGAATGCAACACGATCAACATAATTAAATGCAATATTTATAGGATTTTGTTGTAAAAATTCTAACAGCCCGATGGCATTTATCTATAAAATAATAGAGATTATGTTACATTATATGGTATCGAGTGCTGACTTTCGAGAAATAATAAAATCAATGGTTAGAATCGTATAATAGAAAAATCATCATAATTTAATGACTCGACGTCCTATGACTGTCGATTAGAATCAAGTTGGTTTAGCCCATGTAATGATTGAAATGTGCTTTCTCATTATTAACGAAGTTGATTGAGCAAATGTCGATTAGAAAGATTATGTTAATCTTCTCTAAGTGATCTTCCCTATCTTCCACAAATAAATAAACAATTTGCGCTCTTTTCAATGAAGTCTAAGGAAACAGTTTAGTAAGAACGACGGTCCAAATTAGGGTTATTAATTAGTAAAGTTTTCAACTTTCCAAATAGGTATGCCTAAAATCCTCATTCCCTAATCTACAAGAAAAAACAAAAATCAATATTTATAAAGCGTACCCATTCAGTAGAATCAATACTCATAAAAAACATCAACATAATATCAAATATTTTTATTCAACAATGCGCACACAATACACATGAATATCAAACGAATGAGTGGAGGGATTTAAATGTATAATCTTGGACCATCTCGAATTTTTAAATTTTATATTTGGTAAATTGACATATAAAATTTTGATATATTTAGATATGTCAAATTTATTAATATTTTATCTTTTAATTAAACAATAAATAAAAATAAAATAATAATTTATAATGATATGAAATTAAAATCTTGAAATATATATATAGTTGAATAAATATGGAAGGTGAAGTATGCAATTTGCTGAGATAGTGTTTGACCCCAGGACATAAGGTGTCCAGGAAAGGTAGAGCATGAAGTATCACCGTCCATTCACGTGGCGAACACATGTTGTGTAGGTTTAATAATCCATTATTATTCTCTCACCGCCGATATCTCTGACCTTTCCAAGTCAATAAGGTCCCACCCCAAGTCATCATGTGTCAGATACCGAGTGCTGTCAAAGTCCTTGGTACCAGACCACAATTTAATGCCATGGTTGACAAACTCCACTTAAATTCTTCATTGGACGGGACAGTCACAATTGCACCAAACATTTCTCATCTTCAATGCGGATTATTTGTACGTGTCTTTTGAAATGGAGGTTGCTATTAGCAGCTTGCATTACATAGAATGCGCGTTGAAATTGGGATATTTGTATGTTTACAACGAGAGTAATGACATTCTGTACGATGTATATGGCTAATAAATTGTCCGAATTTCATATGATAATGGATCTCGTTTCTCCCTCTCTGAGTATATCTATATGTATCGCTTTATTTTTTTTGTTTGTCAATTTCTACGTATCTCTCTCTCTAATCTTCCCACAAAATTAATTTAATGCTCAAAACAACATAAAATCAAATGGATTTGATGTTTTACCGAAGATAAATAATAAGATCAGAAAAGATTGCAAGGGAGAGAGAAAATACATAATTTAATGATATGATTGAAGGTCTGTATAATTTTAGATTTTGAGGGTTTTAGTTGAAACCTATTAAGAAGTTCAGATTGTACCAGAAAATTGTAGTTAGTAGAAAGAAAGACACAATACAAGGGCAATTGAGGAAAGAGAATGAAACAGAGGGAATTCATGTTTCATGTTTTAGTTTCTTTAGCTTAACGGATTCCGATAGATATTCGGTCATTTGTGTCGAATATCATTATTCTTAGAACAAATTTATATTCCCAAATGTAACATAAATATCATACTAGTTCACAACTTTAAACTCACGCGTTCAAACTCTACTAATAATGTCAAACAGAGTCCTCTAATAATAAGGCAAGCTTGGCCCAGTTGTCTCTCACCAGCTCCGTCCTGTCCAACTTTTTATATGTATAGATACACACAAGCATCTGAAGTTTTTTCCCTATATCAAAAAATGTTTATTATTATTATTATTATTATTATTATTATTATTAAAATCTCTCTCTCTCTCTCTTCAGTGCATGTTGAGCAAGACTAGCAAATTATCAACACCTTCAAGTGCAAGACCATTACTCAGACAAAAGAATTACACAAACCCCATAAGAGAAGGCTTAAAGAAGTCCAGTTAGTCAAGAGCAGACATGACAACTTATGGTTCAACCGTTCAACAAAAACTTTCTGCCTTAGATAAAGCTAAAAGGACCAACTACATCATAGTCTGTGCTAAATGAAGAGAGACAGAACAAACATTCTTTATATCCATCTATTGTACAAAACAAACAAGCTTATGGCTATAAAAGCAGTCACTCATTGATGCATATCTGTATGCCCATGTTGTTATTTAAAGTTTCTTGTGGGGATAAATAATGGACATGACATTTTATCACATTGTTGAGTGGGTACATAGACTTCTTCACTCACAGAAAGAATAATGAAGAAAGGGGGCGAAGAGTTTTCTATCACCAGAAGTTTACAACAGACGCTCATTGCAAGATCCTTTGACAGTACAAAAAATGGAGAACTTTCATGAAAAGAAAAGCAGTCGACCAGGTACTCGTACAATTGCAGAAACCACCATAGCGGCCTTCTTATCCCGTGTTTTTCAACAATGAGAATGATGAGATGGGCGCAAGATCAACATGCAAACAAGGTGTACAGCTTTGTTATTCCATTTCTTGCTGTCAAATAATTCATAATACCTGCATCCAATATAAAGATCAGAACTGTGGTAGCAGCCCGTCAATTGGTTCTGCACCAAGTAAAGTACACCATGGACCGTGATAGCAAAATACTTCATAATGAGTTTGGAATGAATTATCTGAGACTGGTCTATGAATGGTTTGTTATTTAGTGTGCAACCCAAAATGCATTAAAGGATATAATCTAATTAAGCATGCATTCTGCCATTCTCATGTCTTGCAAGGGGATTGCCACCATATAATAACAGGTCCAATTTTGAAGCTCTGTCCTTTTTTCAAATCAATACTAGAGACCTGATTATCAGATGATCATATGACGTGATCCACTAAATACCCCTAACTTCTTCCATCTTGTAACCTTACATGTCATCCATGAAAAGTCACTGTGGGAAAAATATATTTCGTATTTTATGTATAAGCACAACATTCACAATCATTGTTAAAAAATAATATACGGGAGACAATGATTAGTTACAACCCATCATCTATTTTTCCCGCTACCCATCATTTTTTAATTACTTCAAGTAATTTTCTTTTAAGATATGATACAAGTACAACATGAGATAAGAAAGAAGTGGCACCCTTGAGTGAGACCAAATGGTGTTCGTGTTCCAAAATGCAATATCACACAACAAAGAACTTCTCATGACAGAAGAATTACCAAGAGGCACAAATATTGCAATTTAAATTAAGAGAAAACCTAGCAGTAGACATACTTAAAGCTAACCTGGTATATTAAGAAGGAAAATGCTTGTTGGAGCTGTTATAAACCCCTATAAAGACCAAGCAATGGTTTCTCTCTCTCTTCGACTCTCTTCCTTGCAGCGTCCCTTGCCTTCAGTGCAGCAGATTCCTCTTCAGATAAAGCCTTTGGCTTCACATCTTGTCTCTTTCTCTTGTTAACCGCGAGAGATGAGGGAGCGCCTTTAACAGATCTCATTGGGTTTGGAGATGCTGATACAACCCGCCCAGGTGGGGGCCCACTTTGACATTTTGCATCAGATTTGGTTTCCAAGGCTGGTCCAGGGCCTGACGATGGTTTTTTAAAACTTGTTTTTCCTTGCATGGACTTTGAAGAAACACGAGATGCAGCAATTGCCTCTTCCTGTGTCACCCACTTACCTGTTTCAATTATAAACAACATGTAACTGAATATGATATTTTATGGGGAGAAATGAACTAGAACCTGAGTAATTCTAGTTATATGAGTCAATACCTAAAGCATCAGTATAGTAGAAGCCAGAGTTTGGATCATAGTAGCAACCATTACTCTGATTGTAGTAATATCCTGAAGTGTCGTCATGCTCCCACTCTGTCATCATTCAAAACAGTTTCAAATTAAACAGTACATGATCAAAGCAACAAAGATTCATGAAATGCTAATATGTTCATGCTTGTTTGACTAATTGGCACAATAGAGTCTACTCTGGAAACGGGAAAGATCCAGCTTTGACATTTCATTTAGTGGACGAAGAAGTGAATTTACAATTAAACATCAAGTGCTTATCAGACACAGTTATGTAGATTCTCGCCATAACAAGACATTGCTTGTTCGACCTAGTGATTTCCAAGCAGTTAAAAAAGGTCTTGATTATTATATTATAAAAGAAAGGGCGCTTCGCTTGCAAAAGTGCTTGGATTAAAAGACAGACCTTTGTTTCGGCATAAATGAGTAAGGCCTTCATATTGCGTATTTGTTTACCAAGTCTTGATTGAACTATCTTTAGGGTCTCGCTCCCTGAGTTCAACAGTATACGCTCTCGCGTCATACGGCGCTGTCCCGAATCAGGACCTCACCTTTCCTTTGACCAACAGGAGTCAAAATCATAAGACTCCTTGGAAAGGTAGGTTGTCAATGAACTGAGGCAAGCCAAGTGTCGAGTTATTCAAGCACGAATTGATTGACTTTACAAATATTATTGAGCCCGAGTATAAAACCAGCTCAACTAGCTTAATTGAAGGTCAATCCCATAAATTAGCGTAATTCACAGTTCTGTTATGTGCTCTTGTGATTATTATGTATCTCAAAATCTTATTGAAGTAGAGCAAGCAGGCACGGACCTGTTTATAGTGCAGTGGGGGAAATTTGCCCCACTGAATTTTTTTTTAGTATTATACCCCGCTGATTTTTTCATTTTGAATTATATACCTATAAAATCCCACTATTGCCCCCGCTGAAATTACTAAAAAATTACACTATAGCCCCAACTCAAATAATTTTCTGAGTCTATCCCTGAGAGCAAGAAGAGAGAAGGAGAAAAAGAGCGAAGAAAAGAAGAATTGGGGGAGAAGTAGTCTGTAATTCAACACACAATATTCATCAAAAGTGATTAATCCAATAGATATGGCCCATGGATAGGCAATTCAAAGAACCCTAATGTATATATAGGCAATTCAAAGAACCCTATGTCCAAAATAGCTGCTACAATCATATAGAAGTCCCCAAATAAAACATGTAGCCATGCCTATGCTCAGTACTGGAAAAAAGCCATGCTCAGTCCAACAAAGATGCAAGACAGAAGACCATATCCATAGGAAAACCTAACCCTAATACTAATAAAAAGAAAATAATGAAAAACGAACTCATATTTATTATAATTCCTTAAATATACAGCAAAACTCTAAAATCTATTAACCGTTGCCCCTCCCCAAGCGTAGGTAAGATTCATGTGCGGCTCATGATTTGGATCTTCATTGCCCCTTCAGTTCATAAATCCCAATGGAGATATATTATGTTTAACTAACTTAATTTTATTTTATTTTTCCTCTTAAAACTTCATTTGGGTAGACTGTTTACAGATATTTACCAATACAACAGTGTAATGCCTGCCTCAATTGTCCATCAGCCTGGTCTAGACGAGTCCGGTGTTGCTCAATTTTTGGATTCTTAGCAATCAAGCTTTAAAATCAAGTTGACTAAAACATGAAGGAGCTTGAACTGTTAACAAGAAGCTCAATCAGTTTAATAGTCGTAACTCACAAGAATGATGGTCCACCTAAAAGATAATAGGAAACATACAAGCTAATGGTCATTACTTTCAATATTCAACTTCAAAACTAGACCTAATCCATCTGAGAATAGTATAGAATTAAAGATCAGATGGGCAAAGGCAATTTCCAGAAAGCTTATTCTCCTACATAGGGCCTCATAACAATGCTGCTCAATGCTGCCAACCATGAGCATGCTCTATTACAATGTAATTTGGATTGTCAAAAACATGTACTAATAATAGAGCTACTAATTTTACCTCCTCCAGGTATTGTAGATCCTTTAGAAGTCCCTTGACCATTCTCTTGAGCAACTAATGCATGGGCATTGGAATCTCTGGATTCCTTAAAAGTCGCCATATCCTTCTGATAACTACGCTTGGCTTTCTGCAAACATTTTAAATAAAAGGAATGAATAATTTATAAGAATAACGAATATAAATATTATCATTACTGCATCAATATATGTATTTAATGAACGTTTTATTCTAAATCTCAACTAGTTTACCTGCTTTGACATAGGTGAAAATGACAAAGGAAAAAAAGGGATGATAAATAATGACTTACCAGGGAGAGGAAGGGGAAAAAGAAGATGATGGGGGAGAAATATGTGATGTAGAATATGAAAAAGAAGCAAGACATGTCTATTCAACTTAGGTATGATTATGATAAAGAAACATAAGGTATGATGCTAGCTAGAAACACATACCACAGTAGATGATTTAAAATTTTGAATTTGACGAAAATTCTGTGATGGTATATAAAGTTTTAGTATTCCTTCAATGACAATTTTAAACTTGTTCGATTTATCAATAATTTTCTGTTTTCTCTTTCATATATTGAGCTGTCCCCCTTCTTTTAGAAGCAAGACATGTCTATTCAACTTAGGCACGATGATGATAGAGAAAGAAACATGAGCTATGATGCTACCTCGAAACACATACCACAGTAAATGATTTAAAATTTTAAATTTGATGAACATTCTGTGATGGTATAAAAAGTTCTAGTATTCCTTTGATGAAAATTTAAACTTGTTCAATTTATAAATAATTTTTTGTTTTCTATTTCATATATTGAGCTGTCCCCCTTCTTTTCTTGATGAACAATATATAGTTGGAGCAAGTGAACCACCGCAGTAAATAAATGTATAGTATCTCTACTAGTAAAAAATGTGAACTATGGACAAATAAAATGTTCCGCGTGAACAAAAAAAATCAAAAGAAAATTACTTTTAAGTCTTGTTTAGTCACTAAAATAAACAGAAATTAGAACATCAGGTATCCGCAAAGTCCTTACCTTTAAGGTTGCATAAGACATTGTAATTATGTATCGACATTAATAATTTAACTCGTCAATATGGCAAGGAGATCTATGCCTTTAGATATCAATAAGAGCAAAAAATTTCCTACTCAAACTTACTGCTTCAATTTGTTCAAGGGCACGAGCTGCTTCGCTTTCTTTCTTCGCCTTTTCAGCTTTCTCTTGTCTCATGGTAGTAAGCCTCTTGGAAACACTATCCTTGTGACGCTGACCCAGCTCATGGTTTCTGATGCTGGATGGATTGTTGGATATGAAGATTTTGCAGAAGTCACACCATTTGTTACCCTGACTGACCCAATACTGGAGAAGGGGCAAGAGAAAACAATCATGTGACAGAATGAGAAAGCTATTAAAAATTATATGAATGACAATATTAATTCAATTTCAGTGTATTGAAAGCCATATGTTAAATAGGAGATGACTATTGGAACTTTAGAACAAACATACACACAGACATTTTTTTATTGGTTTTAAGGAGCCAAGGAAAAAAGACAGAGAGAAAAGAATTGGGAGACAAATTATTCAGCAGTTATATGATAAATTTTATTTTTAACAAAGATGAAAGAAGTACAAAAACTTGTCAAGATGCCACTGATCACTATGTAATGTGGGCTTTTGCCCCTTCGAATTGGTTATTTATAGATTATTCATTGTTGTTTGGCGATTCAAAATACATATCAATATTATCATGAGTAAAAAAGATAACATAAAAAGGAAGAACAAGAAAAACCCTCTTTTTCTGAAGATTTTATCTTTGGAGCTTCCGATATATATATATAGAGAGAGAAAGAGAGAGAGAGAGAGTACCTCAGTCATGGCTGCCAATTGGAACTCCCGCTGCCGGGATGGTAGATTGACAAAACCCAAAACCTAGAAACAAGAACTAAGAACTTTGTCCAAAAATCAAATGCAAAAAACAAGAATTGAGATAGAAACAGTTCAATTTTCGCTTCAATGACCAGTTGGGTAGCCCTAATTGTCCTAAGTCGAAAAACTTTACTGATCAAAAATTGCTCTGCTCTCTTCTAATGAACCCTAACGGGAACCAAATTCCTTTCGGATTTGAAAGTGGAAATGGAAAAGGATTTGGATTGTAGTTAAATAATTATATTTTTAGTATTTAGAAGAAACTGGAATTTGTAAAAAAAAAAATATTTGAAATAAAATAATCTTAGTACCAATTTAGAATATACGAACGTGGCAATTATGAAAAAAAAAAAAAAAAAAATTAAAATTTAAAATTAGAAACAAGAAAATAATTAATAATATTATAATTATATATAATATTATATTAATAATATTATAATTATATATAATATTATATTTCAAATCCTATCAAATCCTTTATTTTTTCGCGAATTTCCCCCTCTTACTAATTTTTCTTTTGGTGTGTTTGATAGGGTTGATTTGGAGGGACAAGGGGAGAAAATAAAAGAGATGATAGTGTAAGTTTGTGTTTAGATAATTTAAGTGGAGGAATAAAGAGGGATAACAAGAGATAAGGATAATAATTTTAGTGGTATTTTGATAATATCAAAATTAGCCTCCACAAATTAATACACAGATTTATTATTCCATTCAAGTCTCATGGGTATGAAAGGGTAAAAAAATAATTTGTCTATTATTCTTTCTTTTCTTTTCTCTCCTCTATCTTATCCAAACAAAAATAACTATCACTTCTTTTCTTTTCTCCCTGTCTATCCAAACACAAATAAAAATTATTACTCTCATTTCCTTTCTTTTCTTTTCTTTTCTTTTCTTTTCTCTTCTCACTAATACTATCCTTTTTTTTTCTTTTCTTTTTTCTCATAACTAATACTATCCAAACACACCTTAAAATCCTACCAAATCCCTTTTCCTTTTCAAATCCTCCTCTAAACAATTGAAATTCTTTTTAAATTTTAATCCCTATCAAATCTCAAACATAGTGTAAAAACAGACTCAATGGGACTTTAGATTGAGAGAGGCGTGGCAATGTTTGACCCGTGTAAACCAACCAGCGCACCCAAAGAAAAAATACGAGTAATGATCGCGATCGTCAATCGAAATCACATAATTTTAACGGTAGTAGTATTTCATGAATATTCTATAACATAAAGTTAGTAGGCATCAAATAGATGACGTGTCCATACATTATTGGGTATTTCCTTTTCGTTTTGAGAAACACAAACGATGTCGTTCCTTTCTTCTCCCTTTTCATCTCTCTCTGCAACCAAAATCGACACAATGAGGGATCAGGCTTCTTCAGGAAGGGGGTTTTACAGAGAGAAAGTGAGTGTGTAGTTGAAGAGAGAGAAAAGTGATGGATCAGTCGTTTTTGGTAATGCTTTCAAGTCTTCTCCACCTCCAGAACAACCTGGACCCAACCTCCTCTCTCCTCTCCGACACCACGACCTCCACCTCATCCGCCACTTCCCCAACCTCCCTCCTCATCTCCACCTCCGCCGCCCCTCTCTTGTTCTTCACAATCGCCTCCGTTCTCTCCTACATCGCCTCCACCCGACCCAGCTCTTCCTCCTCCCCCTCCACCACCGCCCCCTCCTCCCCTCCCGCCTCCGAATTCTCCGTCTCCGCCTTCCGCGCCCTCTCCACCGAACGCATTTGGGCCATGGAAGCCCCACTCCGCGACGCCCAGTGGCGATCCTCCTTTGGCCTCTCTTATCCCGTCTTCACTACCGTCGTTGACAAGCTCAAACCCTACATCGCCCAATCCAACCTCTCTCTTCCCTCCGATTACGCTATCGCTATGGTCCTCTCTCGCCTCACCCACGGCCACTCCGCCAAAACCCTAGCTTCCCGTTACTCCCTCGAACCCTACCTCATCTCCAAGATCACCAACATGGTCACCCGTCTCCTCGCCACCAAACTCTACCCCGAATTCATCAAGATCCCCGTCAGCCGCCGCCGCCTCCACGACACCACTCACGCCTTCCAAGAGCTCACCTCCCTCCCCAACATCTGTGGTGCCATCGACACCACACCGGTCAAGCTCCGCCGTCTCCCCTCCGACCTCAATTCCGCCGCGTCCTACCAATGCCGAAATGGGTATCCGGCGGTTCTTCTTCAGGTGGTTGCGGATCACAAGAAGATTTTCTGGGACGTCTGTGTTAAAGCGCCGGGAGGGTTTGATGATGCTACCCATTTCAGGGATAGTCTGTTGTATAATCGGCTTATATCTGAGGACATTGTTTGGGATAAGGTTATCAATATGAGGGGTCACCCTGTGAGGCCTTACATAGTTGGGGATTGGTGTTACCCTTTGCTGTCGTTTTTGCTTACTCCTTTCGCTTGGAATGGTGCTGGCACGCCTCCTCAGAAGTCATTTGATGCCGCGTTGATGAAGGGGCGGCAGGTGGTGGAAGAAGCCATTGGGTTGCTTAAGGGAAGGTGGAAGATTCTTCAGGACTTGAATGTGGGTCTCAACCATGCACCGCAGACCATTGTGGCGTGTTGTGTTTTGCATAATTTGTGTCAGATTGCGAGGGAGCCTGAGCCAGAGCTTTGGAAGGAGCCGGAGGAGAGTGGCTCTCCGGCAAGGGCGCTTGAGAGTGAGAAGGACTATTACTATTTTGGAGAAAATTTGAGGCAGGCGTTGGCTGATGATTTATACCAACGTCTTTCATCAAGATGAAAGAGGCTCCGAGTAGGGAAGGACTTTCAGACACTTGGTTTTCTGTAAGAATGTACTTTTTCCTAGTCTTTTAATCCCATTTCTCCTGTAGTTTATGAGACAAGCTAACTTTGGTCTAATGTCAAAGACGAGATAGTCTTTAATTAAAGAAAGTGGTATTGCTCATCCATATTCTGTCTAAAACATTTCTTATGATTTAAATTTAGCTCTAAACTCTGTCACGATATATGAATGTCTACTTTGAACAGAATTCATAATTTGAGCAATTGTGCACATTAAAAAAGTGACTTTGTAGCATTCCTCAGGAGTATTTCTTAGGCATGATGCTGAGCTTTTTTACTTAATGAGGTAGCTTACAGAGTAGAGTTTGGTTGAGAAAAATCTTGCTTTACATTGTAAAATCATTTTATATATGCACTTCTCTGATTAGCTTTAGTCTTCTTTTTCTTGTTACTTCTCTATTGAAGCATTACTTATGAACTTCAATTCTTTCTAAGGTGGGTCTCAGGCCAATTCGATCTTGTTTATGAACTCAATGGAAATGGGTTAATACTTGTGATCTCTTTCTCAATGTTGGAGTTAATTTAGGGTGGGTTGGTATATATAGGATAATCATAATTTGCTTGAACCTGAGTTTGAAGAGTGACGGTATTTTACAGATTTCACTTTCTTATATATTACATAACACATGCAAACTTAAGCGTATATCTTACAATTGTAAGGTTTTTGTGGGTAGAAGTTTCTTCGCCGCTGGCTGCCCTTTTTTATTTTTTCTTTTAGCTTAAATTTCTGTGGCCTTATCTGGAGATCTGCTGGAAGAGATCAAATGATAGTAATTCCTAAACTTTAATTCAAGTAAGAATTATATCTTAAGTAGATAGCTCTGCATTAATAGGTGATTTATCACTTTGCTTTACATTCCTGATGGAGAATTGCAGGGGAAGGGATGTATCCTGTGGTACAAATAACTAGTTTATTTTTTCTATCATCCTAAATAGCGCTATTCTAGGTGTTTTCCTGGTTCCATGCATGTGTCCCTTGGTAATTTGTAATGGATAAAAAATTATGGTTCGCCACAAACAAATAACTACTTTATTGTGTCTGTCATCCTAATTACCATTATTCTAGGTGTTTTCCCGGTTCCATGTATGTGTCCCTTGGTATGGATAGAAAATTTTGTTTCGCCATAACTCAAATGGCTGAAGGATCTATGTATTGGTGTTGGTAAAGAATTTGATCTCTTTGGTGCTATAAATGAGCACAGATAATTTTAAGAGCTTATATCTAATGTTCTACCACTTTCTAAGGCTCCAACACAAGAGGTACTGGGTGAAAGAATATTTCACTTTAAATTCTGTATTAGCATTGATCATTTCTACAGTAACATAAAACACTAAAATCATAGTAGTGTTTTTGTCCTCTGCCCACCCTTTTGGGATAATAATGGTGGCATATGATAAACATGATAATATATCTGATTCATCCTCTCAGTTCAGGAACATTTTGCTCCTAGATTATTTCATATTCTTCATTTCACCCCATGACCATGTCTTGCTGATGCTCCTTAATAGACTCCTCAGTCTCCTTCCTCTCTGTTTCCTCAGTCATCATCAATCATCATCATGCTCCTTCATTTCACCCCTTGATCCATGTTTCCTCAGTATCTAATTCATGTATAAAACATGCAAGTATTGTTGAACTAAACAACAGAGTAGCTTTATGTTTTTTTTTTTCTTTTTGTGCCAAGAATTGATAATGTATTACTAAAAGAACCTGCTTCCTTTTTTCCTCAGTAGCTAATTGATATTTGCTAGCATGCTAATGCAGGTAGAACATTATGGGCTAGTGAAATATTAAGTATTGTCGCATTTCTTCTAACAATAGTATAGTGAAATGGTTGTCATAGCTCTTTATGGGCTATAACTCAAAAGTGTAATTTTTCTCTATAGGCAAAGATGAATATAAAGAAATTGTTGCAATCCTTGTGATTTGGATTATTCTATTTCATTCATTGGATTCAAGGTTAAATGCAAAAAACCCCCCTGAACTACAGGGGTTTTGCAACTAACCCCCCTGAACTACAAGAAACCCCCTAAACCATAAATTTGTTGCAATTTGCCCACTCAGGCCACCGGAAAATAAGAGGACGAAACTGCCCTTCCAATAAAATGACGCAATTTTTTAAAATTGACCTTCATCCACTATCGACCCGAGCCCAAAGAAGGCAGCGCACGACTGCGGAGCGACGGGAATATGTTTGTTGTGTGTATACAGATATAGATATATAGATGTGTATATATGTATATGATTTTGTGTATAAATTAGGGTTTGGAGAGGATAGGAAAATGACTGACTTGCATTTTGTGTATATATGAGTGAGACTGTATGTATTGATTGTGTATTTGAGTGTTATGATGGTGGTGTGCCGTCATGAGGAACTCAACAAACATCACCTTCGTCGACCATGATGGCGGCCAAGTAACTGTCTTAGAAGGTCTCGACGTCCATGTCGGTCTTCTCGGACTCGATGACGATTACACTCTCGCCGTTGGAGAGCTTGTCACCCTCCCACTTGACCCACGACACAATCTTGCCCTCGGTCATGGTGGAGCTCAGTGCCGGCATGAAAATCTCTCTGATCCGAATTGGTGATTGGGTGGTTAAATTGGTTGGGTTGAGTGTGGGTGTTGTGATTGGGTGATTGATTTTGGGTTTGTGGTCGCCGACAAAGATGAATTTGCAACGGCAATCGTATCGAATCTCATCGGAGAAAGACGTCAACTGACCGTCAAGATAAATTGAACCACCAAACCTTCAAATTTGACCTTTCATCACCCACCTTCATGCCGCTTGGGTTTGAATCAACACTTGGTATGGGTGGTACCAGAGATTACAACATCACTACAACCACCAGTCTTGACTTGCAGGTGGCGGTTATGGGTTTACCAAATCGTCATCAATAAATCGATTTGCAACAGTGGTGGTGACGACATAATTTAATGCCTTCAACACGCACCGGTAACTGCACGCCCCACACCGCGACAGTCTTTTTCCTCATATGGCCAATTTTTTTCCTCCACATCTCTCCATGAAAACCCCTAATTTTTCAACCCAAAAAGGCTAAGGATGATTCTTGACTTCCATTCCCACCAAGATCAGAGTACGATCCCATCTTTTTCCATCAATGGCCGAGCTCACCACCTCATTTCTTCGTCACGGCCGAGCCCATCTTCATCCTTGTCGAGCCGAGCACAGCCTTGCACCTTTGCAGGCTCGTCACCACCTTGCCCGCCGGTGCAACGCCACAAGCCCACCGAGTCTCCCTCTTGCTCGCCAGCCGCCGTGCAATCTAGCCAAAGCTGTATGAGTTGGCGTGATAAGTGATTGCGGACCGGTGGCGACAAGGTTCAGATTAATGAAACTCCAGCGAACAAGGTACTGTAATAATCCGTCGAAAATTATAGATTGTTCCGGCGAGGATGAACTGCACAGCGGCGGAGATGGACCGTCGAGCTCGGCCGGTGGAGCTCTCGGCTGTGATGAAGAATTGCGGCGGCAACAAGCTCGGAGGACTGACGGCTGCTTTACTGATTTTTCTAAATTCTGTGGGAAAAAACCCAGTGTTATTCCATATTGTTTTGTTTATTGTCTCTGTTTAGCCATTTTGATTACAATTTGTTAGTTTTCTATTCTTTTTTGAAATCGGAGGGTGAAACCGTTGATTGAATTTTACCAAAATCCCAGTCTGCGATGCGGGTGAAATCATTGATGAACAATCTGAAGAGGATTGGTCTACAAGGAGAGGAGAGAGAAGGTTGCTGATGTGTGCGTTTGGATTGCTAGGGACCATAGATGAGGTGGTGATTGTGCTTGATGGTGGTGGTAGTGGATTGTTTCGGCCATGATGGTGGTGGCGATGGATTGCTTCGGCGATGATGGTAATGGTCACAAGAAGGGCAATGGAGTCTTTTCATGCTTATAAAGGACAATATGGTCATAAAGTTAAATATTTTGTATCACGTGATGGCACATGATCATTTTGCCGGTGAGATTCAACCGGAGAGTCGCCGGATGGAGTCATCTGCAACAAAAATGTATAGTCCAGGGGGTTTCTTGCAATTTTTGTAGTTCAGGGGGTTTTGTTGCTAATTAGTCAATAATTCAGGGGTTTTTTTTGCATTTAACCCTTGGATTCATAATTACATTTCTCAGTTTGGGAACACCTTTTCCATTAATCTTTAAGAAAAGGGTTTATGCCAATCCAACTCCAGGAAACATGGTTGTACGTGAAACCAAAACCTAAACCCTTGTGATACAGTTGCATAGATAGAACATTAAGGGTAAGCAAAACAGTAGTGCATGTGTATCAGATGGCATGTTTGAGCTTCATAAAAAGCGTTTTTTTTGTTTTATTTTAGATTATTCTAGATGAAATTACAACACAAATAAGGGGGCTGTCACTCATGTTATTGATGTTTTTGAGTTTCTTGTTAAGACTTAAGAACTAGGTACAAATTTTAAAAGAGATTTGTCTGTAATGATCCTTAGCTCTTTGTGAGAAGATTCATCTACAGTAGATCTTATCCTTTTTAGGTTGGTTCTCAATCATAAGGGATTTTAGCTCAACTTTATTTGGGTTTGGTATTTGAGAAGTAAATTCTGTATGACACACAATGAATAAATCAAAACCTAATTTTTTTTGGTAAAATATGGTTCTTTTTTATATTGACCATTTATAGTTTGACAAATAAATTATTGATGTTAACTTGGTGGAGTATGAAAGCTAAAGAAGTTACTAAGAAATTCATGTTAAAAAATCTGACCTCAATTAATAACCGCGTGTCTTTGTTTATCAGACGAGGCACATTTTTTAAGATGTGAGTCTATTATTGTTGGTAGCTGTTATGAATGCCAACCTCGGATGTCGCCTCACATTGTTTAGATCTTGACGTTCTGCCACAAGGCGTATAATTTCAGATACCATTAAGCTATGGGACAGAATTTTTCGCTGAACTTTGTTGTGTGCAAGGAATCCCATCAATGCAAAGATTGTAGTATGTTAAATGCAGCAGTCTGAGTTGTGGTTGAGTGTATTAGAAAAATGATGTATAAAATAATTTTCATGTTTTCAAGGATTAAGAACAATAGTCAATATGAATTTATAGGGTTTGAGATGCAATATCTAGATGTGGTTTTCTGCAGTCTCCGACTCTCTGCAAAAGCACCTTCAAACTTCTCTAAGAAAGCATGTATCTAGTTTAGATGTACTTGCAAGTGATTCTCTGACGCTTCATGTGAATTGGCATGAACCTGCTTAGTTGGTAGCACTTCGGGTGTAATCAGCATTAACTGGGATTGTTTGGCTTGGTTACTTGACCCGAGGGGTAGGGGATGCAGATTTGTATATATGTTGGTTCTCTAAATAAAATATTTAGGCCTGTGGAATTTCAGGTTAAATCTTGACATGGTTAATGATTGGACTGTCAAGAGAGCTTCATAGGCTTCTTTCAAATGTTGAAGTGAAGATGATATGTATATATATATATATATATATATATATATATATATATATATATATTGTTTTTGAGTTGTTCTTCACCCTCTACATTGAAGCTACCAGGTAAAGGGCAGAGCTGTCTTAATAGGGACGAGATATATATATATATTTCTTTATTTTCCATAATTTCCATTAAATCAAGTTAACAAAGGATGTGTCTACAGGGATCAATTCAGCTGAGAGGTCTTGAATTGTCTAATAACCAAGAATGTTAGTAAACGCTCGAATATACATCTTATTTGCATATCAAAGCTGTCTACAGGGCTTATCTCGTTGGTTTGAATGCGACTCTTTGATTGTGATTACTGCTGTTTCTGGAAAAGCTTCTGGCACTTCAGAGATTCAGGCCCTTGTGTTTGATATCAAGGTTGCCTTCAGCATCTCTCTTCATGTTCCGAGGGATGGCAATGAGTTATCATTGAGTTGCAAAGCTATCGAAAGTTCATCTTAATACTGATGTCGTTTTATCTTGTATCCCAGTTGATATTGAGGCCTTCGCGGCCAGGGATTGTAGTAATCTTGTTTTATGTAATCGATCTTTATTATAAAATAAATAAATTAAAAAATAAATAAATTATTTTGCAACTTCTCATCCCTGCATAGAACACAGCATTGGCTAAAAATGTAGGAAAATTTAATTGATTCCAGTTGGTGTAGATCTTTCTCAACGTCTTCAATTTATTTGTTTTTCCACTTAATCCTAATTATATGCATACCCCGAGTCTTTAGATTGCATACATATTATTATTTGATATGATTACACTCCAGAGTAATTGTAGTGCACCTCAATAAAAAATTACAAATTCTGGTAAGGAACATTTGAAGATGTGAGTTTGATTCCGCTGGTTAAAGAGAAAACAGTGGTTTGAGAAGACTTTCCGTAGCCATTATCTGAGGACAAACCTACAAACCTTTTTCTCTACTAGCTAATTCTCATAATTGTCAAAGAGCACATAAGTAGATGAATTACTACAATTATTTATTCTATATGAGTTTCAATCTTGTTGAAATTGGCTACATGTTAATGTAATGGAAAAAATCTTTGTTCATCCATGAGCAATAATGGGTTGAAACACAAATTAATGTATTGAAAAAACAAAATAAATGTTTTGAAGAGCATAAGTAACTGTGTTGAAAAACAGAAATAATGAGTCGAAAAATTACACCACCACTACAACAGCAGAAGTGCCAAGGACAGTCGCGTGCTATAAGCAACTATCCTTGGCACTTCTCCTACAACAAAGGATCCAGGCGCTGCTAAACACACCCTGAAATTACATATCCAGTGAGGGCATGCCCAAGTTCAGGTCAATCAGTTCAAAAATTACATCAAAATATCAACCGTAACTGTGAACTGTTATGTCATGGGATGGCATATTATGAGCCACCATCAAGCAACTGCCACATTATTTAACGCTCACCTTTTCCATCAAAGCATGTCACAGAGAGGATATAGTTCTGTTGCAGCGGTCATTAAATGATTGAGCAAGCATGGTCTCGGCGAGCCATTTGATCAAACTGTCACACCATCGACCACACGATCTAATCATACATTTATGAACACCAAATTTTATGCCCGTCCTCTTAATTTATCAAGCAAGACAGACATTTGGATCTTCTTCATCAGAGTCAAATTCAACCTGCAAGAATAAACTTCCATTGAGTTATAAAGGCAATAGTCCAGAAGTGCCAAACAATGTGTATCAATGACTTGGAAATGTTTTAGGCAACAGAAGATATTCACATTTTCATCTCTGAACCACCTCCCATGGCAATCCCGCTTCCAACCAGCAGCTGTGAACTTGAGTTCTCTCTCTCTTCGGTCTCGAAAATCTGATTGTTGCTGGACAACAGCCTTGCCAGCAACTTCTGTTGCAAGAAAAGAGTCCTTGGTGTTAGAAGATAATGGACCACTGGCAGAAAGACCACTATTATATTTGACATCGTGCTTTCCGTTTGTAGAACTTTGCGGACAAGTTTTGTTGCAAAGTATCTCAGAAGCAGCCTTCCGTGTCTGTTCAATTAAGGGCTTGCTATACGATCTACATCTTTGGGTAGGTGTACTAGTCTTGGTGGTACAAGTAGAATAGTCTGACAAGGCTATTCTCTTGTTCATCTCGTCCTGCCTTGCTAATTCTCTTTCTGTAACCCTGGACTCTGCAGCGCGATGGCGTGATCCTTTGATATGCATCTGCAAAAAAAGGTTTTCAACAATCAGGGAACCAATGCTAGGAGAAGAAACTTTGGACCAGAAAACCTCAATCCACTGAACAATCAAACTAATAAATATTAAAATTGGGATTTCCTAATAAATACTAATAGAATTCGAATACACAAAATGAAGACATATATGCCTCACTCCTTGCTTGCCCAACTCCCAAGATACAATAATTTAGTTATAGAAATGAGGGCACAAAATAATAACACGAGCATCTGATTATTGTTCCTCTCCCTATCCCTCTCTTGCGATATGGGAACTAACTTTATCCGCATGTACTCATGCTTGGATGTTTGCTCAAGTTATTCAAGCAACCATTACAACCAAGTGCTGGCTTGTTGAGATATTTTACCAGCAAGTGAAGAATCTTGAAATTTAAGAATAAATAAATAATTGAAAGCAATCTTATCAAGAAAGTAAACCATTTCTGTATGAGGAGAAGGACAGGAATACAAAACATGTCGTCTGGTAGAGGTAGGCTGATGCAGTGACACAAATATAAGCTAATGCGGTTGTCCTAATTGGAAGAATGGTTTTTCTTTTTAAGCTTGGAAGCAGAATTAAAGGTTATTAACTTAGTATCATTATACTGCACAAATTATCCATTTACCGTCAGACTCTAATTGAGCTTTTGATGTGCTAAGAACCTTCTATTTATTGTTCTCCGAACAGAAACTTGATCCTATAAGAACTCAAATCACAATTTCTGGTGCTTTATCTTATTAAAGAACAAAAGAAGAATAAGAAGAAAATGTTTGGCACATGAAACTTGGCATTTTGGGAAAAAAATTTACCCCCTTCCAGAATGCTCATACCAAAACGCAAATAGCTATGGAATCAGTTTTCTTTTTTCACTGTTTCAACCTCAACGTCAGTCCATCCAAATTGGAAAAACTTCAATGTGATCTGTCTCTTCCAAAGCATATCTCACAACAGGACAGAAAGAACACTAAACTCAAATTACAGCAAGAACTGACTTTACAACCAGCTGCGGTACTGTTTTTAACCCTTCAAGATGATTACAATGTATAACGACTCACATCATTTGAACATGAATAATTACAATGTACATCAGCAATCTCACTCAATAATGTGAATCAGGGAATTGGGTCAAACTCAATATCTGAATACAATGAAACGAAAGAATTGAAATTGGACAATAACCATGCCTAAATCCTATGCTAAGTGATTCGCAATTCCAAATTAGCCCCATTGAAGTGCATGCAAAACTCATCCATCCATCCACCCAAAACCAAGATAGACAAATTAATATTAAATAGTTTCAATTAATAATATGCAATACCTCCGTTTGGCTGCTTAGAAAAACAGAACAAAAGAAAATGAAGAAAATTCCAACCCTTCAAATTTCACATGTCTTGCAAATTTTAGCTTCCTCATTCATGCCCTACAAGAACAAATACTCCATATAGCGGGAAAAAACACACACAAGCATATATATATATATATATATATATATATATATATATATATATTTAGAGAGAGGTAAAATAGGGTTTTACTTACGGAGAGCATAAGAGGAGTATCGAGGATGGGGTTGTGTGGGCAGACGAGGCAGGCAAATTTTCCGGTAGAGAGCTTCTTGTAGGAAGATGCTGATAAGGAGGCATCGATTCCATCGACGATGAGATCATCTACTCTTCTCTTCCTGTATTGTGCCTCTCTTCCCCAACTATCTCCTCCGTACACACTCATCTTTCTTCTCCTTTTTTTCTCTCTCTTCTCCCTCAAAATTAGGGATGTCCATTTTTACCGCCCTGCCCCATTCCGCCCCGTTAATAACAGATATGGGAACACTTATTATACCGTTAGGACGGATATGGATATAAATTTTGTACCCGTCGAGGGTCACGGGGCGGGTAAGGGTTCAATATACATATCCTAGGGGTCCCGCCCCGCCCCGCATATAACTATATTTAATATATATATATATATATATATTAATAAGTTATTTTAGTGGCTTACCCAACCCATCTCTTACAATACTAATTTGGGATGTAAACTTGGTACAATACTAATTTGGGATGTAAACTTGGTATTAAATTTGCTTTTGTTTTGGTTATGGTGGAAGTTGGAGCTTAGAACTTCTTGTGATTTGGTTGTATTAAATTTTTATTTTTGTTTATTATGTTCTTTGAATTATGTTATGTGCATGTTATTTTTTTATTTTTGTTAGAATACATAATTTTATTTATGTTGTGTCATTCCTAGGCTTTGCACATTTAAATAGCAGGAGTTTAAGTTCCAAAAAGTGGGAGAAAAAAATTTGTTAGTGGGGCGGGCACGGGGGCACAGTATTTCCTAACGGGGCGGGGTTGGATATGAAAATTCAACCCGTCGCGGGTCTCGGGGCGGGCATGGACTTGACAAAAATTAAAAGGGGCGGGGCGGGATTTAGGGAAACCCGCTCCAAACCCGCCCCCATCCCTACTCAAAAAGTTACCTGTTATTAATTTGGGTTGGGTTTAGCCCTATCCCAAGCCCAACCTATATTCAACATATGTTACCATTGACAGTCCCGAAATTAAGTCTTTAATCTAAGCCCAACCATCCCACCCAAACTTGGGCTGGCTGGCCTTGTCAAATTAGAAGATGCCAAAACGGGTTGGTTGAGTTTAATATGATGTTGTTGTGTTTGAGAGCATTCCATTGGTGTTTTGAATTTTGGTTCGAAAACAGAATTGGTGTTTTGAATTTGGGATGAGAGTGGAGTATTTAAGATACCAATTCGATGCTCCCAAATATAGAATAAAGAGTTTTGTATTTCAGGTAGGAAATTGAGGACATGGATCGGCGGCATGCATGTGTTAAGCATATAGTGAGAGCCTTCTTGAATGTTCTTAATAGAGTTCCTCACAAAAAGACTCATGAGTTAGCTCATCACATTTAATCACTAGATTGATACTACTTTTTTTTTTTTTAGATCTATGAAGAAAAATAATAATAATAATAATAATAATAATCATTTAATACATCTCTCAATTAATTAGTTAAATATAAAGAGTTCAATGACTCTTCTTATGCCGGAGCTCTCTTAAGAGCATCACGTAATTGAGTTTGAGATATCTCTTGCATAGCAATAATCACAACTACTTGAATCAAATCATACGTTACCATATTTCTTCCTTAGTAACCTTATCCACGTTAACTTTCATCTTCCTATTTCCAAATGTTTTCGAATTATGTCACTCTCCTTAACTAACATATTTAAGTCTACTTTGCACCTGACAAAACCAGGTTTATCACAACAGTGATGCTACAAGTTTGTTCCTATCTCTTTAAAAATCGGTCAAATGGAATAAAATTTTATCCCATGTCATGTCTCTTCAGATTGTGATGCACCTTATAAAAAGGTTGGAATTCCAAACTATACATAACAGGATGGATTGTTTCACTGAAGAGGATCGAGTCACCAGCAATAAAATAGGGCCGTAAATATATGCTTTGGTTGTTGCCGTCCATAAAAGGAATTTGTAAGATTTAACACAGTAAAACGGGTGGTATGGTAGCTTAAATGTCGCTCAAAGTCAAAGAAATTATAAATTATGCATCATCGCAGAAGAAATTAAGCCGAAGTGTTGTGGTTTGAACTGAAAGAACTGGGAGGAAAAATAAAGTTGGGTAAGAAACAACTAGTATGACAGTACACGTGCAATCAATTGATGTGATGATCACCTAAAATGGCAATACTAGTCAACCAATTAGGAAAATCTCTATTCGACCTTTTAAATTCATTATCAAAATAAACTCGTTTAGAATTCATTAAGTTCTTACAATATTGATGCAAGATTCCAAGTACAATGATTTTAGGCAGGATCATTACTATTTCACTTTCTTTTTCAATTAGCAATCACTTTTTAATTTTTAATTTTTTTTTTTTTTAAAAAAAAAACAGAGTGTGGATTATTATTTCAAACACAAACTAAAAATTTCCTAGGAAAACCATTGTGGTAATTAATTTCAGACGAATAGATTAACATTATCACGAATTAGAAATAAGGTTATTGCTTGTTGCAACGATATTTTATTGTACAATTTGAAATTTGATATTAAAAAAAATGAAATTTGATTGTTGTAAAGTTCTTATTTTGTGTTCATTCAAACATATTAGAAACCAAATGGAGCAGTAGTGTAACTCGTGTGGAAGATATTGATTTGTGTACGACTTTTGCTTCTTAATGAGAACATATATAATACAATTTGTAAATTAATTATAAATATCAACTAAATAACCTATTATGTCGACCTTGCTCTTCACCCATTATTTACCCATGAATATAATGGGTATCCATTTTTTACACATTAATTATCCATTAATTTAAATTGATTACCCAAATGATATAATTTTAGTGGACGGGTTTGAGCCGTTTAATGGATTTGGGTAAAAATTGCCACCCCTAGTTGAGTTTAATCTAATGTTGTTGTGTTTGAGAGCATTCAAATGGAATTTTGAATTTTGGATGGAAAATAGGTCTTGAATTTGAGATGAGAATGGAGTATTTTAGACACCAATTTGTTGTTCCCAAACATATCATAAAGGGTTTTATATTTCGGGTAGCAAATTGAGGACATCATGAATTGACTCAACATGCATGCGTTTAAGCATACAGTGATAACCTTCTTGAATGTTCTTGAGAGAGGGGAAGACTCATGAGTTAGCTCACCACATTTAATCATTAGATCTACATTTTTTTGAGATCTATGAAAAGTCAAATAAATTATTTAATGCATCTCTCAATCTATTGGTTAAATATGAAGAGCTCGTGACTCTTTTTATGCCGGAGCTCTCTTTAATAGCATTATCTTTTTATGCCAGAGCTCTCTTTAATAGCATTATACAATTGAGTTTGAGATATCTCTTGCATAGCAACAATCACAACTACTTGAAACCAGTTACACGAATTTTATGTCCACATTCCGCTCAATCAAATCAGATGTTACCATATTCTTCCTTAACTTTATCCACGATAACTTTGATCTTCCTCTTTCCCAAATATTATCGAATTATGTCACTCTCCATAACTAACACATTTAAGTCTATTTTGCACATAACAAAACCATGTTTATCACAGCAATGATGCTACAAGTTTGTTCTTATCCCTTGAAAAGCTTGAGGACAGTCAAATGGAACAAAATCCTGTTATGTGTCATGTCCCTTCGGATTGGGATGCACGTTACAAAAAGGTTGAAATCCCAAAGTAGACGGAACAAGATGGTCTGTTCCAGGATCCGAGTCTCTAGTCAAATAAGGATGTGGATATATGCTTTGGTTGGTGCCGTCCATGAAAAGAATGTGTAAGATTTAACACAGTAAAATGTGTGTGTATCGTAACTTAAATGTGCTCAAAGTCCAAGAAATTAAAAATTATGCATCATTGCAGAAGAAATTAAGCCAATGTGCTGTGCTTTGAACTGAAAGCACTGGGAAGAAAAATAAAGTTGGGTAAGAAACAACTTGTATAATATATCAAGTGATGTGATGATCACCATTTTAATGGCAGTACTAGTCAACCAATTAGTAAAATCTCTCTATTCGACCTTTTAAATTCGTTATCAAAAAACACATTTTAAACTCGTTTAGAATTCATTAATAAGTCCTCACAATATTGATGCAAGATTCCAAGTACAATGATTTTAGGCAGGATCATTACCATTTCACTTTCTTTTTCAATCAGCAATCATTTTTAAATTTCTTTTTATTTTTTTATTTTTTTATTGTACAATTTGAAATTTGATATTTACCTGGAAAAAAAAATGAAATTTGATTGATGTAAAGTTCTTATTTTGTGTTCATTCAAACATATTAGAAACCAAATGGAGCATTAGTGTAACTCGTGGAACATGTTGATTTGTGTATGACTTTTGCTTCTTAATGAGAACATATATAATACAATTTCTAAATTAATTATAAATATCAACTAAATAACCCATTATGCCCTTTCTCTTCTATAGAAGACTAATGACCTCTTCATCAAAGTGTTATAAGGAAATATTTAATACAAACATTCACAATTTGTAAATTTGATTGTTGCAGTTGGAAAGAAGATAAGCCATCTTTATATGCTTGTGCCTGTTCAAACTTTAATATAAATTAGGTTTCTTTTATTTCCAATTTTAAGGAATAAATTTCATGCTACAAGTACCATATTATGCTCTCATTAATTAAGTTTAACAGAAATAGAAGCAAATTGAATATCTTTAAATTCTATTACAACTTTACAAGATATATGTCAAGCTGTGTAAATGAAGGGTTACAAACAAGCTAGTCATCAATATATATGATCTTTTATTCACTCTCTAGCTATCAAAAGAAGAAAAAAGAAAATTTTAAAACTCTAGCTCATTATTTGTTTGTAGAAAGAAAACTACGAAAAGAATCAGCAAGCAGCACTGCATCTTCCCAAGCTTTAGCTCTCTTCATATATCAGACATGCCAACGACGAATGAATGGGAACACAGCGAACTTCATGGTTCCATTTTTGCAATGCAAACCATCACGTTCACCACAAGCAAAGTAATGGGGCTGCCACTTCTTCAGCACAAACTCGAATCCCTCTCCCCCTCCTTGTGTCGGGCTTGCCACCCGCTTTGCTCTTCTCAGATCGCAGTTTAAGAAGCTCCAAAAGTTGGGTAGCAAGTAAACGCTGTGAGGAAATGAAGTAGGACCACCATTTGGTGGATCAAACTTGAATACTAAAACAAACAAAAACAAAACAACATCACAAAATGTTAGTAATTCTTTAGTTTCTTGAGAGAAGCAAATCCTATCATACTAAGGAAAATAATCAAACTACTCAAAAACAGTGAAACTTAATTTGCACTGCTATATCTAACTTGCAAAGGAGAGGTGGTTCCACTTATACGTGTGAATGCGTCTTAATTTTTGCACAAATGCGTTTTGAAAACTGTGAAGAGTGCAAAGTGGATAGTATTTACACAACTGGCAAGTCGTGATATTGTAATTTGTAACAAACGTGAACGATAATGAATAATGCTGACATACCCAATGTATCATTGAGGTAGAAGGGGGCATTTTTGATAGCCCAATCGGAGTAGTTGAAGCCGTAATGCCATTTTTCGGATCCACCAACAACAATCCTTTTGGAATCAGCACTAGTATTCAGGTGTTTGGAAGCCCAGTCGGTGTAGTTGAAGCCATAGCTCCAATGTTGTGTCCCTTTTGTGATGTGTTTGTTGGCTGTGCCAACTGCAAACATAGAAGCAGTAACAAGTAGGATGAGTACTCCTAATGCATACCTGAAACCGGCCATTTCCAATTCTCAAGTAGTGCTCAAATGGAAGTTTGAGAAGTATACTTGAGATTGGATGATATTGATGAGAATGGGAGAATGGGTTAGTGGGTTTATATAGGAACATTAGGAAGAGGAAAATGTGAGACATGAGAGATGGGTCAACATTTTTCCAAGTTGGGTTGGTAAGTGATGGAAAATATATATGATGTAAAAAGCTTTTGGTCATCTAATTCCAACACTTGAGTCTTCCCAATTTCAGTTTTTTGTTTTTGTTTTTGTTTTTTTTTTTCTTGGTTTTACACACAACAACAAATTTGCTTTTGTTAATAGTAAGTGTTCAGTTTTAAGGTTAGGTCAGATGCATGTACAAAATCTCAATCAATGGAAACTGATCATACAGTACAACTATTCACTTATCATTCAACAAAATGTATCTATCCATGTAAGAAAATTTTGTTGAATGAAACTTCAAATTTGGTTAAGTGATTTGTGCAATAGAGAGAATCTGATTTTTTATTTCAGAAATTAATTATAAATGATAGGAATAGAATGGAGAATGAGAGAGAGAGTCTCTAACCCTTTTACAGTGTTCGGGCTGTCATCCTAAAATTGAGACTTGGAAGAAAAAATATAAAAATGTTACTAATTAGGAATTTTTGTTTTAGTTTTGCATTTAACAATCGCAAAAGAAAACAATAATTTCTTTTTTCTTTTCTCTTCACAATATTTTTGGAGACTTAAATCTCTGATCTCCCCTTTTGAAAGTATGAGCTTGATATGGCTGGTGAGAAAAAGATTACCACTATTATTCCTTTCTTTTATTCTGGGTATAGAAACATAAATAATTTGTTAACATTTTTCCTCCTATTTATCCCATTGTTATTTTATCAAATTTTTTTATAGAATACGGGAGTTGATCATGACAAAATAAATTTAAGTATCATCTGATCATATTATGGTAATTACTTCATGTTAAACTATATATCCCAAGTCATTTATGTTAAATAAATTAAACTGAATTAACTTTTCTTGTCCGTTTAACATGCCTAACTTGTGCACCTCTCTTGCATCAAGAAAAAGGGTCAGTAGTTCTCCACTAAATTAAGCACATCCAAAAATGGGTTAACAATTGACTGGCCGGCTTAAAGTCTTCAATTTCTGCTTTGGTTTTGGTTTTAATTAGTAAATGTCATAAATCAAAAGAATTTGCCCTCCTTGTGAATGATATGGTTTTTTTTTCGTTAAAAAAATAAATAATAATAATAATAATAATTGGCATGACTTAAAAGTCAAAGCTGTCAAACAAAACTTTTTTTATTAGCTTTAAAGCTGGTCAAAACAAAACACCAGTGCATCATTTCCTAAATAAATTAAGTGCTCGATTAAGAAATAACTATTGTAATAGTAGAAGAATGGGGTGATGGGGTCATGAGTGATTTATAGCATCATAATCAATCAAACATTAAGACTAATTTTATATAATTACATTTTAGACATTAAAAATCCATAACAATTCCCACGATTGATAACATATTTTTCATAGTTTCGATAACATATTTTAAGAAAATATTTGCAACACTGGGAAGCTTATGGCTCGTTAGGCATTTTATGTGTTTTAGACATTATATTTTTTGTCAATATCAAAACTATCGTTTTGTTGAGCAGTATTTTGGGTATAAATCAGTAACAAAAAAATTGTTATGAGAAATTTAGAAATTTGTTTTAGTTCCTCTGCTACAATATCAAATCACATAATATCATCTATTTGGTGATATGAATCTGATATGTTATAATCTATTCCAAACTAATAATATTAACAGTCTCAAACATGATATGGGCACAAATTTAAATACCAATATTAGAAAAGCAATATCATAACACATGCCGAAGAGCCTTTTAGCGTCACGCCCCGCCTTGAAAGGATATGCCAAGCGCACGCCTCATAGGTGCATGACATACATATGATAGTATGAATGTATAATATGAATGGTAACTTATCTCAGAATTCTTTAGAGTTGTAATAAATTAAGATTTGTGTGGCAATTTGGACATTGAGTTTTTTCATATATTTTTTAGACAAAAATATCCTTATACCTATTTTAATATACCCCACATATATATCTACTTCATTATCACTTTTAGCCGCATATCCTCCACCATTATAGCAATAAATACTCTTCTTTTTGCTTAACTTCTTTTATTCACCCATCATATATATATAATATGTATCATAATATAATGGTATTGTAACGACCCGAATCCACTGGGTTCGGATCATTAAACGGGTCTTTGTCCGACCTAAAATCATCCGAGGGTAATACGGTCCTTTCACATTAAACTAATATTTTAAAAGTCCAATAAGGATAACAAGGTCATTTGTCACAACTCTAGTGGTTTAAGACTCAAGGGCATAATAGTCATTTATTTGAGTCACATAAAAAATAAGATAAGGTCCGAGGCAATATCGTCTTTTCATGGTTAAAATATAATTATTGCATTTTACTGAGTCTTATAATGTGTAACAATAAACTTGAGTAAGTGGTTAAGGGCAAAATGGAAAAATAAGTCACAAATGTTTACTACACAGAACTGGTCGATGTATGGGGATCACACGTCGACTTGTTTGGGACGTGCACAGTATAAAACCCACTGCCAAGATAGCGGTCGACATGTAGGAAGCTGCACGTCGACTGGTTTGGGAGTATATAGTAAAAAGGTTACTGCCAAGATAACGGTCGACGTGTAGGACTGGTTCAGGTCATCCGGTCGACTCGTATGGGTTTTTTACGTTGACTGGGTATGGGTTATCCACACTCAAAATTTTCACTGTCCGAGATACACCAACATTGATAACCAACCACCCTACACACCATACCCATGTACATATGTAAATACATTTCCACATCTAATACATTAACAACAACAACAACGTTGACGTAATTTACAACACGTTACATGAAATACACTAAATAATTTAGTGTAAATAAACATAATTACATTTCCCCAATGACCAAATACAAAATGAATCTAAATATTTCACATGCTACAAAATGATACATTTGGGTCAACATTTTACAAAATGAGGCCTAATACAAAAGGTAGCAAAAAGATGCATTCTTCTAATCCAACTAAAACTGTGGAGGATTGTCGCCCGTCACTTCTTTTCCCAAACCAGAAAATGTAAAAATAATGGGGTGAGCTAAACGCTCAGTGGGAAGTGTCTAAGACACACTTCTTATGACCCCGTGAATCCACGTAAGGAATAGATAGAAGAAAACGGGATCATAGCATAGGGATAAATAGTAACAACCACAGCGACAAGTATACAACAATTGTCACCCAAACACATACATACCATATATTCCAATGAAATGCAATGTCATGCAAATGTCGCTCCCCATATTCGAAACATTTCCGTTTCAACTTTCAAACCGTTAGCGTAATCCGACCCAAGGCACCTCCAAGGCGTCACGAAAGGAGGATTGGCTAACCATCCACGACTACAAGGCACCTCCAAGGCGTCACATCCAGCCTGGCTCAACCATACTCCCCTCTAGATTACACTAACACCACGGACCACTAGGCGCTTCCTAGACGTCCGGGTTTTCGCAAACACTTTTAGAAAACTTTTTCCAAAACAATTTCACTTGTTTTAAAGACATTTTTTCCCCTTTTCTATCCCAATGAATGCATGGAATGTTTTATACTTCAATTCATCAATTCCACCATAAAACTCTCACACATGCTATATAAAGCAAATTTCCAAACTACATAATTAAAGTTCTCATTTACCTATAACTTTGCATAACAAGCATTAACAAGCATATAAGACATGGAATCATTCTCATGTAAACATGTTTAAACACTATAAAACAACTAACAATTAGTCACATATATTCCATATCTATCATTTAAACCATTTGCAAGAACTTAAAGTAATTAAATATGCAATTCAACAATTTATAAAGAATTAACTCACAAATGATATAAGAATTCATGTATTAGAACACCCCTACCTCAATGGAGATGAAAACCCCCAAAACTCCAAACCAAAGCCCTGATTTTCGAAATTCCTAGGATGGCCAAAAGTGTGAATTGCTCCTATCCAAGCGTAGGTCTCAACAAGTTCTTTGATTTGCCGCAAACGGTGCCCAAAAATTCCAAGAGATGAAAAAGTAATTGAAGATTGAAGCTTGAAGCCAAAAAGAAAAGAAAAATGAAGAGGAAAGAGGGAGAGAGAGCTAATGCCGGGTGAGAGAGGGAGAATGAGGCCAATGTTGGTCTCTAAATCACAAAAATCTCTAATAGTAGGTCCCACTACAAAATTTTCTTTTTGACTTTTCTTTTTCCTTCTATTTCCCACTACACACGCATATATGCATATATCTATAAAAAATGGCACACAACCACATTAAATATGTACAAAATAAATATGTATAGTATGCAATGAACCCAAGATAAAATTCCCGTACACAACGACTCCGGTAGCGGGTCCCACCCGGGACTATCCGACCCGAAAAACAGAGAAAAGTCGAGATGACAATCAATGCATTTCCAAGAGTCCTGAACTCAGGGAAATGTCCCACCCAACTCTCGAACACAGCCAACACGCCCCACGATGTCCGGCATGCAAAACGAGAAAGAGAATAAAAACCCCCGAAAATCAGAAAATTCTAGAATTTAAAAAATGACAAAATTCAGGAACATTGCAATCTCCCCAACTTAAAAGGATTTCATCCCCGAAATCAAGTCATACCTGAGGGAGAAACTAGGGGTGGCAATTCGTGTTGGCGTGTCGTGTTCGTGTCGACACGATTATGATAGGGACACGATTAGGGTTGACACGAACACGACACGATTATTAATCGTGTCTAAGACCTTTGACACGAACACGACACGATTATTATACGTGTAATATGACACGACACGCATAACCTGTTTAATAAATGGGTCAAGATTTGACACGACACGAAAAGACACATTTAAGTCATTTTTGACACGAATACGACATATTTTGCTAAATGTGTCATTTTTTACACGGACACGACATGTTTATCTGATACATTTAGTTAATCAGGTTAATCGTATCATAATCGTGTTTATAAGGTCAAACACGAACACGACACGTTTAGTTAGCGGGTCAATCCGTGTCGACACGATTATGACACGAACACGATTAGCCCAAACCCTTACCCGCTTATCTCGTGTCGTGTTCGTGTCATGTTAGCGTGTCGTGTCAAATATTGTCACCCCTAGAGAAAACAACTCTAGATACTTGGAGTGAACTTCCTATTCAAGCTCCCAAGTAGCCTCTTCAACCCCATGATGCCTCCAGAAAACCTTCACTAATGGTATCGTTTTGTCCCTTAATATTTTCTGCCGTGTGTCAAGGATCTAAACTGGTCATTCCTCGTAGGATACATCCTCATCAATGTCCACATCAACCCAATCAAGAATATGGGACAGATTTGGCTCGTATTTTCATAACATCGATACGTGAAAGACGTTTTGGACTCTGTCCAACTGTAGTGGCAATGCAAGCCTGTAAGCAACCTCTCCTACCCTATCCAAGATCTCAAATGGTCCAATGAATCATGGTGATAACTTACCACTCTTTTCGAACCTAATCAACCCCTTCCGTGGAGAAACCCGAAGAAAAACATGGTCTCCCACCTCAAAAAGTAACAGTCGTCTCCGTTTATCCGCATAACTCTTTTGTCAGCTCTAAGCTGTGAGTAACCTTTGCCTAATCAGCTTAATTTTTTCTATAGTCTCGAGTACGATGTCGGGGCCTAAGGCAACTGTTTCGCCTACCTTAGTCCAACAAACAGGAGACCTGCAAGGCCTACCATATGACGCTTCAAATGGAGCCATCTGAATGCTCACCTGATAACTGTTGCTATAGGCAAACTCAATGAGTGGAAGGTGGTCCTCCCAACTACCTCCCAAATCAAGAACACAGGCCCGAAGCATATCCTCCAAGATCTAGATGGTGCGCTCCGATTGGCCGTCCGTCTGTGGATGGAATGCCATACTGAAGTGCAACGGTAAACCATACGCTGCTTAAAGTCCTTCCCAGAACTTCGAAGTAAACTTGGCATCCCTATCTGAAACAATAGCCACCGGAACTCTGGGCAATCTTACAATCTCTTTTATATAAAGTGCACCAAGTGCCTCCGCATCATCTGTTGCTTTATTAGGCAAAAAGTGAGCTGTCTTGGTCAATCTGTCAATAATGACCCATACGGCTTCATTTTTACGTTGTGACTTAGGAAAACCTGTCATAAAATCCATTGCAATCTCCTCCTATTTCCACTGCGCTACCGGCAATGGTTGCAACAAACCCGCTGGTCTCTGATGCTCAGCCTTCACTTGCTGGCAGGTAAGGCATTTAGCCACAAACTGTACAACATCTTTCTTTATCCCACTCCACCAATACTGTCTTCTCAAATTGTGATACATCTTGGTATCACCTGGATGAACTGCAAAATGAGAAGTATGAAACTCCCATAAGACGTCCTTACGGCAAACTGTGGGAACGACCAACAAACCCCTGAACCGTAGACCTTCATCTACATGTAGGGTCCAATCTTTCACTATCTCCCCACTGGAGATCAAAGTGTGAATGGCATCCAAATCTGGATCCTGTCTCTGCAACCCAATCACTCGTCCGACAAGAGTAGGCTGAGCTACGAGACTGAACAAGAATGTTAATTCACTACAAACATCATCGTCAAGGCAATACAATCCCATCTCTGCCAAATCTTCAAGCATCTTCCATTTTCGGATGGCTAATCTAGCTAAAGTCCCACGAGATTTTCGGCTTAAGGCATCAGCTACCACATTAGCCTTGCCCGGATGGTATTGCAAGTCAAAGTTGTAGTCTTCTAAGAATTCGACCCATTACCTCTGTCTGTTGTTCAAGTCCTTTTGGGAGAAAAGGTACTTGAAACTTTTGTGATCCGAGAACACCTAGAATCGTTCACCATACAAATAATGTCTCCAACACTTTAAGGCAAAGACAACTGCCGCTAATTCCAGGTCATGAGTAGGGTAGTTAAGCTCGTGAGTCTTCAACTGTCGAGACCCATAAGCCACTACTCTACCATCTTGCATCAGTACACAACCCAATCCATCACGTGAGGCGTCACAATAGATCACATAACCCAAGCCACGCTCAGGTATTACTAACACTGGAGCCGTAGTCAACCTTACTTTTAGCTCTTGAAAGGAAGACTCACAGGCTTTATTCCATGCAAACTTGATCCCTTTCAGGGTTAATCTGGTCATAGGAGCTGCTAAACAGGAAAAATTCTTCACAAATCTCCGATAATAACCCGCTAGGCCAAGGAAACTCCGGATCTCAAAGACATTCTTGAGTTGCTCCCAATTCAGAACTGCATCTATCTTTAAAGGATCAACTGAAACCCCACCTTCTAAAACAGCATATCCGAAAAATTTCACCTCTTGTAGTCAAAACTCACACTTTTCATATTTGGCGTACAAACGGTGCTCCCATAGAATTTGCAACACAATACTCAAATGGACCTCATGCTCCTCCCAAGTTCGTGAATACACAAGGATGTCATCCACAAAGACTACCACAAACTGGTCCAGGTAATCGTGGAAGACACGGTTTATTAAGTCCATGAATGCTGCTGGTGCATTAGTCAAGCCAAATGGCATAACAAGGAACTCGTAGTGTCCATACCATGTACGGAACGCTGTCTTTGGAATATCCTCATCCCTAACTCACAACTGGTAATAGCCTGACCTCAAGTCAATTTTCGAAAAACAACCGGATGCCTTCAACTGATCAAAAAAGTCGTTTATCCTTGGCAAAGGATACTTGTTCTTGACGGTGGCATGATTCAATTTTCGGTAATCAATGCACAACCTCAAAGAACTATCATTCTTCTTTGCGAATAAAACCGGTGCACCCCACGGTGACACACTCAGTCGGATGAAACCTTTCACCTTCAAATCATCAAGTTGTTTCTTCAATTCTTCCAATTCAATTGGTGCCATACAATACGGTGCCATAGAGATTGGCGCGGTACTGGGCATCAAATCAATAGCGAACTCTACCTCTCGATGTGGAGGCAATTCAGTCAAGTCCTCCGGAAACACATCCAGAAAATCACGTACAACCGCTGGATAATCGACCCCACCAAACTCAACATCGTCATCAACGAAAAGACTAGCCAAGAAGAATGTTTGTCAATCCCGACCCCTAACACCATAGAATGAATGAGTAAGGGGATCACACCGATCTCCCACAAAACAGAAACAATCTTCATCCGAGGTACACACCGACACTCTACCCCTAAAACAATCAATGACGGCTCTTAAAGATGACAACCAATCTATCCCAAGCATGACGTTAAATCCTGTCATCTCTAGAAGGATGAGATCGAACTCAAGAATCCGTCCGGCAATGATGATAGAACAATTCCTACAAACTCTATCAATAGTGACTGAACCCCCAATGGGCGTGTCAACGCAAAGTGGTCTGTCTAACTGACTGACCTACAGACCCAATGCCCGTGCAAATGATGAAGCGATAAATGAATAGGAAGCACCAGAATCAAAAAACACTCGAGCCCAAGAATGGAACACAAAGAGCATACCCCTGACAACTGGAGGACTGGATGATGGCTCAGCTAGAGTGTGTTCAAAGACACGACCCTGAGTCCTCTGCCCCTGAGAACCGCCTGTCTGATAACCAGACTGCTGAGTGGGTGTACTCGAAGAAGCTCCCCTACCCGGTCGAGAACTCTGGGCTGATATGGCTGGCTGAAACGGCTGAGGTGGTGGTGGCGGTCGAAACCCTGACTGAACTGTGGCAAACTGCATCTGCCTCTGCTGTGAACTTCCACCTCTGCCCAAACCACTGCCTCGCTGTGGACAATCTTTCACCCTATGGCCCTGTTGGCCACACCCGAAACATCCAACAGACGCCACCTAAATCTGAGTACACTGTGGTGCCCTGACTGCCCACACTTGAAACAAACTATCTGAGATGCCTGGGTCTGAGTGCACTAGGATTTGAAATGCCCTAGCTGTCCACATCTAAAACAAGTGACACTAGGTCTAGAAGACCCCATGGACACGGAAGTTGTGGGTGCGGATCTGGTTGACTGCTGTCCTCTGAACCCTGACTGTTCATACTTCTACTTCTTACTTGATTGACCCTCGGAGAAAGCACCCATACTCCTGTTGTGCTTATAGGATTCTCTGATAGTTTTGTTATCCTTACTTTCAGCTTCAACCACTAAGGCCTTCCGCACTGTCTTCGCATAATCTGTCGGTTTTGAAGCGGCCATAATTGGCCTGATGGTAAGATCGAGGCCATCAACAAACTTCTCTATTTTCCCTTCCTTATCATTGGCAATCCCCAATGCAAACCTCAAAAGTGACGTGAACTTGTTCTCATATTCAGTGACTGTCATGTTCCCTTGCCTCAACCCATCAAACTCTTTCTTTAGCTCTTTCCGCTTAGGTGCCGGAAAATACTTTTCATAGTATAACTTCTTGAACGTGTCATATGTCATGGTATCCAAATTGTGGATGTGAGAAATGGTCTTCCACCAAATCTCGGCATCCCTAACAAAGTTATAAGTTGTTAATACAATCTTCAACTTATCCGTCACCAAATTAATGGCGTTGATATACTTCTCCACCCTATCCATGAAATTGTCCACAACAAGCGGATCTGGACCTCCTTCAAATAAAATTGGCATCAATTTCATAAACTTTGCAATATGATAAAGAGTATCATCTAACTCATTTTTCTTTAGAGGTGGTGGCAGTGGTGGTGGTGGTGCCGGTGGTGGCATAAGCTGTGACGAGAATGCTCTTTGTGATACCCCTCGGATCCGAGATACGGGTTGATCAGGCCCAGGCCCAAACCCGGGGGAATATCAAATAATTAAAGTATTTTAAAACGAACACAGATGACAAAAAAAATAATAAAGATAGAATAAAGCTGAAAGAAATAATAATAATAAAACCCTCCATGTATAACTGAAAAAATGAAACTCCAATCCTCCAAAACTTCAAGGTTACAACTTGGGAATCCACTGGTGGACCCCTAACCAAAAGTTCAACTGAAACTGAAACCTAAAAATAGAGAATGCTAGAAACATCGAGAGAAGTCCTACGTAATCAGATGAATGTGAGACTGTCCTCGACAAGCACGATCAAGCTCTAAGGCTGGAACCGTCCTGTACCTGAAAAGAATAATGAAGGAGTGGGTCAGGCTCACGAGCAAGTTCTAATCTAACTACAATCCGTACAGTGACCCGATACGCAGATACACCGTAGACACCTCACAATATCTATCTAGTCCATACATATAAATATATCCACACTAAGGGACATTCACTGATCTATAATAGGGGTCTCAACCTGAATAGAAAGTAACATGCGAATACGCACCCAAAGGTGGGCATGAGTACCTAGACCTAACAGGGTACACTTCAACCTATTATAACCAGCTACGCATCCTCTGCATATACGCACCCTAACCAACGAGTCTGAGACTCAAGCTCAACTCGTGGTACCATAACCATATATATAAAGTCCGTCCAAATCCAGGGTATGTAGTTCAACTATTTATTAAACTAACATACAATAAACCAACTAGTTAGTTACTCAACTTATTCAATTGATATGACTTAACTACCATCCGTTAATCCAAGAAGTCATCCAACTTGGTTACAGCTGATTTGACTTAGTCACAATTAGGATTCGATATCTTTCAATCCATTTCATTAATCCATTAGGTTAGGTTTATGCGTTTTAAGTTAAACCGTCCCTAGTATGTCACCGTCCCATACTGGTACATACAATCCTCCATATCCATGTAAATTACAACATATATAACAGTTCAATAATTTACGGACCAAAACCACCATCCAAATAATTGCAGAAACATATTTAAAGTTTCAACAATTTAAATCCAAGCATTTAACCATATAGTTGCAGGAGACGATTTAATAAATCAACAACTAACATTCAGAGTATACATAGACCAAATTTAATATGTCAAAGACTCCATCATGCATGTGAATAGGTTAAATAATCCTATTATTTTCCAATAATTTGCTAAAACAATTTCAGAAGATTGTTTAATGTTTCATCAATTTAAATCCAAGCATTAACCATATAGTTGCAGGAAACGATTTAATAATTCAGCAACTAGCCTCCTAAGCATGCATAGATCAAAATTAATAATTAAATGACCTTATCATGCATTTGAATGCATTTAAAAACAAGTTTTATAAACACATTACATTCCATCAAATTGCTGAATTTTAATTCAGCAATTAATTTATCTTCCATTTGTTAACAACATAGGAAGTGCCTTAATTTTTACACTGTTTGTCCCAACAATTTAGAATTAAACCTTAATCAATTTAAGGTCTTATTAACACCCAAATTCAGCCTTCTAATCTCTCTGTGGAACCCCAGAACCAACAGATTAAATCCCATGCTCCAATAGTATTAAATAGTACGTAGAAAACTAAAAAAAAAACAAACAAAAAATAAAAATTGAAGATGGAGCCTGCTCCAAATTTTGGGAGCAGGCTCTTTCAGCCTAGAGCCGGCTCTAGGAGTCCTTAGAGCCGGCTCTACTTGTTGTGGGAGTCGGCTCCCACATCCATGGAGCCGGCTCTCACCTCCTTTGAGAGCCTTTGTCCCCGTTGCTTCGTTTCAGTCCGTCTGTTCTCTCTCTTATCAATTTCTACCACTCTGTTGGTTTCTAAAACTAAACTAAGGAGTCTTAATTGAGTCTAGAAGCATCCCCAAGGTTGCTTACAATAAATTTGAAAATAATTACAGAGTTTAAACAAAACCATTAAACTAGCATGCTTGGAAAACAACACTGGAACAAGTTTAAGAAAATTTCAATTCACTACCAAACCCTCTGTTCCTCTTCACCACTGAACCTAAGGATCTTATATCAATCCCAATAACATCCCCAAGGTTCATTCACAGAGATTAAAAATAATTCCAAAAACTAGAGTTACAACAGAGCAACATGTATAAAGAACAGAAAACTATAACGAGCTATGCATGAACTATAACAGAATGGTTTTCAATATAAACAGATCATTCATACGACATATATTAAACATATATCTTCCAGTTATTGATTGATTAAACCCTAGAGATTATCTAGGTGTACAGAACACGAGCCAAAGAGAAAGAGAAAGAGAATAACTTGCCTGTGATTTCAATTAAGAAATCCTTGTGTCGTCACTAAGTTTTTCGGCAATTCTGAACGTCGACAAGCTTCCTATAACTCCGTCTCTAATCCTTACTCAACCTCCTTGGTCCTCTCTGTACAATTCCTCTTAAGCCTCACTCTGTTTTCCCACAACTGCTCTCTATTTCTCTCTCTGTATCTTTGGTACGTGAATAGGGTTTTTCCAACCCTTGATACAGATTATAACCTTATATATATAGGCATAAAAATCCTAAACCCTAATCCTTGTTCAATTAGAGTCAGAGCCCTAACTCTAAGCCTAGTCGGCCCATGAACCTATCTCTGTTACCATATTGCAGCTTACCTATACGTGAATTGCAACCTAGAGCTAACTGTAACTTAAACCATAATTAAATTAACAAAAATCCAATTAAACAGTTAAATACACTTAACCAATTAATTCTAATTAAATAACTCAATTAAACAATTAAAAACACTTAACAATAAATGCCAATTAAATAATAAAAGATTGATTACTTAATTCAATTTAAATACATGTCACATAGGTAAACAATTAAATAAAATTAATAAATAAAAATAATTAAACCAAATAATCACGCAAAAATACAATAAAAATAATAAATAAATGCCGAGACTATCCTTTTAAAAATAGGGGTATTACATTCTTCCCCCCTAACAAAAGGAATTTCGTCCTCGGAATTTGCTCTTACCTTCTTCCAATATTTCAGGAAACTGCGAGTGAATGACATCCTCCCGTTCCCAAGTGGACTCAGCCTCATTGTGGTGACTTCACTGCACACAAACCAAAGGGATAACCTTAATGCGAAGGATTTGATCCCGACGGTCAACAATACGACGTGGTGGCTCCAAATAAGTTGCATCCAGCTGCAACTCAATCTCTCCAACATCTATATACTGATACCGATCCTCATCTCGCAGAAATTTCCGCAACATGGACATATGGAATACGTTGTGTACGCGGTCCAAATTATCCGGCAGTGCCAACCAATACGCAACAGCTTCAACTCGATCCGTAATTATGAATGGACCGACAAACCGCGGAGACAACTTCCCTTTCTTCCCAAAGCGCATAACACTCTTCATAGGAGACACTTTGAGTAGAACCTGATCCCTAACCTGAAACTCTAATGCCCGAGTACGACGATCCGCATAGCTCTTCTACCTACTTTGGGCAGTACGCATGCGATCTCGAATAAGAGCTATCTTCTCAGAAGTATCCTTGATGAATTCAGGACCCAAGAATCTGCTCTCGCCAACCTCCATCCAACAAACGGGCGATCGACACGGTCGGCCGTATAACGCCTCAAAATGTGTCATCCCAATAGTCTTCTGGAAACTATTATTATAAGCAAACTCCACAAGTGGCAAATAATCCTCCCAGTGTCCCTTGAAGTCAAGAACACACGACCGTAGCATGTCTTCCATGATCTGATTAACCCTCTCAGTCTGTCCCTCAGTCTGAGGATGATAGGCAGTGCTAAGGTGCAATTCCGTACCTAAAGCTTGCTAAAAACTCTTCCAAAAACCAGACACAAAGCTCAAATCCCTGTCTGATATAATAGACAACAGAATGCCATGTAGCTTCACAATCTCCAAAATGTAAAGCTTTGCCAACTGCTCCGAGGTGTAGTCAGTGCAAATAGGTAAGAAATGCGCTGATTTGGTCAGCCTATCCACAATGACCCAAATGGAGTTATGCCCCTTGAAAGAATTTGGTAACCATTTCACAAAATCCATAGATATGCTCTCCCATTTCCACTCCGGAATTGGTAGTGGCTATAGAGCTCCTGGTGGCCTCTGATGATCAATCTTAACCATCTGACAAGTACTACACCAAGAAACAAAAAGAGCAATGTCCCTCTTCATACCTGCCCACCAAAACTACCGCTTCATATCCTGATACATCTTATCGCCTCCTGGATGAACAGAGAACTCAGAGTGGTGAGTCTCAGTCATCACATCCTTCCTCAAACCATCAACAGAAGGTACCACTAACCGTCCCTTGTACCTCAAACCTCCGTCAGCCCCAACATAGTAAAATGAAACCTTTCCAGAAGCTATCTCTGCAACCTTGTCAATGCACTGATGATCCGTGAGTTGTGCTTGTAAAACCTTGCGAATGATGGAAGGTGTAACCACCATGAAAGCCATAAAAGCATCCGATAACTCATCCATATTCTTCAAAGCATTCCACTCAGTAGTAAATAGAACAGAACGACTACCAATAGGTCGGCGACTAAGTGCATCCGCCACCACATTCGCTTTCCCTGGATGGTACTGTATAGAAAAATAATAGTCTTTCACAAACTCCAACCACCTGCGCTGTCTCATATTCAGCTCCCGCTGAGTGAACAAGTACTGTAGACTCTTGTGATCACTAAATAATCTGAAGGACTCACCCAACAGATAATGCCTCCAAATACGTAAGGCAAAGACCACTGCTGCCAACTCCAAATCATGTGTTGGATAATTAAGCTCATGAGGCTTAAGTTTCTGAGATCCATAGGAAATCAGTCGTTCTTCCTGCATCAAAACACATCCAAGACCCTGCAACGAAGCATCCGTGTAAACAAGATACTCAATCCCGCTCTGTGGAGTAGCCAGAACCGGTGCAGAAGTCAACTTCCTTTTGAGCTCATCAAAAGCTCGCTGACAGTGCTCATCCCATACGAAGTGTACACCTTCTTGGTCAGATGAGTGAGTGGTCCTACTATCTCGGAGAACCTCTGGATGAACCGACGATAATATCTTGCCAAACCGAGAAAACTCTGAATCTCGGTAGGTGAAGTAGGCTGACCCCACTCTACCACAGCTGAAACCTTGGCTGGATCAACCGCTATCCCCCTTTCTGACACCACGTGACCCAAAAACTTCACTTCCCACTGCCAAAATTCACACTTCTCGAACTTGGCATATAACGGGTGCTCACGAAGCGTCTGCAAGACTATGCGAAGATGTCGAGCATGATCGTCCTTCGACCGAGAATAGATCAAGATGTCATCAATAAAGACAATAACAAACTGATCCAAATAAGCCCGGAAGACTCTGTTCATTAAGTCCATGAACACTGTAGGTGCATTAGTCGTCCCAAACGGCATAACACGAAACTCATAAGAACCATATCTCGTGAGAAACGCTGTCTTAGGAACATCCTGCTCCCTAACCCTCAACTGATGCTACCCAGAATGCAGATCAATCTTGGAGAAGTATGTGGCTCCCCTTAACTGATCAAACAAGTCATCAATCCTGGGCAAAAGATACTTGTTACGAATCGTAACCTTGTTCAACACCCTGTAATTTATACACAAGTGGAGCGAACCATCCTTCTTTTTCACAAATAACACTGGTGCTCCCCAGGGTGAAGTACTCCTGCGAATGAAACCCTGGCTGAGTAGCTGCTGAATCTGATCCCTCAGCTCGCGCATCTCCACCTGTGCTATCCAATAAGGTGCCCTAGCAATAGGCGTAGTGCCTGGAGCTAAGTCTATCACAAAATCAATCTCACGACTAGGTGGCAACCCTGGAATCTCCTGAAATACATCCGGGAAATCCTATACAATTGTTATGTTATCCAAAGATACAGTAATCCCTTCCTCCGTCTCCTACTCTACCCGAAACAAATAGGTACTATTGTCCCCGCTAGAGCGTGGCATAGCAATGACGTAAAATATCCTGACTAGGTATGGTGAACACAATTGACCTTTCCAACACAAATAACTTGAGCATGGCAGTGATAACCAATCCATCTCAAGTATCACGTCATACGTGTGCATGTCCAGGACCAAAAGATTTGTTAGAAATCTGACTCTACCAATATCTAGTGTCACAGGCGCATCCTCCTATGTAAAATGGTAGGATTGCCAAAAAGGTGTAGAAATACCTTGAGGTCTATTGCATACCTGTGTCGCCAACCTAAATCCCAACGGTTCAAAACACGTAAAATAAATAAAATACTCTGAAATCTACTCAGAGTTAGAACGTCACTCTATTTTGAGAATCTTCCTTCTATACCAAACCTACCATATTGAGTTTACACAAGTTCTTTTATAACTCCTTGGTAATCATCCTATTTCAAGACAATGAACCTATAAGCAAAACTTTGTTTGCTAGCCAAAAAACCAATAACCTTACTGTGACTGACTTCCTCTCCTTATCGCAACGTACACATTCCAATACAGTTTAATAAAACTATTCATGTATACATCATAACACAACTTCCAATAAACAAAAATTGAGATAGCCAAAACCACAAGTTTACTTTATTAAGAACTTTTCAAACCAAAACTGTCAAACAAATAACCGTAAGGTGTTCTTTAACATAATCCTAATATACGTGATTAAATCCATACTATCTTCTTACTAATACCTCCTCCACTACTAGTAATTAAAAGTACTCTTAAAAGAACAGTCATCCTTGAACTTCGGTGCCCTCTATCTCGGATGCTCCGGTATCTCCTCCATCCTGATCTTCTTCGGGGTCTTCCTCTCCGCTTAGCTCAACTTCAAGCACCACCGAAGTTGTGTTAGGTCCACAGTATGGTGGCCAATCCCGCACGCAAGAAACTTTCCTTGACTTGTACTCCGAAGCAACGCCTATTGGAATTAACTCCTTGGTCTCCAATTTCGCCTTCTTGATTGGCCTTCGTAGGGGAATTACCGAAGTAACCTTCCTCGGCCTTGAGCCCTTCTTTGCTTTCATCGCGGCCCTCATCCTCCTCCTAGTGTCAAACATTCTGCAATTACAGAATAAACTTGACATCAGTAACCTCTAAACAAACCGTAAAGGATTACGACGAATCCTAAACATAAGCTCTATAAAAAAAAACGCCACGCAGAAGTCTTAATACGAAACGTCCTAGAGACACTTGAACCTGGAGTGCTCTGATACCAACAGTGATACCCCTTGGATCCGAGACACGGGTTGATCAGGCCCAGGCCCAAACCCGGGGGAATATCAAACAATTAAAGTATTTTAAAACGAACACAGAAGACAAAAAAAACAATAAAGATAGAATAAAGTTGAAAGAAATAATAATAATAAAACCCTCCATGTATAACTGAAAAAATGAAACTCCAATCCTCCAAAACTTCAAGGTTACAACTTGGGAATCCACTGGTGGACCCCTAACCAAAAGTTCAACTGAAATTGAAACCTGAAAATAGATAATGCTAGAAACATCGAGAGAAGTCCAACGTAATCAGATGAATGTGAGACTGTCCTCGACAAGCACGATCAAGCTCTAAGGCTGGAATGGTCCTGTACCTGAAAAGAATAATGAAGGAGTGGGTCAAGCTCACGAGTAAGTTCTAATCTAACTGCAATCCATACAGTGACCCGATACGCAGATACACCGTAGACACCTCACAATATCTATCTAGTCCATACATATAAATATATCCACACTAAGGGACATTCACTGGTCTATAATAGGGGTCTCAACCTGAATAGAAAGTAACATGCGAATACGCACCCAAAGGTGGGCATGAGTACCTAGACCTAACAGGGTACACCTCAACCTATTATAACCAGCTACGCATCCTCCGCATATACGCACCATAACCAACGAGTCTGAGACTCAAGCTCAACTCGTGGTACCATAACCATATATATAAAGTCCGTCCAAATCCAGGGTATGTAGTTCAACTATTTATTAAACTGACATACAATAAACCAACTAGTTAGTCACTCAACTTATTCAGTTGATATGACTTAACTACCATCCGTTAATCCAGGAAGTCATCCAACTTGGTTACAGCTGATCTGACTTAGTCACAATTAGGATTCGATATCTTTCAATCCATTTCATTAATCCATTAGGTTAGGTTTATGCGTTTTCAGTTAAACCGTCCCTAGTATGTCACCGTCCCATACCGGTACATACAATCCCCCATATCCATGTAAATTACAACATATATAACAGTTCAATAATTTACGGACCAAAACCACCATCCAAATAATTGCAGAAACATATTTTAAGTTTCAGCAATTTAAATCCAAGCATTTAACCATATAGTTGCAGGAGACGATTTAATAAATCAACAACTAACATTCAGAGTATGCATAGACCAAATTTAATATGTCAAAGACTCCATCATGCATGTGAATAGGTTAAATAATCCTATTATTTTCCAATAATTTGCTAAAACAATTTCAGAAGATTGTTTAATGTTTCATCAATTTAAATTCAAGCATTAACCATATAGTTGCAGGAAACGATTTAATAATTCAGCAACTAGCATCCTAAGCATGCATAAATCAAAATTAATAATTAAATGACCTTATCATGCATTTGAATGCATTTAAAAATAAGTTTTATAAACACATTACATTCCATCAAATTGCTGAATTTTAATTCAGCAATTAATTTATCTTCCATTTGTTAACAACATAGGAAGTGCCTTATTTTTTACACTGTTTGTCCCGAAAATTTAGAATTAAACCTTAATCAATTTAAGGTCTTTCAGCCTAGAGTTAGCTCTAGGAGTCCTTAGAGCCGGCTCTAGGAGTCCTTAGAGCCGGCTCTACTTGTTATGGGAGTCGACTCCCACATCCATGGAGCCGGCTCTCACCTCCTTTGAGAGCCTTTGTCCCCATTGCTTCGTTTCAGTCCGTCTGTTCCCTCTCTTATCAATTTCTGCCACTCTGTTGGTTTCTAAAACTAAACTAAAGAGTCTTAATTGAGTCTAGAAGCATCCCCAAGGTTGCTTACAATAAATTTGAAAACAATTACAGAGTTTAAACAAAACCATTAAACTAGCATGCTTGGAAAACAACACTGGAATAAGTTGAAGAAAATTTCAGTTCACTACCAAACCCTCTGTTTCTCTTCACCACTGAAACTAAGGAACTTATATCAATCCCAATAACATCCCCGTGGTTCATTCACAGAGATTAAAAACAATTCCAAAAACTAGAGTTACAACAAAGCAACATGCATAAAGAATAGAAAACTATAACGAGCCATGCATGAACTGTAACAGAATGGTTTTCAACATAAACAGATCATTCATACGACATATATTAAACATATATCTTCCAGTTATTGATTGATTAAACCCTAGAGATTATCTAGGTGCACAAAACACGAGCCAAAGAGAAGGAGAAAGAGAAGAACTTGCCTGTGATTTCAATTATGAAATCCCTGTGTCGTCTCTAAGTTTTCCGGCAATTCTGAACGCCGTCAAGCTTCCTATAACTCCGTCTCTAATCTTTACTCAGCCTCCTTGGTCCTCTCTGTACAATTCCTCTTAAGCCTCACTTTGTTTTCCCACAACTGCTCTCTATTTCTCTCTCTGTATCTTTGGTACGTGAATAGGGTTTTTCCAACCCTTGATACAGATTATAACCTTATATATATAGGCATAAAAATCCTAAACCCTAATCCATGTTCAATTAGAGTCAGAGCCCTAACTCTAAGCCTAGTCGGCCCATGAACCTATCTCTATTACCATATTGCAGCTAACCTATACGTGAATTGCAACCTAGAGCTAACTGTAACTTAAACCATAATTAAATTAACAAAAATTCAATTAAACAGTTAAATACACTTAACCAATTAATTCCAATTAAATAACTCAATTAAACAATTAAAAACACTTAACAATAAATGCCAATTAAATAATAAAAGAGTGATTACTTAATTCAATTTAAATACATGTCACATAGGTAAACAATTAAATAAAATTAATAAATAAAAATAATTAAACCAAATAATCACGCAAAAATACAATAAAAATAATAAATAAATGACGAGACTATCCTTTTAAAATTAGGGGTATTACACTCTTGCCGGTCGAAATGCTTTGAAAAGAGTTGCCTCAACGGTCAACTGCAACTGTTCCTCATTTATCTGAAAAGGTGGATCAACGGTCCCCCTCGCTTGTTCCCCTTTTGGTGGGACCAAATCACGTAACAAGATATCATCTTCCTCAACCTGTTCCTCATCCCTTTCCGTGGGATTGGAGCTGGAACTTTCCCCGAGATCCTTTCTTGGTGGCATGACGCTATAAAACGAGAGAACGAATAAAAAACGATGGCACATACACGCGTTCAAGAATGGAGTCCTCACACAATTGAATCTACAAGAAATGACAACATTTAAACACTTTCCATACTCCCGGAAAAGAAATTCCACCAATGATAAGCATGATCATGCTAATAATAATATACAACAATGTTAAGCACTTAGCACGCAATCATATAAACAGTTAAACAATTAAGCATGTTTTTCAAATGATTAAACACCTTAACACATAAATATATTGGCATGCGATCACATAAGCAATTAAGCAAGCAACAAATACTTAACACCCCATGCAATCCTATGTAGGGCTCTACCAATCATCCAAATGGTATTCGAATCATCGCTCTGATACCAAATTTGTAATGACCCGAATCCACTGGGTCCGGATCATTAAATGGGATTTCGTCCAACCCAAAATCATCCGAGGGTAATACGGTCCTTTCACGTTAAACTAATATTTTAAAAGTCCAATAAGGATAACAAGGTCATTTGTCACAACTCTAGTGGTTGAAGACTCAAGGGCATAATAGTCATTTACTTGAGTCACATAATAAATAAGATAAGGTTCCGGGCAATATCGTTTTCTCTATGGTTAAAATATAATTATTGCATTTTACTGAGTCTTATAATGTGTAACAATACACTTGAGTAAGTGGTCAAGGGCAAAATGGAAAAATAAGTCACAAATGTTTACTACACAGAACCGGTCGATGTATGGGATCACACGTCGACTGGTTTGGGACTGGTTTGGGACGTGCATAGTAGAAAGCCCACTGCCAAGATACCGGTCGACATGTGGGAAGCTACACGTCGACTGGTTTAGGTTATCCGATCGACTCGTATGGGAATTTTACGTCAGCTGGTTCTGGGTTATCCACACTTGAAATTTCCACTGTCCGAGATACACCAACATTGATAACCAACCACTCTACACACCATACCCACGTACATATGTAAATACATTTTGACATCTAATACATTAACAACAACAACAACGTTGACGTAATTTACAACACGTTACATGAAATACACTAAATGATTTAGTGTAAATAAACATAATTACATTTCCCCAATGGCCATATACAAAATGAATCTAAATATTTCACATGCTACAAAATGATACATTTGGGTCAACACTTTATAAAATGAGGCCTAATACAAAAGGTAGCAAAAAGATACATTCTTCTAATCCAACTAAGACTGTGGAGGATTGTCGCCCGCCACTTCTTTTCCCAAACCTGAAAATGTTAAAATAATGGGGTGAGCTAAACGCTCAGTGGGAAGTGTCTAAGACACACTTCTTATGACCCCATGAATCCACGTAAGGAATAGATAAAAGAAAACGGGATCATAGTATAGGGATAAATAGTAACAACCACAGCGACAAGTATACAACAATTGTCACCCAAACACATACACACCATATATTCTAATGAAATGTAATGTCATGCAAATGTTGTTCCCCATATTCGAAACATTTTCGTTTCAACTTTCAAACCATTAGCGTAATTCGACCCAAGGCACCTCCAAGGCGTCACGAAAGGAGGATTGACTAACCATCCACAACCACAAGGCACCTCCAAGGCGTCGCATCCAGCCTGGTTAGCTCAACCATACTCCCCTTTAGATTACACTAACACCACGAACCATTAGGCGCCTCCTAGGCGTCTGGGTTTTCGCAAACACTTTTAGAAAACTTTTCCCAAAACAATTTCACTTGTTTTAAAGACATTTTTTCCGTTTTTTTATCCCAATGAATGCATGGAATGTTTTATACTTCAATTCGTCAATTCCACCATAAAACTCTCACACATGCTATATAAAACAAATTTCCAAACTACATAATTAAAGTTCTCATTTAACTATAACTTTGCATAACAAGCATTAACAAGCATATAAGACATGGAATCATTCTCATGTAAACATGTTTAAACACTATAAAACAACTAACAATTAGTCACATATATTCCATATCTATCATTTAAACCATTTGCAAGAACTTAAAGTAATTAAACATGCAATTCAACAATTTATAAAGAATTAACTTACAAATGGCATAAGAACTCATGTATTAGAACACCCCTACCTCAATAGAGATGAAAACCCCCAAAACTCCAAACCAAAGCCCTGATTTTCGAAATTCCTAGGATGGCCAAAAGTGTGAATTGCTCCTATCCAAGCGTAGGTCTCAAAAAGCTCTTTGATTTGCAGCAAACGGCGCCCAAAAATTCCAAGAAATGAAAAAGTAATTGAAGATTGAAGCTTGAAGCCAAAAAGAAAAGAAAAATGAAGAGGAAAGAGGGAGAGAGAGCTAATGCCGGGTGAGAGAAGGAGAATGAGGCCAATGTTGGTCTCTAAATCACAAAAATCTCTAATAGTAGGTCCCACTATAAAATTTTCTTTTTGACTTTTCTTTTTCCTTCTATTTCCCACTACACACGCATATATGCATATATCTATACAAAATGGCACACAACCACATTAAATATGTACAAAATAATGATGTATAGTATGCAATGAACCCAAGATAAAATTCCCATACACAACGACTCCGGTAGCGGGTCCCACCCGGGACTATCCGACCCGAAAAACAGAGAAAAGTCGAGATGACAATCGATGCATTTCCAAAAGTCCTGAACTCAGGGAAATGTCCCACCCAACTCTCGAACACAGCCAACACACCCCACGATGTCCGGCACGCAAAACGAGAAAGAGAATAAAATACCCCTGAAAATCAGAAAATTCCAGAATTTAGAAAATGACAAAATTCAGGAACATTACAGGTATATATAATATGTACCATTAAATACTGTTTTTACTATACTTACATTTTTACCTATATAAATCTTGATTTTTCTTGAAATTTATATTGTGCTTTTATTTATTTGGTTTTTTTTTTAATTAATTTTCACTTAATACAAATTTTTTAAAGGGATTCATCTTCTACTATTATGAGAATTAATACCTATTTTTTTTTTACCAACTGGCCAGTGGCCTAACGGTACCAAGCTCCTACTTCTCAAAGAGAGGTTAAGGGTTCGAGCCTCAGTGGAGACATGTGTGTGTAAGTACCCAACTAGGAAAAAAAAAAAAAAAAAAAAAATCCTTTTTTTATTATTCTGTGTGTGAGTACCAACTAAGAAAATAAATAAAAATAAAAATAAATAAATAAGACACGCCCACAAAGTAAATTTTCAAAAAGACCTATTGAGTATTTATTTAAGTCAATTTCTGTTTTAGTTCCCTTTCAGCTAACTTCCGTTAGTTAAATCACCCCCCTCGGATAGTTGAGGATTTTTTTTTTTGCAAAAAAATTGAAAAGGGGGTTTAGTGCAAAATGCAAATAAAAAAGAAGGGTTTAATGTAGTTCACCCTATTTTTAATTCTAGAACAAAAGTTCCGGCCAATTTTTTATAAACCGTATACAATTTTTATTTGAATTGCTGTAAAATAATTAATTTGTGTTCACTGAAAGAGTATTAGTGGAACTCATATGCCACATAATCTAATTTGTTATTTAATTAAAAGATGTCTACAAAATAACCCATTATTTCCTTAATAATGACCTCTTAATCAAACAAATGACCTCTTAATCAAAGTGGGATAAGGAAATGTTTAAGAGAAACATTCACAAGCAACATAAGAAAGAATAAATTTCAACGTACCAAGTACAACATTATGCAATGTAAAAAGCATTACAAACCCTTGCAAAGTTTATGTAAAAAGCATTACAAACCCTGCAAAGTTTATGAACCCTTTCGAAACTCCAACAGAAAAGGAAGCTAATTGAATATCTTTAATCTATTACAAAATCCATGTCTAGCTGTGTAAATGAATGGTTACAATTCATCTATATGAACTTTATTCAGTCTCTTAATCTTTACTAGCTAAGAAATCTCTCATAAAAATAAAAATAAAAATGCATTGTTATTTGTTTGAAGAAACCGCACTATGAAAAGAAAATCAGCAAACAACACTGCTTCTTCCCAAGGTTTAGCTCTTCAGTATCAGACATGCCAACGATGAATCAGTGGAAACACAGAAAACCTCATGGTTCCATTTTTGCAATGCAAACCATCATGTTCACCACAAGCAAAGTAGTGAGGCTGCCACTTCTTCAGCACAAACTCGAATCCCTCGCCCCCTCCTTGTGTCGGGCTTGCCACCAGCTTTGCTCTTCTCAGATCGCAGTTTAAGAAGCTCCAAAAGTTGGGTAGCAAGTAAACGCTGTGAGGAAATGAAGTAGGACCACCATTTGGTGGATCAAACTTGAATACTAAAACAAACAAAAACAAAACAACATCACAAAATGTTAGTAATTCTTTAGTTTCTTGAAAGAAGCAAATCATATCATAGTGAAGGAAAATAATCAAACTACGCAAAAGCAGTGAAACGTTGCACTGCTAAAACTTGCAAACCCTTTTCAGATACTTGTATGAATTAAATTTATTGACAATATGTGATGTCCCACATCTAGTCCAGGGGAGAGGTTGCTGCACTTAACTGCTTGAATACCCCCTCCTAACTATGCCTGGCATGTTTTGAAAATTGTAAAGAGTGTGCAAAATGGACAGTGTCGACTACACAACTGGCAAGTCGTGATATTGTAATTTGTAACACACGCACTAAGCATGATATAGAGCATAAGGGTGTATGATAATGAATAATGTTGACATACCCAATGTATCATTGAGGTAAAAGGGGGCGTTTTTGATAGCCCAATCGGAGTAGTTGAAGCCGTAATGCCACTTTTCGGATCCACCAACAACAATCCTTTTGGAATCAGCACTAGTATTCAGGCGTTTGGAAGCCCAGTCAGTGTAGTTGAAGCCATAGCTCCAATGTTTTGTCCCTTTTGTGATGTGCTTGTTGGCTGTAGCAACTGCCCGCATAGAAGCAGTTAAAAGTAGGATGAGTCCTAATGCATACCCGAAACCCTTTTCCATTTCTCAAGTAGTGCTCAAATGGAATCTTGAGAAAGTATTTTTGAGATTGGATACTGATGAGAATGAGAGTATGAGTTATTGGGTTTTATAGATAGAGGGAAATGTGACACATGAGGGATAGGTAAAACCTTTTTCTAGTTGGGTTGGTATGTAAGGGAAAAAATATGATGTAAAAAGCTTTTGCAGTTTTGTTCATCTTATTCCAAGTCCACCACTTGAGTCTTCCTTATTTCACTTCTTCTTTCTTGGTTTTCCCACACACCAACAAATATGCCTTTGAACCCAAAGGGGTTGGCTCAGTGGCCAAGTATTAACTCGGCCCTGATGTCTCATAAAGTATTAAGTTTGAGGTTCGACTCTCATTGACTGCAAACAATTCCACGGTCATACTTCGCAACTTACTCGACCTAATGTGGGGAGACGCCCTTTCTAAATCCTTAGAGATTAATTAGGACAAACAATGAGTTAACAACTTAACATTATACTTGCATGTTTTTTCTTTCATTTATCTCACAAGCCATAACTAATATTGCCATATTCTTTCTTTTTCCCCTGTTTATCTGGAACTGCGCTGTTAATTTATCAAATTTTTTATAGAATATAGAGGAATTTTATCACAAAATAATTTAAGTATCAGCTGATCATATCATGGTACTGACCTAACTTTCATAATCTACTGAAAAATTCGTCTTCAAGACAAAGAAACAATTTGTATGACTTCAAACGGCCACACAAAAACTTTTTTATTAGCTTTAAGTTGGTCAAAACAGAACAGCAGTGCATCTTTTATTAAATAAATTACTGATGGAAGAAAAGTTGGGTAACCAATAACCATTGTAATACAGTAGTAATAGAATGGGGGTGATGCGGTCATGACTGATTTATAGCATCATAATCAATCAACCATTAGTTAACTCTCATTAAGACTAATTTTGAGTAATTACATTTTTAAACATTTAAAAACTCATAATAGTTTCATGATTGAGTCTTCCAACAAAATATTAATTTCCATCACTAGTGAACATTATTGTCAAGGCCCGCCTCTAAAAGTTATTGAACACATACACCATGTAGGAGGATGATATGGATAGTTTTTATAGCAATACATTCTAAAATTCTCATGAGTTATATAGACATGCATTATTATCTAAAATATTTTAATAGTAACCTTGTAACTATCATATAAATATATATATTAGAGTATTCTATAACAAATCTCCCACCATTAGATAGGTTACATGTGTACAGATCATGGTTGATTGTAAAACGCTTATCCTATTTATTTGCCATCACCACCAAGTAATTCTTTAGTATAATTCAAAGCATTTTCATTTGTGTTGCAGATGTGACTAACTTCTTGTAGTCTGATATAGTGTGTTACACTCTTGATTTAACAATGCAGAGGATAATGCATGATGAATGAGTTAGGACTTAAAAGTCAAAATTATATTTTGTTGAGAAACGTACATTATCACGAATCCTTCAGTCTCTCACATTGTGGATAATGGTTTGGATTATATAAAATTATTATAAAAAAATAAAAAAAAAACTAGAGTACCAAATTTCCAAACAGTTTTTTTTTTCACTCTCACATTGTGGATAATGATTTGGATTATATAAAATTATTAAAAAAACAACTAGAGTACCAAATTTCCCAACAGTTATTTTTTTCAAAAAAAAAAATTTGTCTATCCCATTTTTTGGTCTTCTAAAAATTTGATGTTGTTTCAGTTTTTTCAAATCGTTTATTACGTCTTACTTCCATTTTGTGTTGGGTCCTATAGAAGTCATGGAAAAGGCCGTGTTCTATTTTAATGAATTCCAAGAAAGTAGTTCAATTGATGTTCCTACTGAAAATTTATTGCTTCAACATGTTTCTCTATCTAGCGGATGGAAAGTTCCAGCTGTTGGTCGTTTTAAAATGAATGTGGACAGCTTTTTTTTATTCTTCAATTAGATGTTGCGGTGGGGGATTTTTTTCTTCGTAATCATGTGAGTTTCCTTGTGAAGGTTGCTTCTGTATTTTTTCATGATGTTGGAAGTGCAGAGGTAGCTGATCGAAGCTTCGGTTGCTAGAGAAGGTTTACTGTTATTACGTCAATGGGGTTAACCCTGTTGTCTCTCTTACCATGACTATCCTTGAAGATATCCAAGTGATGCTAAAGGAAAATATAAATTTGGCTTTTGTTTGGATTTCTAGATCATGTAACAAGGTTGCTCATCGGGTGAGCAAATGAGCTTTAAGTCAAGAGTGTAGTGATCTGGAATGGCAGATTTGGCCTAATTGGCTTACTGATGTAATAATTGAGGATTTATTATCTTCTTCTTAATAAAGAGCTTTAATTTGGTGGGGTTACCTTAAGTTCAATTCAATTTTTCCTTCCTACCAAACAGAAAATTTATTTTTCTAGCTAATTGCATAAAGTTGAGAAGAGATGTCTTTGTGCATTAAGTAAGGTGTTTCCTTATAACTTAGACTAAGTTTGGAGTAAAAAAGGATTATCGTATAAAAATTCGTGTTTCTTTCATGGAAGTAAATTAAATTTTTCAATACGTTTTTCTTTTACCTTATTCAAATTTTTAAAAAAATTATTATTATTTTTTTCTTTGTTTTCTAGTTGATTTTGGTGGAGTTACATTTTGACCGAGATAAATGAGTGAGTTAGGAAAAAAAAATATATATTTGTTGTATGAAACTTCAACTTCGGTTAAATATATTGTATCACAGCTCGATGGAGTGGAAAGAATGAATAAAAAGGCAGAGATAGTTTGTAATTTCTTTCTTAAAAAAAGTTACCGCTATTTCTCTTAGTTAACAGAACATAATGAATTGATAACATTATTCATTTTAACTAATGCTACCAAATCATTTCTTTTATCTCCCATTTATTTTACCAAAATTTCAATAGATTATCCAAAATAATTTAACGGACCTAAATTTCATAATCTAGCTTCATGTTAAAACAATAGTCACCCATTTATAAGCACCGCAATGAGTGTTTTAAGAGTTGATCGACTCAAAAAAAAAAGTCTTCAATTTCTGCTTTCATTTTCCATCCATCAAAACAAGGTCAAAACAAAGCAGCAGTCCGTCCCCTTAATAAAATTATATTAAAAGTTGGGTAAGAAACAACCATTCAAACAGCAATGGAATGGGGTGATGCAGTGATGACTAATTTGTAACATCATTATCAATCAACCATTATAAACTCTTTTTTTTTTTTTTAAATAACCAATACACGTAGTAGTAGAGTAGTCTCCCTGATTGATGTTTTCACGGAAGCTTAACACGCAAAAAAATCATTTTGCGGCTTAAAACAAGTGCATCAATACATATTAAACTCACATTTATACTTGTGCTGCAAAATAATAATAATAATAATAATAATAATAATAATAAATAAATAAAAGTTCGAACCAAATTCAATACCACATGTGATTGATCATGAGCCAATGGCAGTTTAAGAGAACAATAAATCACCATAAAAAAAAATTTAGGAAGTCGAAATTCTCCATATTATGCCCCATAAGACAAGAAATTATCACCGAAATAGAAAATTGGATTTTGATGAGCGGAGAAGATTTCATCAAAATAGAAATTCCAACAGTTTTAGCCATCTCTGAATTGCCGATGCTACATTTCCTAATTCAACTACAAAAGTGATTTATCTAATTGATAAAAATTGGCTCAGGCCTAAGATTTGCAGACTTGTTTTGCTGGTACCAGATCTGCTTTATATTCTTTGCCCTCCCAACAAAACCTGAGATGCAAATGAAGAAAAAGAAATAAAGAAAATCAATCAAGAAATAGTGTGACAAAGCAACAAAATAATAATAAAATTCTAAAAACAATTACTTTGTCCCAAACAATTCATACACCAAAATATAAACTGTTCAGTAACAGAAATATCCATATTTAAAAAGTCGATTTTGTTGTGAAAGTACAAACTGGTACAAGGATACACGACAACAACAACAACAAAAAAAACTGAAAAAAACAGAAAATTAACAAAATGCTCGAAAGCCTCGAGAGTATTACAAATAAGGCACAATCTGGCAAGAACTAGCAGAAATGATCAAACTCACCCCACCCACCAAAGAAAACAAGGTATAACACTGTATCCTCTAGTCCCCATGGCTTATAAAGACCCACAGGGAAAGCTCAATTACCTGATGCCCATCCAGATAATTAGTGCCTAAAACACAAAAAGCCTGAACCAGTTGACTCTAACTATGAAATTGCATGACAATGAAATGTATTTTATCCATGAGATACCAGCAGCCTGTATTATAGAAGCCAAATCAGTAGCCAACTTTAATTACAAGAACATGAGACAAAAAAATTTATGAGGTACCAAACATACCACGGGACTACCCAGCTGCTATTGGAACATCTTACGGTATGCTTCTCTCTCTTTATTACGTCTGTTGTTAATCTGTACCAATCCCATAATGAAATTTAGTTGACAAAAAGTATTTATTGGCACAAGCAATTTAAGACTAAATACATTCTCCTAACCATCTTCGTTGCAGCAGCAAGCTGATTCTTTATTCCGCCTGAAAGATGTCAGAAGTCAAGTCAATTATCAAGTTTCAACGAGTTCGAAAAAGCATCTCTAATCTCCAAGTGTGTTTGACAGGAAGTACAAATCCTAATTAACAAATACTAGTGTTCAATGTAGAAGGTAAGATCAAGATTTTAAAATCCATCCCTCACAAATATCCACTGCTTGTTATATAAATAGAATTTCATATACACAGTAGAATCAAAACAGAAAAACCTAAGAATTGATTGTGCAATAATTAAGCATCATATATGTAGGTAATTCATGCTCACAAATTGTCACTAACCATCATTTGGCTCCAATTCCAATGCCTTCTTGAAACTTTCAACAGCAGCATCAATATCATTAAGTGCCATGTGTGCCTGACAGAGCAATAGGACAGCAAACATTAAGACAAGAAACTATTACACAAGACAGTATGCAACCCATAACACCTGCAAGCAGAAGGGAGCTTGCGGCAAGGACTATAACCATTGCTGAATATTACACATATTTTTGGGAACACAAGTTTATGAAGAACAAAAATTTTGAAATCTTAAAATACTAGTACGACTTACCCGCTGAATATTACAAATATTTTTGGGAACACAAGTTTATTAAGAAAAAAATTTGAGATCATAAAATATTAGTATGAGTAATATATTGTTAATGATAGTAGTAAAATACTTGCTCCCTAAATAACATAGAAATAATGGGGTCGCTTGCATTATGCCCTGATGAGAGAGAGAAAGAGGGAGAGACCGCATTGTGTTGATATTTCCAAATTGGGCCTTCTTGCCTGGTCATCAACCGAGACGAGAACGTACCTACATTTTATAAATGAAGCATGCAGCTAGAAGGGTGTACTGCAGTGAGATGCCAAAGTGGATTTTATCAATATCTTAAATGCCTTGAGGGCACCAGGGGTTGCATCTTTAAAATCACTACTATGTCAAATCATCAAACCATAGTGCTGCCTCATAAACATGTAACAACAAGGTAATGTCTACAGCAGCAGCTCCTAAACCAGCAAATGTCAAATCCTTCAACCTAGTTCCCCATTATATTGTTGAATGATTTGGGTCCCCAGTCCTCTTCGAGAAATGGAAATTGTTGCAGAACATGCATGGTATGATTTTATCAAGCATATTTCACACATACACTTGGTACAATTTTTAGAGATTGAGAATGAAAAAGAATTCACCAAAGCAGCTATGTGAAAGCTGCTAATACAAAAACAAGGAAATTAAACCCATGCACAACAAGTTTCTCTCAAGCACACTATTGCAAAATCTATAAAATAAAAATTATAGAAAAGTTTGGAGAAACAACATAGCATAAGAATCACAGATAAGAAAAAAGCTGATGCAAAGAAACCGACAAAATACAACTCAGTAAAAAAAATTCCTCAGAGGTTGGCTAGCTAGTATGGAAAAATGTGTGATTGAGAGAAAATATGATCCTCACTGGTCAACCTTTGTCCTAGTGGCTTGGGGTCTTCATCCCAATCTCTAGGTCAAGGTTTCGAGACCGGTAGAGAGAAAAGAAAGGGGAAGAAAGGGGAAAAGAAAAAATATGAGCCTCCTAGCACATAAATTCTAATTGATGAAAGATACCAACCTGACCTTGGCGAAACAAGGCTTTCACATTGTCCTCTCCATCACGCATTGCAAAATCCGTGTCCAACAGTGCTCCCTTCAGGTCCCCCAATTTCAATTTACAGGCCTAGAGAAACATGCCAGGCATAAATTAATTTAATAACAGAAACATTATCGATATTGGGAATGGTTGGGCACCAAATGACAAGTTTATAAGCCTACAGCGGAGGTGATGAAAAACAAAGGAAAAGGCTATCTGAAAACATGTAATATAAACACTTACCATAGAAAAAGCAAAACAGAATAAAAATGTTCCATGGAACAAGTTCAACGGGCCAATCACATTGATAACATAGATAGAATGGTTTGCCAATGATATTGTTTTAGTCGATGAGCCTAGAGAAGGAGTTAATGCCAAATTGGAGGTTTGGAGAGAAGCTTTAGAACTAAGAGGGTTTAAGATAAGTAGAAATAAAACTAAATATATGGAATGTAACTTTAGAAAATCTAGAAATTTAAATAAGGATGTAGTGAGGACTGAGAATCAAGAGGTAAAAAATATGAACATTTTCACTATTTAGGCTCAATTATTCATAGTGAAGGAGAAACTGGAGAGGATGTTAATCATAGAATCAAGGAAGGATGGGATAAATGGAGTGCATCTAGGTGTGATAGGCATATTTCCTTACGATTAAAAGGGAAGTTCCATCAAACAACTATTAGACCAGTCATACTTTATGATACAAAATGTTGGGCAGCTAGGAAACAACATATGCATAAAGTGAGGGTGGCAAAAATGCGAATGTTGAGATGGATGTGTGGTAAGACTAGAAATGATCACATACAGGTGATGGTAGGAGTCAAACAAATTGGAGATAAAATGAGAGAAAATCGGTTAAAATGGCATGAACATGTGCAAAGAAGACCTTTAAGTGCGCCAATTAGGAAAAGTGATATAGTCCACATTGAAGTTAATGTGGGTAGAGCTAGTAAGGAAGGATATGATAGCATGTAGATTGATTGAGCTATGGCCTTAAATAAAGCGGAATGGAAACATATGATTCATGTAGGTAACCACAAGTAGTTGGGAAAAAAGGCTTGATTGTTGTTGTTGTATATATCAACACAAGATAGCTCCATATTAAAACGAAATAGTATATCCAAAGATAAATATCACCAGGTAAAAACAGTAACATGCATATCAAATTTGCCACATTCATTTGAAAGTCACATGCATAAGAACTCTTAACATATTCAGTATTTATAAAATGTTAGATAATTGCTAACTTTTTAAAAGGGTGCAAATAAATGATTGGGATTGAGACCCATAAACTTAGGGCCATATGGTCCAGATCTCTGTTGTAAAAATATGGATGACCATATTAGAACACCTGATTTACCACACTGCATTAAAATTGTATGATTTTCGAATGCGAGCAGGAATCCTTCAATATCAGACATAGTCTAATCATAGGATCTCATCCCAAACAAAACCAAGGCCCAATATCAGACAATTATATGGAGAGAAGGAACTCGGCAGGCATAACTCAAGCCTGCTTCAAAATTTTTGATAGGTTCAGGCAGAGTGTTTGAGATCTCAGGCTCAATTTAGGGTTGAAGCTCAAAACTCAGAGAAGGGGCGGAGCCAATGTATGCCCAAGGGGGGCCACATGCCCCCCTTGCCTGACCCGCCCACTATAAATAAATTTTAAAAACCTGCAGAGGGGAAAAATTCTAGTAGTTCACATCCATCTATTTTAGTGGCTTTTCTTAATTGTTGATGACGATATTAGAATGTCAAGAAACCATGCAGTAGCAATTTCTAAATATGTATGCACTGAGTAAGTGAATCCTAATCCAACTTAATGGTTACAAGAACTGGACCATATGGAAAGAACTAGGGAAGATAGTCTTCTCCTAAACACCTAAAATGTTTAGGGATGGGCCGGATGGCACCTGAATTCAAATTCTAGCTTGATTTCTTTTGATATAAGAAAATTTACCAAATCCCTACGTTTTCTTTTTTGCGGTCTTTAGATTAAAATCACAATAAATATTTTCAGCAGACAAAATAGCGGCCATTGCTAAGTGAAATTAGTTAGCCCCTAAAAGAGTCTATCAAACACAAAAGATGACTTCCAGTGGTGGAGAGAGAGAGAGGGAGGGGGGAAGACTGAGAGAAAAGGAGAGGATCCGAGAATGAAGATGTCTCTTCATAATAAGCAAATTCCAATTTTCAATTTATATCATTGTACTTGAATATGAGGCAAAGTGTTTAACCATACACAAATCTCAATAAATCCATTGCAGTGCAAAGAATAAAAATGGTGTTACTGAGATATCCGCAGTTAAATAGCTAAATTTTATGATTTTATCCATCAGGAGGTGAAACAAAAGATCTTACAGAACTATTCGTGAATATCTGTGACTTTATCTTTCTCAAACATGCACTCTTATCTGCAGTAAGATCAGACAAAACAAAATAGAAAATCATGAGATCATGTCACACTGATCCAAGGTGAATTGTTCTTAATACTAAATGCCATATATATATTTAGAAGTTATTAAGAGAACAAATAGATGACCTTCATTAATCCCTTCCTTCTCCCAGCAGATATCCAAATACCTTAACGCCTTCCGGTACTTCCTAAGAGCCATCTTATAGTCTTGTTTCTGCAAAATAGTAATGAAATATTCAATCCATCAAGAGGGGGAATGGAGAAGATAAAAACAATCATAGAAAGCAACAGCTTAACATTCAGGAAGTGAGGGTTTTTTTTTTTTTTTTTTTTTTTTTTCCTCTGAGAAGATGAAAACTAGATTTCTCAATTGTAGAAAATTAAAGCATCAATATGAATCTTAAATGTGAGGAAAAAACAATAACATTGGCTGCTTACCTTGAAATGTTCATTTCCAAAACCCTTCACAGAATCTATAGCATCCATCCACCAAGAGAGCTCACTAGGATGGTTGTCAAGATCAGCTGGCCAATCAGGATACAGATCCCCATCTTTGAAAAAATTAGCTATCCCATCATCTGCTCCCTCAGGAATTTCTCCACAATCCGCTATTATAACATCAGCAGTTGGGCAATCATTTTCACCAGTAGTAACATGCTCAATTGAACGAACAATTCCCATGCCTTTAACCACCCTCCCAAATACAACATGTTTTCCATCTAGATGAGAAGTGCGAGTTGTTATGATGAAGAACTGGGAACCATTGGTATTAGGACCAGAATTGGCCATTGACAACATCCCTTTTCTTTCATGTTTCAATTCAAAATTCTCGTCTTCAAATTTCAACCCATATATGGATTCTCCCCCAGAACCATCTCCAGCAGAAATATCTCCCCCTTGTACCATAAAACTTTTAATTACACGATGAAAACGGACTCCCTGAAATGTTTATTGCACCACGGTTAGAAAGAGAAAGAAAAGCAATAAGTAGTTCTCTCCAACACAGAAACATCATAGAAATACAAAAGCACATAGGTTTGGAAAAACATACATGTTCTTCTCTATAACCATACATAATTTGGATGAAAAAACCACAGTTTTTCTCGCAGTCAGAGAAAGTTCAAAAGCCCATTTTCCATCACAAGAGAGTAACCAGAGAAAAATATATCACACAAGTAGCAGGCTTGAGTAAAATTATAGAGATTACAAGAAAATATATATTCATGAATAAAACAATATAGGGCGTGAAATTTCATTTTCGCTAGCATTTTCCACCAAGGTGAGCTTGTCTTCAGTCTTTTGGAATTTGGATGGCTTTGTGTCAAGGGTATAGAACTGACTGTCTGAACTGATATTCAATAGTAACCATTCAGGAAGTTACCATTAAAAAAATTAAAGAAGCATCATTGTAGATCTAATATTTCATTTGTAGTTAACCTGAAAAATGAACTCTGTATATCTTGTCAATTCATTTTGGCATCCAATAATGTTGAAAAAACTAATTATAGTCAGAGAAGACTAACAAAGTACAAAGGAATGGGAAAAAGAATATGAGAAAAGCAAGATGTTTTACACACTTCATTGATTATATTTTTGGCAGAAGCAAAGGCAATTACGTTACAAAGTTCCAATTGTGGATCTTATGAGAGTCATATGAGCAACTCATCCTACAAGCGATCAAACATCTTACACCCGAATTCATTCCATAGAGATAGGAAATTAGAACTGCTACCAATAAGAACAACAAAAACAGAACATTTAACCCACCGATAATCTTGAGTCCAAAGGATTACTCATGCTAACATTGGAGCAAAAGGAAAAGCCTAAGTAAAGTGGCTGAGATTATTGCACCTTGAATGACTTAATGCATTATAACATGTTTCGAAGCACCCTTTGAATTCAATATGTGCAGTATTAGCAGATGGTAGAGCAAGATTCCTATCAAAAACTTCAAAGTGGCCAAACAGAATGCATGAACTCCAATGATAGCAGGACTTGGAGATGGAAGTTAAAATTCTATATTCTAGATTGCATGATTTTCTAGCGCAAACCCTACACCAGTTACAACATTTCAGATTCGCGGATCTAAGGCATTTAACATTTATCAGAAAATTTTAACTAAATTCGACCTGAAATCAAATACTTCCTGAACGATGGATTTGGATGAGATTAGCAAATCCAACCCAACCTAATCTAATGCCATGCACAATATTTTATTTATGGTGATAAAGTTACTAAGATAAATTTTCAAAGACTGAATTTTGCATTCTATGTCATCAATGAGGAGCTCAAGATTTCATATTGCTAGAATATAAAAACGAGCATAAAAAAATAAACTACAGTGGTATGGTGGGGAAATGTGTACCTATCAAGTGGGTACTCAATGACAACCCACCACAACACAAATGATCAGCACATAGACTCTTAAAGTTCCAACTATACAAGAACCTAAAATAAGTTCCAACTATACAAGAACTTAAAAGTCAACAATGCTTGGATGCTAAAGTAATGCTATCCCTTAAATAAAATTTGTATCTATTAACATTAATATCAAATTTTGCAATCTGGCGTGCAAACAGCAAAAATTCAAGCCAGTAAAAAGGACCCTCCTTTGAGACTATCACACATAAATTATCTGTATATTACTAAATAAAAATTAAATAAATGGCCGAATAACAAACAGAATTATTACAGATTACAAAGGAGGACCATATCCCTAAAATACTATGAAAATCCAGTAATAAAAGAAAACAAAATACTATGAAAATCCAGTAATAAAAGAAAACAAACACAAATTTTCTCCTCCAAACCTAAGAAATCAGAGTCTTTTCATCATCTTTGAAAAGATACCAACTTCAAACCCACATGGAGAGCTTTATGCTATTTCTGAAAAGAAAACAAAAGAGGAATATATCTCTAAAATACTATTAAAATCCAGGTAATAAAAAGAAACAAACACAAATTTTCTCCTTAAAACCTAAGAAATCAGAGTCTTTTCATCATCACTGAAAAGAAACTAACTTCAAACGCACATGGAGAGCTTTATGCTATTTCTGAAAAGACCATGATTCAAACCCATCATTGCAGCTGAGATTCAAAGAAAGCTATAACTTATCCCAAAAAAAAAAAAAATAGAAAAAAAAATAAATAAATAAATAAAGATCCAAATAAAGCTGTGCCCTTAAAATCAATAAATAATCATCGCTATGTTGGAGTCAAAAAGAACAATCCCAACTTCACTATATATGCAATGATATCGGAGTATTTGTCACTAATCATCAAAAAGAAAACTAAAATTTAAGCTATAACTTATCGAAACATAAAAGATTCACAGAAATCTATGCCCTTAAAATCAATAAAGAAACATCGCAATAGCAGAGTAAACAAGAAAAACCAGAACTTCACCATATATGCAATGACATCTGAGTATTTGTCAAGAATCATCAAAAAGAAAACTAAAACAAGATAGAGAGAGAGACCTTGTAGTGGAGAGGGACACCAGTATTAGGGCCAATGCCCTTTTCACCGGTACAGAGAGCCCTAAAGTTCTCGGCTGTTTTGGGCACCACATCGCTGTAGAGCTCTATCACTATCCTCCCTTCCAGCTCTTCCCCAATGCTTATGTCAAGATAACACCTTGGATTCACCATCTCTCTTTCTCGCTCTACAATGGCAGGGACAGATAGATATTGATGAAGAACCAAGTTATTGAAAACAGAACCCAAAACCCTAGTGTGTGTTTGTCGAATGCTATATATATATAGAGATATAGAGAGAGAGAGAGTGTGTATGTGTGTGTGTCCCGCTTTATATATTTCGAACTCTTGGAGTGCCCTCCCTTGCGCCCGTTATTCAAACTCTTCAGTCATCACCGTTCACTAGGAATTATCGCTATTTTACGCCGTGTATGTGATGTACACACCCTGCGTATCATCGATGTATATTCATTTCCTCGCCCTAGAATATTAGTAGTATACTTTTGAATTATATGCTCAAGTCCTTTTTCGGGTATTCAAACTTTATGTTTAACCCTTTTTGTTACAGCAATAATACAAAACTTCACTTTTTGTGTAATTAATATTCTTTCTTCACCTTTTTGGTAATTTCCTCGTCTTTTAAAGTGAACTGAAAAGGTTCAAGTATCAGTAATACAGAGTAATACAAATAAAATAGTTTTATGAAAATATAAAGTAGGACTTAATTTGTCACTTTGGAAACAATTTTTCTTTTAAGAGAACTCAAAATAAAAAAAGTGTACAAATTTTTTTGAAAACTCTTTTGCAAAAATTTTATGACATGCTTAGTTTCTAATTCTGAAAATTTCAGAAACTCTAAAAATAGAGAACAGTTTTCGGATAACTATAAAAGACTGTTATCAGACCTTTTTATAACTAAATTGTCAAAAAACTGAACCAAGCAAAAAATTTTGTACATTTTTCCATTTTCTGCTTTCCGGAAACAGAAAATTGTTTCTATAGTTACAAAATTAACTTTTAGAAATTTCAATCATAAGAATGTATGTTTTTACATTTAATATATATGTTTTTTATAATTCTCTGTGTATTTTCAAAGTTATTGTGAACTAATTTTTACTCATAAATCAAGCATATCCATTTTTTTAGTTGAATTCTCAAAAAAAATAATAATAATAATAATAATCTCAAAAACTGTGTACAAATTTTTTATTTTTCAACTTTTAAAAAGTTAAGCAAACTCGGATTTTTGAGGAGTGTGTATGAGTTACTTGTTAGAAAAATAAATAAAATAATTTTATAAGTTTCTACCTAAGAGTACTTAATATGGAAGAATAGTGCATGTTACATGCTTTTGAACATTTATAATTGAATTGAGTAAAGACTCATCTTGTCTAACAAAAGTAAAAAAAAATAAAAAATAATAGTTGTTAAGTTCCATCAATTTGTTGAGAGCCCAATAAAAATAAAAGCAAGTCATTTTCCTCTATGTTTTTGAAATATGGATTGCATGGTCATCAAACTAATGTTTTATATTGTTATTAATCATATGCTGCTAATAATTGCAATCTTCCAAATTGTCATTTATATAGAGATCTACTTGATCTTATAAATTATAGTCATAGTCATGGTCATGGAGTTTTAAGCAATTAAAAAATAATTATTTAAAAAGGAGAATGCATTTTAATTTTTAAGCCGAAAAGATAGCCCCACTTCATTAAAGTCGGCCTTTGATTTTGACGCATCTTATTTTGTATTTATATTGCACGACTCTTACTAACCAATATGTACATCTGAAATTAATACATAATATATATACATATATATATCAATGAAGTGCGAAAATAAATAAATAAAACTTGTTATATGAAAATATGCTAAAAAAAAACTACAACACTCTAGTTAATATGTGCATGTAGATGCCTCGATAACTTAGTGGGTTAATTTCTCTAGCGAATTTTAGAGTGTCAGGTTTCGACTATCTGCACCTACTAATCTAATTTTTAACTCTTTTTGCCTATTAAAAAATATATATATGTGTAAATTATCCCATAATGTTTGTTAATTGTCAATTTTGACCAATTTTTTCTAAAATTCCAAAAATGCCCTTAATAATCTCTCATACCTGCTTGAAATTATTGTTGTTTTATTTTAAATATTTCAATCTTCAAATTGAGCAAATAATATCAGAATCTATTTACACATTCCTCATATAAAACTGGGTTTTTTTCTTCACTTTTACCCATTTACATATATTGATAAACATATTATTTTTACTGTTCCATATTTTGATCACTCAAATGATTTTACTAATATTTTCATTTTTATTTTTGTTGGTATATAAATAACACTTGCACACATTAAAAAACACAGCAGGATAAAATATGTACCATCTCAGATAATGTCTTGACGGGACTATGGGGCCTGTTTGAGCATTGTTCTACCATGTTCTACTCCCTTCCCTACAGTGCAAAATTCTACTGTTCTGGCACAAAACATGTTTGGCATGGCCGGTATTGTGTTAAACAGTGCTGGAACATTTGGCAAAAATGAGCCAATTGTTGGAACAAAAAATAGGTGTTCTTGCTTGTTCCCAAACTGTATCGGCCCACATAATACTGTAGCGGGAAGAACAAACACCAAAACTTGTACTCACTTTTGACCTCAACTATAAAAAGTCGCAGAACACTTTCTAGGGTATTATTAAATTTATTTTGAAAATTATTAAATTGGTATTATTATTTTCTTTCATCAGTTTTCCTATTTTAAAAAATATGGAGTGATTATTAAGCATTTGTCTATACTCTGTCTATCTTTTGGTTTCTAATTTTTTTGCAAAAATGTGCCTTTTCTAATTACCAAGTTCTCTATTGAGAATTATATAGATATATATGAAAAGAGAAAGTTTTAAAAAAAAAAAAAAAAAGTGTAATAATTACACAAACAGGAAATTATAAACTCTCCTAAATTTGAAGGGTGAGAGCAAAAGAAAATAATCACAAACTTGTTTCCGTGTTCCATAAATCTAAATTTATAAATTTAAAATTCCTAAAACTATACAGTTTGAATATATCAAATCATTTTAATAGTCAAAACTTCCATAATTACTTATTTTAACAAAACAAATACACTAGTATCTATATATCTCTTATGTATTGCGATTTAAGATTTTGGTAATGGGGAAGATGGAGAGTTTTAGATATCCAGCTTGGGAGGTATACATTTTTCTTGGAATTAATAATTTTTTTTTTAACTACATGTGTGTGTCACAAGTGTACTATAATAATATACAAGTCTTTGTTCTGATTTAGTCACATGCTCGTGCATTTATATGGGTGGATAACATGCACCAACATCTGCAAGTGGGTGGTCATGTGGAGGAAGAGTTGGAGGATGTAGTTGCTGTTATGCAAGCTCAACAAAATCAGCAAAATTACATTATCTATGGTTGTTGTTGTTGTCTTACTATAACTATATTCCAGGCTGCTTATTTCTCATGTTGTTGTTGTTGATTATTGTGGCTGTTGATAAATGATGTAATATATTAGTTTAATTTTATTTTGTACTCACTTTTATTGTGCATGTTGACAAATGATGTAATATTTATGAAACTAATGTCTGTAATATATACAATTTCATGTAATGGGTAATATATTGAAAGTTTATTTCAGTTCGATATTGAAATAATGCTGTCAAAATAATATGCAATATTAATAGGTTTTAAAATTTAGAATATATTTTATTGGTTTTTATAATAAATTAAGATAAATTTTTAACAATATATATATATATATATATATATATATATATATAATGTTATATTAATTGTATATTAAAATAATACAATAATTAATTTTTACTTTATATTTAATAAAATTATAAAAAATGTATTGATTAAAACATTATTTAAAAATACTTTTTATCAGACATATTTAATAATATTTTTTTTATTGATTTTGGTTACACTTTCACTTTGCCCAACATGTTTTGTTCTCATAATTCTTAGAACAAAACACATTACCAAACATGTTTTACCATATTTTTATTCCAAAATTCTCAAAACAATTATAACACGCCAAACATATTTTGTTCTTATTTCAGAACATCACATTATAAAACACTTATTCTGTCCGAAATTAAAGCCCTACATCACACCACACTACAGACTCCAAGCAGGCCGTTGCCTACTCAAAAAACAAAAAAAAAAAATTACATATGTGTAGTACAAAGGTATTCACATGCCATCAGATTTCAATTTTCATATCTCTGCGCTGATTGATGACAGCTTACAGTGTGTACATTTGGGGAATCTGGAATTTTACGATTTTGTATGTAATACTCTCTCTCTATATGGTATATAATATATATATATATATATATACACGTACGTACGTAATATTCTCTCTCTATATGGTATATAATATATATATATATATATATACACGTACGTACGTAATACTCTCTCTCTATATGGTATATAATATATATATATATTACACACGTACGACTGCCACGTGTATCTTGATGCTGGAGTTGCTTCAAAGGGCACAACACATGGAAAGAAGAAAATCTTTGGATACATCAATCAGAGTTTTGTCCGCATCTATATCAATGGGTAGTGCTTAACTTAAACTAAGTGATTAAGAGTCAGACAAACATAAATAAGAATCTGAAAAATAAAAAATAATAATAATAATGATAATTAAGAATAATAAGCTACTTAAAGAAGTTTTTTATATTCATTATTTTTTCTGCTTGACAAGAAAATCACACACGTGGTGAAGAAAATTTACCAATGTTTAAAGTGTAAAATGATTAAAAGGGTCGATAAATTGAGACACTGTAAAATAATTTAACAAGACTGTGTTTAGCGCCACCATGAGTTACTAAATGTGAAAATTTTAAAAGCGCTCTTTTAATAACATTATTATATATATATATATATATATATATATATATATATTATAGCTTGTTCTGCCAGTGTGTAAGCCAAAATTGTCAACCTTGTTGAATTTTGTGCCAAGGGTAAGAAATTTATATAAAAGTAGGTTGATTTTACTGTTATTATGTTTTTTTACTATTAACCTGTTGACGTTTAACAATATGAAGATGACGAGTGAAGGACCTTCTAGACCAACTCATCACAAAGTAAAGTGTTTTGACATCTTTGTCCCTAAACCCTGAGACTCTTCTAGTAGTGCAAGGCCAAAAGCAAATCCCAAGTAAGAGCAAAGTTCTCGCGATGTTGGTTATGCTAACGTTAATGATGGCAGTCATTGTGTAACGAATTTGGTCAAATCGATGAATTCATAAAAATGTTTAATGGTATCGATTCTTTAATGATACAGTCAAGTTTCATAGAAGTCATTTAATAGATTATAGTAGGTCCAAAAAAAAAAAATTTATATGAGAAATTTTTAAATGATTCACTATATGTGTCTATTAATGATTGGTTGGTCGGGAAGCAATGAAACCTCACATATTATATAATAACTTCAAATTTATATAATGGACACACTGTACAACCGTGAATAGTTGCTTGACTCCTCCGACTTTTTTTCTTTTTAAAGGAGTGATCTTCTGTTTGATTAAAAACATATGATCATCCACTAACAAGCACCATTATTTTTGGGCAACCACCACCATCACACAAAGAGGACAATTCACCACTGAGGTGGGTCCATTCTGACTCAGACAAGAACAACACCATCATCACCAATCTGATAACACAAAAGTGGTCTTTGTTAGTAGTAGTACTATTTGCAAAGGCGCACACATACAACACAATATCACTTGGTCTCTCTCAGCTTCATATGCTTTTAGTGTTGTCTCTTCTCATTTACTCATTTGGTATCACCCCGTGAAAAGCTCAACATTTTCCGGGAAAGGGTACTTTCTTGTGTCCCTTTTTGGTTGAAGATATGATCATCAAACCCTTCTTCTTTTTTTTTCTTTGTTTTTTTGCGCATGAAACTAGATAGTAAAAATTTTAGAATGTGAGAAACTTTTAATTGGACCCTTTCAATTTACCCAAAAAAAATTGCACTAAACCCCTGCGATATTACCCCATCTATTATTATTATTATTATTTTGACAACAAATGCGTTCAATTTATCATAAGTTATAAATTACCCTCTCTAGCAGCCGAGTGTTTGAATTGTATATATATATGGTGTTAAAGTGATCATTGTTTTGACAAAAAAGCTCACACATACAACAAACGCTATATTTTTCATTTGTAAATCATGACGGACCTATTCATAGGTCAGATGATTTTTTTTTTCTTCTTATTATATACTATTAATTTTTCATTTTTTTTTTTATTATATACCCCTAGAATTTTAAAATTGTCCCTACTGAAATTACAAAAAAAATTACTATTGCACCCAACAACATTTTTATGTGATTGTTGTTAAAGATCGCCCCCATTCACATAGTTTTCTTGTATGTCCCTACGTGTAAGAATGTTTTTATCTAAACAATTAGCCGATGTGTTTGCATATAACCACTTTAACACCGGATTTCTAACGTCAAACAAGAGGTAATTTGTAACGTTTAATAAATTAAGGGTGTTTGATGCAAATGTGTATATAGTGGAAGAGGGTATTTTGCAAATTTTTCATAGTATGAGAGGTTTAGAGAAATTTGCCTAAAAAAACAAAAACAAAAGGCCTATGTACAATATATATATATATAGAGAGAGAGAGAGAGAAATAGAGAGAGAGATGTACGAATAATTTGATCGATAAGGTAAAGAAAATAAGGACATTATACACAAGGATAATGCTGAGTTATTTCCAATGCTGCTATGGAGATTTGCAAGTTGCAAGCACTTAAAGATGATTTGTGCCTGGGCTATTTTTGATAGGCAAGTGGGGTAGACAATTTCCACCCGAATAAATGGAAATTTGGCAAGAAAAGGGTGTTGTCAGATTGCTATTTGTTGACCATCAATTAGTGAATGTGAGGGGTCATGAAAACGACAATACAAAATAGTACAAATTTTTAATGGGCATGACTTGTTGGGAAATGCTCTACGGAGAGTGCAAGTTTAAGCTTAAGAATTTGCGTCACTCTTCCACAAACTCACAAAAAGGGTTGATGTCCCATGAAAATGATCCATTAGCTACTTATTTTAATACCCTTAAAAATATATCAACGGCCACATTAGGTTTGCAAATAAACAAATCTAGTAATCCTGCATTTTAATCACTTTTTATTATTATTATATCCTAGTAAACCCGGAAAAGGGAAACTCAAATACAGACACATTTGTTCAGAAAAACTGGACGTTCTACGATTTTACCAATTAAATCACTGGTATATCGTTTATTATTCTTTTTGAACATCCGACTTCTCCCTCAAGGGAGGAGGGCTTGCAGCTGGACTATTGCCCGTTTGGTCACATCATCATTTATTGGTCAATGTTACTACTAATTTAATCTAAACATTCAGCTTTTTAGCATTATACTGAGCATCTCCAGCGATATGTTAAAATATCATTTTTTGTAAAATATACACTACCACCTATGATGTGTAAATTTTTTCCATTTCTAGCCGTCTGTTAACCTACATTACCACGTCACCAATGTGTAAAAGAATTGTGTAAAATACACAACCTTACCTATTTCCTTTTTCATCCCTCTTTCTCATTCCATTAAAGAATCAACCATATATTAAGTAAGTTTGTAAAAGTTATGTGGGTCCTGGCATGTGTATGTGGGTCCTAGTATGACACATGGTTGATTGTTATTGGGAAATATATTTTTACACAAAAAGTATAAAACAACCGTTGAAATTAAAATTAAATAATTTAAAATTTTTGTGTAAATTCATCATGACACATCAGATTTACACAAACAAATATACACAATGGTTGGAGATGCTCTAATTGGGTAATAAACAACTTCACTTTTTCTTTTTTGATTTTTTAACACTACCACTTCTTGCGAAATTAGTAAATACATGAGAAATTTAAGCCCCATAATAAGTAATTAATTGGTAATACCATATTATTAATATGGAGCATTTAATTATGAGTAATGATATACAGTCCAAAAGTCAGACACATCCCACTAAAATTTTGTGACTAAGCCATGATTTCATTACATTTAATAATGTCATGATAATGTTATTCCTACTCGCATAAAACAGTCCGATGATATATGGTCCAAAAGTCGGATATATCTGATTAAAATTATGTGAGTAAGCGATGACGTTATGATGACTTCATTATATATAATAATGTCATGATAATATTATTCCCACTCATATAAAATAGTTCTCAATACATCTAACTTTTGAACTAGATATAAGGTATAAAGTAATAAGGAGGCCAACCAGACCAAAATAATATAAATAACTGAAAAAGGCCCAACTTCAAAGATATGGTTCGAGGCTTTGAGAGATCAATCATGCCCTGATTATAAAAATTCTGGGTTCTTGATGAAGAAGATCTGGCCCACTTGGATCTTTGGAATCGGCAAATCATTGAAGAGCCCAGTGGAAAGGCCTTCTTGCGCATGCGATATTAACCCGTTTAAGCCCACAGTTCTCTTTGGCCTACCTGCAAAAAGAATATAAAAAAATTCATTTTCTTCATCCTTTTCTGTTTCCTTTAAAACCATGAAATAAAAAAAAATTTAAAAACTATAATTGAAATTTCAAAATAGTAGTCAATAGTCATAATCACCGACATCTTCTTTGCCAGTCAGCCACATAAATTTTTTTTCTTCTATTTTTTCTTATTTTAAAATATGTTTTATTTATTTTTTCTTTCTAGTTTTAAACTAGGGTCAAGTGTAGAAAACATTCATAATATATATTTTGCGTGGTATTTTCACCCTATTTAAAAAAGTATGTTAAAAACACCCATATTCTTGTAAAATTGTGCGAAAACACTTCTCAATCAGAAATCTGACATAAAGTAATTCTTTAATACTCGTTTTGCCATTTTACACTTCCAAAAATACCCAAGGGGGTGTGTATGCGAATAATCTCAAGTATATGGGTGTTATATGCATATTAACTATATTTAACCCACTTTTTAGAATTTTCTCTCACCTTTTCGGAAAAAAAAAAAAAAAAAATCTCTCTATACATTTTCGCCGACAGTGTATTATCTTTCTTAAAAAAAAAAGATTTGTTGTCACAATTGTCAGATTAATGTATGAAAACTTCAGTTCATTTTATAATTATAAAAAAGAAAATATTTATTCTGAATTTAATTTTGATATAGTTATCGGTTTTCATTAAATATATATTTAAAAAATTAAATTAAAAATACTTATTCATTATATATAAAGAATATACATTTAATTTTTTAAACTTTAGAATTTGCAATAAATTTTCACAAATATATATATATATATATAATTCTTTACATAGTAACAAATGGGTATTTAATCTTTATTGGAAAAAAAATAAACAAATGAGTGTTCAATCACCTACCGTCATCATACTATTCAAGTCATGATAAAACTACTTTCTCGATTAAATTTAATCGTTGAGATAAAAAATTCAAAACAATAATAGTTTATAAAGTGCAGGAAACACCCCTATAATATGCTTACTGTGCGTATCATACCCCTCATATATTAAATGATTTTTATCATTTCATAAAATGATGCATAATGTGTATAGAAGGGCAATTTAGTCAAATTAAAACTTTAGAGATGTCTTTTGCACTTGAAAAGTGTAATACGTGCTATAAGTATAAATATTATAAGGGTGTTTTCCACACTTGAATCTTTAAACTATTTTTCTTGTCGTGTGTAACTATATTATTAAAATTTTAATTTCTTTGTCCCATATAAGTTTTGGTCGCTCTCTTTGTTACTCATCTTCTAGCTAGGCAACAATTCTCTCTCTATTGATCGGTGGATCTTCTTTTGCCCTATACTATACGCGTCAAAACACCTAAACTTAATTTCTCTAATTTAATTTATCACCAATAGGGTTACTCCCGACTTACCCATTGTTCATTCATTACTAATCCTATCTCTTCTAAGTACTCCTATCATTACTACTTGTAGCATCCTTATTTTCGCTACATAAATTTGCCGTATGTTCTTATTTCTTTTCTAGGGTCGACCAATACTTTGTTCCATAAAACATGGATGACCTAATAACTGACATATAAATTTTTCTTTTTATTCATTTGTGATTGGTTTATCACTGCAACTAGATTTCCTCCATTTTATCCTCCCTAATTCAATTCTACTTATTGTAATATATATTGAACCTAAATGACAAAAATATTCAAAAGTAGTTATTTTGAATAACTATTTGGTCTTGGTTTTAATGTTTATATTATCTTAATATGCTTAATCAATATTACATCTCATATAACACTGTTTTAGCTTTATTAATTTTAAGACTTTTTACTTCTAAAGTTTTTTCTTCGTGTTTTTAACTTTGTTGCTAAAGTTTTTTTGGGACGTATCTATTAAAATTATGTCATCTACAAATAACAAACATCATAAAATGTTTTTTTAAAATCTGTCGTTTATTTCATCCAACACTATTGTAAATAAGTATAAACTTAATACGTACTTATGTTTGGCCTATGATGGTTTTGATATTAAGTAGTAAACCAATGTGAGTTCCCTTTAAACTAAAATCCAATTAGTTTAAAACTTTTCATATGCAATTCTACTTTCTGACCAATTTTCTCACTAAATATGCCACGATACATACACACACACGCACACACTGATTTCTTGCATCTTGATTGATAATTGATATAGGTATGAGAATTACCCATTTCTCTTGTTCCTAAATAGGAAGAAAAGATAAAGTGCGAACACTTTTGAGCCTAGCTAAATAATTTGAATACATTTATCACATGACATGTGACAATTAATCAACAATAGCATCAATGTAATAGCTAGTAGCCTATACTAGTTACTAGTGTAAATAGTATATATACTACTACTGTTCTAACCAAATTGTACTGTGAGTTAAAAATACCTTGTTCCTCTACGACAATCCGGTTCCTACTTCCAAATTATTATGTAGAATCAAGAAACTCAGTTTAGTAACTGGGAAAATGTTGTAACTTTGTGTGTGTGTATTAATATTATATTAGAGAGAGAGAGAGGAGACAAAATAAGAGGAAAGTCTTCCCTACCCCACTCCACCGAAAAGAATAAAGAAAAAGTACGTGTGTTTGTACAAAACCCATGTGTCCTTTTGTGGGTGGTGGTGGTGGTGGTGGTGGTGGTGGTGGAGAGTTTCGGGGGCTGCTACTGTTACTGTTACCCGACAAAAGCTGTCTACTCACATGCTTATTCCGATCAGACGAATCTCTCTGTCTCTCTCCCTCTCTCTCATTCGGCCCACGTGATATGCCCTTCCCATTCCTGCCCGCATCAAGGGTATTTTTGTCCACACACTTTTTTTATTTTTATTTTATTAAAATAATTACACTTACCTTGTAGATTACTTAAATAATAATAACCTCTCTGCTATCTCATCCATATACTAAATTAATAAAAATATAATAATCAGTTAATACATTCAGATCAACTTCAACATCAACTAAAAAATTAGTGTTATTTTTTAAATTGCTTATAAAAAATATATATATATATATATATACATATATATATTGGAATATTCACCTTGGGTTTAGAGAAATTAGTTATGGACTTACATGAAATATTTATGTGTAAGAATACAAATTCAGCTAGTTTAAACATTAAATAATGAAGAATACTTAATTACTTGTCAGTGAGTAAAATGGAGTTATTCGTTCCTATATAGTTCAATAATAAAATAACACATCATCTTTAATAATAAAATAATCCATACATTTTTTTACTTTTTCGGATCAACCATTGAATAAAAGTATATTGTGTGTTTTAGGTGTGAATTATTTTATTATTGGACCAAATAAGGGTGAATAGCTTCACCCTACCCACCAGTGAGTAATTAAGCATTATCCTTAAATAATGGACCAATAAATTTAGTATACATCAAGTTCTCCCATGTACCAACTAATGCATACAATTGCTTATTTTGACTAATAATTCAATTCAAGCACCCCAATTAAGAAAATGACTTCATAATACCATATTAATATTGTGGCGATTTTGTGAGTGGATGTGTGTGAGCATGTGCAGGTTGGTACCAATAGGTTAAGTGTTATATGTAAATTTAACACCCTTCTATGACACAATACGTTTTAAGGTCGTAATGACTGTGAACCTACCAGAACTCCGAAATTAAGCCTGTTTAACCTGTAGTAGTATCAGGATGAGTGATTCCCGAAAAAGTTTCTAACTCGAGCGAGTGAAAAAATGACAATATTGTGTCTGAATAGTAAAAATTGTTACAAATACACTCAAAAAAAAAAAAAAAAAAAAAATTGTTATTACACATTTTATTGGAAACTTAGATAAATACCATGTAATGGTGGTTTTACCTGCCTTTGGATTTGTAGAGTCCAAAGTGGCAAGTCTCAAAAGTCAAACCTCATAGGTTTATCCACAACAAAGGAATGTTTTGGATTCTATTTTCCCATTAAAAACCGTAGGTTTCAATCTACTTAAGCAAAGTTATGTAGTATAAAACACAAAAACAAATCGCATGAAGGGGACCATTTATAATCAAGTAAAAAACAATTGTGATAAAGAATAAAGTATTAGGGTCCAATCAACACAAAGTTTGGTCATTAATAGAATTGCGTTCACACGATGGGTAATATATGTTTTTTTACATTCTAGGTGTGAGATTTATGGAATTCTACATTATTTTTAAAATATTCCATTTGTAGGATAAATTGTCTCTTTATGTGATAATACGATATGAAGTGTTCCACATGCACATTTCACTTGTTTCGAATAAATAATGGTTACTGTATTATTATATATTTTTAGATTATTGAAATTTTCTTATCTAGACTCAATATGTGAAAGACCTTGTCTTATATGCATAAAGATGTCAATTTAACCCCGGATGGGTTTGGGATAAAGGACGATAATAATAAAGAATTTCAATATATATAAATATATATAAATTAAACATCACAACAGATAAGGAATATAAAAGTATAAACTATAAACTCATTTCTTCAATAATAAAAAAAAAAATTATGCTATAAGATTTTTAAAAAAAAAAATCTTATTAGTAAGGAAAGTTAGCATAATAATAATAAAAAAATACTAATATAAATGCACATAATCATCAAACTAATAAATTACCAGAAATACCCCATCTCGCGTACAAAGAGTGTGTATATTACTCCCAATAATTTTTTTTAAAAAAAAAAAAAAAAAATGGAAAACCAATTTCAAGACTCATCAGCGTGATGCGAGGCTTGGGAGTTGTGTTGTGTTGTCTCTTCCTCTGCTTTCTGTAAAGTTTCCACCGGAACCACCACCACCGGCACGGCGTCGATGCCGTCCCCGCCACCGTCAGTATTTTCCGGCGGCGGCGCACGCAGCACCGGAGGGTCGACCCGGCCGTCTAGACAAGTAGCGCATTTCCTCTCAAGCCAACCTTCGAAGTCGTACTGCCCATGACCCATGATCCGTCTACCCGAACCCAGCCTACCGATGATACAAGCTATCACACCCAAGATTGTGATCACTGCGAGGACCGCGATGACGGGTCCGATTGACCCGTGACCCGAATGAGTCGTGTAGGCTTGTTGGGCCACCGCCATGGGCGGTGGCTGTTGCTGTTGTGGCTCTGTAGACATTTTCAGTGATACCCAGAAAGAGAGACACAATCAACGATGTTAAAGATTCAATTTTTAGAGGCCTTGAAGGGTTTTAGGTCTTGGGTTTAAGAGATTTTGTGTTTTGCGATTGAAAAGATGGCTAAAAAACAGGAGAAGAGAAAATGGGTGAAAATGAAAACAGAAAGCTGGGTTTTTTCAACCAAACTTTAGATCCAAAGAGCCAAAAAGTTTCAGGTTTTAGAGAGAGAGAGTACTTTTAGACTTTGGGAAAAAGTGGGAAAAAAATAAAATAAAAAATGATTGAGCTTTTTCTGCTTAGTGCTTGCTTACCAAAGAAAATGATTGAGCTTTTTCTTGGTGTCCAAACACCAGAAGAACAAATGTATGATAGTGGGAGGAGAGGACGTGAATTTCCCAAAAGAACGATAAAGGTTGAGGAGGTGAGTTTTGGGCCTATGTGAGAGATTTGAAAAGAGCAAATGGGAATCTAAAATGATCTCACTTGTGAAGAAAAGGTACACAACAGAGTAAACTGGTATAAGATTTTTAATGGTATTGTTTTGTTGGGCAATTTCGTACATAGCAGAGTCCATTTGGCAAAATTATTTCTAATACATTTATTTTTATTTGTAGCAAGTTTATTTTTATTTATTTATTTTTGGTGACCTCCAAACAAAACAATAAATATGTCCTATAATGCAGAGACATAGGTAAGACTACGTATATTTAACAAAATTAATTTTTATGTAATGTTTGAGACAACGGAATTAAAACTTTGAAAATGGAATTCAAAGATATTTAGATTAAAATTTGAACTATTTTTTCATTTTCATTCTCAAGGATTATTTTTTTTAGTTGAAGATGACTGAATAGTGGAAGTAAAATTAAACAAGAGACAAACTTGTACCTCATTTTCTTTTCCAAGGTGTAATTACTTTTAGCACCGCATATGTCATTAAGGAAAGACATTTATGTTGCATAAAACCTGATTAAAATGATGATTTGAAAGATACAATTGGTAATTACAACAGAAGCTGCAAGGATTTTATGCCACTCTAAACAGCACATAACTATATATGATATATATATCAAGTGATGGAATTCTAAGAGGATAGGTTAATGACAAATATTCTCATTTCACATTCCAAAGGTTGAAAGTTCAAATTTCTTTGGAGCTACTCTAGGGAATTTTCCCGGTAATAGGCCCTTACATGTAGGACAGTGAGACTACATGTGTTCTGTGGAGAATTATAGAGTGTTCTAAGAGATCCGACATCACCATTATTAGAAATATATATATATATATATATATTTCTAATAATGGTGATGTCGGATCTCTTAGAACACTCTATAATTCCTTGATAAGGCCACAAACTTACAACTACAAAATTACATCCTTTTGGCAATTACTTGTTTGAATCATGTAAATATTTTCATCTCCATCTGGAGAGAGACCTGTTTGGGTTGGCTCATTCCTTCCTTATAATTTGATAATCCATTTATATAAATATCAAAGTGAAGCTACTATCATTGTAGGACCTATATCCATCTTGATTGCTTTCCCTAGTGAGGCAGAATCTAGTAAAGATCAAACACAAAATGGATTATCAAATTATGAGGAAGGAATGAGCCAACCCAAACAGGTCTCTCTCCAGATGGAGATGAAAATATTTACATGATACAAACAAGTAATTGCTAAAAGGATGTAATTTTGTAGTTGTAAGTTTGTGGCCTTATCAAGTTGATTTTTTTAATTTTAATTTTCTTGTTTCACTGATATTTATTGAAGTTTTCCTTTTGTGAGAAGGTGAGGTATGCTTTGTAATTATTTCTTAGCCTTCCCATCACCATCCAAACAGTATTTATGACCATATCATAGCCTGCAAGAGTCTGCCATGAAAACGAAGTGGGAGATGTAATTTTCTATATTCCAAACAGCATTTAATTGGGACCATATCATAGCCTGCAAGACTCTGCCATGAAAATGAACTAGGAGATGAACAAGTCCATTTTTATTTTTATTTTTTATTATTATTTTTATTTTTTGGTAAATAAAAGAGTTGAATAAGTTCTAGGTAAAAGAGTTGAATAAGTTCTTGAAGAATCAAACTTACTTTAAAAAGTAACTACAGAACAAATTAAGCATAATCAATGGATCCTATAGAGTAATCAATGAACCAGAAGTGTTCTAATTATCTTTGTCATTTGTCAAAAGCCATAACACCTGCAATGTCCAGTAGATTTAATTACTATGCAAACAAATAAACTTTTTATTAAACTATGTAAAAATTAGAGCAAAAATACATGTCCAGAGAATGGAAAGTTTTTAAAAATGGCCCATGCAGGTTTCGAACCTGCGACCTTCGCGTTATTAGCACGACGCTCTAACCAACTGAGCTAATGGGCCTATTGATGTTAAGCGAAAACAATAGGTATTTATAGGTTATACGAAACACGGTTTTCAATTCACATAAACGGAAACAACTTATTTTATAAACATAATGCAGCAGAGAATAAATGGAGAAAACAATGAGCGATAATTCTATCCATACATGCCTCAACTCACCTCCTCCTCCTCCTCCTTTTATTTTTATTTTATTGGTTAATTCCAAGATGTTGCCTTAACTGGATAAGAACTTAGTTGTGGTGCCTCATAAAATATAAGGTCTCAAATTTAAATCCTCTAAGTGAATTCTTTCAAACAGGTATTGCTCCGCGCGCTCTGGTCTCACTCCCACTCAAGAACAAATCTAGGAATTCATATGGGGGGGGGATTTATAGATGGGTTTTTTCATAATTTCAATGGGGGCAATTTCAAAATTTTATAAGTATAAATGCAAAAAAATATAAATTTAGGGGTGTAAGATGCAATAATAAAACTTACCCAAAAAAAAAAGATGCAATAATAAAAAATTTCAGTGGGGCCCCCACTGAGCCCTTCACATATCCGTGCCTGCTCCCACTTTGTATGATTTAAATTGTCACTTTCATACCCTAAAAATATTAGGGTATAATACTAAAAAAAAAATCAAGTGGGGACAATTGCTCCGATTGGGTGCATAATAGATCCGTGCTCGGCTATATGTGAACTAATTTGAGTCAAAAATCAAAATTTTACTTAATTTCAAAATTCAAGGTGCATAATAAATCTGTGCCCGGCTATATGTGACCTAATTTGAGTTAAAACTCAAAATCTTACTTAATTTCGAAATTCAAACTTTCAATTTAAGTGTAAGCTTTATATTTACTAATTTCAAGAGGGGCATAGTATAATTTTATAGGCATATATATCAAATTCTAAAAATATTAAGGTATAATACTTTTAAAAAAAAAAATCAATGGGGACAATTGCCCTCATTAGGCAATTTTATATAGATGGGTTTTTTTCATAATTTCAATGGGGGCAATTTCAAAATTTTATGAGTATAAATGCAAAAAAATATAAATTTAAGGGTGTAAGATGCAATAATAAAAAATTTCAATGGGGGCGGATGCTCCCACTGAGCCCTTCACATATCCGTGCCTGCTCCCACTTTGTATGATTTAAATTTTGTCACTTTTATACTCTAAAAATATTAGGATATAATACTAAAAAAAAAAATCCAGTGAGGACAATTGCTCCGATTGGGTGCATAATAGATCCGTGTCCGGCTATATGTGAACTAATTTGAGTCAAAAATCAAAATCTTACTTAATTTCAAAATTCAAGGCGCATAATAGATCTGTGCCCGGCTATATGTGACCTAATTTGAGTCAAAACTCAAAATCTTACTTAATTTCGAAATTCAAACTTTCAATTTAAGTGTAAGCTTTATATTTACTAATTTCAGGAGGGGCTTAGTATAATTTTATAGGCATATATATCAAAATTCTAAAAATATTAAGGTATAATACTTAAAAAAAAATCAGTGGAGACAATTGCCCTCGTTAGGCATAATAGATTCCTGACCGGCTATGTTTATAGCCAACCCAATTGAAAACAACTCATGCTATGTTTAGGAGTATCGAATTGGCGGCTCGGAGGAAATTTAATTAAAACATTAAACTAAATTTCTTCCATCCCAAATTCAAAACATCAATTCGGAACTTCCAAACACAACATCCGCTTATTTGGAATCATAATCCCTTATCAAAATATGCATCTTTATTATCTTACACAATGTAGGTGTGACCAAAACTTTTTGAGAGACTTAAATTGAGCAGAGCAGAGAGAGAGAGCTTATACAACAATCCATTATTGAGACAATCAAATAAAATTGCACAACAACTACTATAAACTGAATCCATCTCAGAGCCACATACTGAGATATAAGAAGTTGTGATCAAACAGTAATCACCACTGTCACTAGCACTGATTTACATATATATCCCGAATTATTGATAAGATTGCTAGATCGCCAATAGATGTGCTAACCACCATACAATTATTGGCTAAAGAACTAATTCTTGCTTAATGTAAAGCTATATTCTGCAACTAATGGTTGGAAACAAAATAGAGCACCACTTGTCCACTCATCACCCTTTAAGGTGAAGTTGCTAGCACAGGGGGCATCGGCTTCCCTCGTCCCATGGTGAAACCCCTTGTTCCATCTGGCATTCTCGGCCCCTTTGTAGTCTGTTTGGAAAAAGCTTCAAACTGAATGGAGCTGCTCGATTGTGGAGATGGGGCAAGCAGGCCGCGACCATTGTGAATCTGAGTGCGTGGTTTAGACTTCCCACGGCCACGACCCCATCCTTTCTTCAATCCGACTGGATTTTCTTCACCCTACAAATGTGTTGACAAAAGAATATGAAATGTGTTCCTCCCGACATCTAAGGCCTGTTTCATTTTAATTTACTTTACGCCATTGCTATTGTTTGAGGCTGATGGTTGGTTATATGGAAGGATGCATGATATGAGATGAGGCGGGTATTTATAATGAACCTATATTGCAAAAGACAACTCCTAAACAGGAAAAAACAAAAAAGCTTGCCTTCATTGTAGGGATTATAGTATCTTCTTTGAACAATTTTATTCAACAATATACCTAACTAATAGTATCAGACAAGAATCTAGTAACTAAGGTTAGACAATATGACAAATTGTACTAGCAAGAACACTTACAATACTCTGAACTACCAATTCCACATTACGAGACTGGGAGGACTCTTCTGTTGAATCATGTAGTGGTGCATCATCATCATCGAAAATCCCATCAAAATCGAACTTCCTGCTCTTTAAAACAGACTTTGGCTGTACATTTTCACCAAATTTTAAAAATAAATAAATAAAATTGTCAGGCAAGCAGAACCATGGAGGACAGAAGTTATGGAAATATAGTAAGATTTCATTCTAGTTGAACATACCGAGCGCCTAAGGAGCAACCTTACACGGAGGCCTTTCCTCCAGTTCCTTTCATCATTTAACTTCTCAACCTGGTGAAGTTGGAAAGCTCTCAGTAGAGTTACAAGATGAGGAAATAAATAAATAATAGCAGAGGAGTTTAAGGTTTATGGTTCAGCAAGTGTTAACATACTGCATCCTCAGCTATCTCGCTATTCTCGTACTCCACCAGTGCATGGAGCTTCAAAAACAAAAGAAAAAGAGTAAGTAAGAAAACCAAAATGTTAAAAAGAAAAACTTCTATATCAACAATACCTTGTTACTGATGACAAAATCGCTTTTGGAACGGGAAGAGTTAGATTCTTGGGGATGGCATATTCGGATGGTTTTCACTCTGTTCAGCCAAGAGATTTTTCATTAATATGCACCTAACATCTTCTTAGCGTGCAAGACGGGAGAAGAAATAATTAGTAACCGGGGAAAAATCTAACCTTCCAACAACACTAAATATTTTCTCAAGGTTTTGATGAGAATGATCTTCAGGTAAATTCTCTGCCACAACAGTGCGTGACTGCAAGGGAGAGGACAAAGACTATATAAATCACACCAAAATGATTTAAGCAGCAGTTTGGATCACCAAAGGGGTAAGAAACAGTCTAACCTGCAATTCCTCTTTGTCTTTCTCAGAAAAAGGGTGTTTACGCCTAACCTTTTTGCCATCATCACTTACAACCTTTATGCCATGAATAAGACTATAAAAATATAATATACTGAAGAAATATAAACCACACACTTCCCTCTCCCCGGCCATCTTTGTATCTAATAAACGCTAAAGTATAAATCGAATAACTTACAAGCTTTGAAGAGGAACGGAGAGCTTGGGAAAGCATTTGGCTATTAGTAACTAATGACTTGATTTTCTTTGTAGATGCAATAAAAGATATTGGAACTGTCACAGCACAACATTCATAAATGAAAAGTTATTCAAATTCACCACTCCAATAAAAGATGCTACAGGCTCCACATGATAATCTTTCATATACTCACCATAGCCATCATGGTCCTTACTAATGTGTTTTGACAAGGACTCATTTGCAAGCAAGCTCATGTCACTGAACTGGTATTCGACCTGTTACAAAAAAAACCTCTTTATATTCAAAAGTGCCCAAAAAATAAACTTAGTATAATTCAAAGTAATTACCCAAGTAGCTTAAAAATGTTATGATAATAAAATAGGAACCCAGATTTAATCTAACATATACGCTTTGCTTGTCGTAGTTTCGGCAAAGGGTTTTGTTATTCTAAGACTCTTGAGCTGAAATAAACTTAAAGGATATGTTACTGGAACACAAGATGTGTCCGGGTAAGGTAAGATATGATAAGCGGGAAGGGGAGACAGCAGGAAGGGGAGACAACGTGAAATAATTGAAGAGAAACATCACCAAAATGTGTGTCTGGGTCCTAAATGGGAAACTGTAGAAGAGAATATGACAACAAAGTTTTTTGAGACGATAAGAGCAGTGGCAAGAAATGTTGAAAACCATAAAGGAATATAAATGCTGTAAAATCCTTCAGTTGAAATCCTAAGAAAAGGTCTTCAATAAGAGAACATTACATTTGCTTAGTAATTAAAACCATTCATAGTTGTAAATGAGACAGGTTTCTTCAGCATTTTAAAAGGTCTCACATTAGATTCAGAAACAGGACTCCTCAGAAATGGGTATGCCACATGGGATGACAGTTTCCAGTACCCATGATATTATTGCACGAGTTAAAAATATTACATGATATTATTGCACATTTTATTATTCCAGACAAATCTTCAAAGGACCAACAACAGAGATGTAATTCTTGAATTGCATCAAGTTGGAAGAAAGCAGTCTTCTAGACTTTTTATTGTCTGCAACGCCATCAACCAAACTTCATATTGATTAGTGTTGTGTGCATGCACACACACACACACGCACATCGAACCATCTTCTTGAAATTAAAATGGCGGAATCGCTGTGGGATGGGGAATATGCAAGGGATCTCATAACCAATAAGCAAAATACAACCCTTCAAAAAAAAAAAAAAAAAAAAAAAAAAAAAGCAAAATACATGTATAACATTGGCTAATCCAGTAAACAGAGTCTCTTTCTTTGTTTTTTTTCCCTCAGAAATTAGACGCATCTAAAAACAACTCTCACAGTTTCACTCACAATTCATAAATTGAAGAAAAGAGTAAACTTGTCATGGACATTGTCACATTAGCATTATTAAAGAAGCTCAAATTCATGGCATTATTTATTTAATGTGTGAAAGAGAGAGAACAAGCATAGAACTAAAAGGATGTTATGGTATCCTAAAATAGGACTACAACCCATTAAAAATATTAATTTGGAATAGAAACTATCACAGAATAGAGTAAACAAACAACAAATCTCCAAGACAGATAATTTACAAGAATAAATTGAGTTTATCATACAATTTTCATCACCAATTAGCGGGAAAAGGATAGTTATAGCAAAAACCCTAAACAAAATTCTTGAAATTTCATCTAAATAAACAAACATAACCCAGAACCAACAATAGCATAAAAACCAGAAAAGACCGACCTGTTTGATGATCTTATGCTGAGTATCGTCAGTGAGGACATTCTTCGAATACTCGGGCGACGTGGCACTGGCTCCGGAAATCAACTGGATTGGTTCTTGATCCCCAACATAAATCCAATCAGACCCACCACTCCCACCGAGAAAGTGGAAGCAGGGATAGAAATAGCCGGAAACGGGCGCTTGGGCCTGTGATCTGGGCACGAATTCTGGTGCCTGGGCATTGAATTTGAAACTACTAGTGGCGCTCTCATTAATGCTGTTCTTCATCTCCATTTCAGGTGTTTCTTGAAACTCTCTCTGGGGTTGTGCTTGTGCCATTTTTTGTTACCGTTGTTGTTCGATTCTCTTTTTTCTCTCTCTGCTTATTTTCTTGAATCTTGGTTCATTCTCTCTCCTGATGGAGGAGTGTTGGCAAAGCGAGGAAGTTGCTTCTCTCCCCTGAAGTTTAGAAACTGTATTTTGTGATATTGAACCCACATTTCGCGCTCAAATATGGGGTTTCTTTGTTCAATAAGAGAGAGAAAGAGAGAGACTTCATCAACTACCTTCCTACACATGACCGTTACTTTTGGGTTTGACCGAATTTTTAAGGTTGAATTTTGTTTAGAGTTCTTTGCCCACCTTTCTCTCTCTTCCCTCTCTCGTGAGACCATACCTTCGTAATAGCTTTGTCTGAGGTCCATTTTCTACCGCTTTTGCAATTTTTTTTTTGTTTATAAAAACTTTTTTAAAGAATTGAAAATGATATTTTCCAAGGCATTTTTGATGAAAATAAAAATTAAAGAACAAAATTTTATAAAATGAATCATTTTTTAGTTTTAAACTTCTTCTTTTTTCATAATCCCAAACCTTTTTTTATTAAATAGGTAAATATGTATATCTTATCATGTAAGAAAAATTGTACCTATTTAAATGACCCACCACATAATTAGTTTTTTCATAATACCATGTCATTGGTGTCACATTGTATTAAAGTTTTTTTCAATAGGACCCCAAAACTTTGGTGGTGATGATTTTGAATCCATTTCAAAATGCAGATGGTTTAAAAACAACCTTCTTTTAATTTTTATTGTTTTAATCTTAATGAAACCAGAAATACAAAAATTTTAAATGAGAACTATTAAAAGGAAAATGAAATCTCTCTTCTTTGCAGGGTTTATCCGTATTTAAGATATATTAAAGCAATATCCACCATTTAATCCGTTGATGTTCATCTTCACTCTCCATTTCATAAATTTGTGTGACGCGGATTTACACAATTTTGCCTCGCACGCGGAATTCCTAACCTCCATGCTACAATGAAGTGATCTCACCATTTTGCCAAGATTTGCTTAGTCACTGCTTTAATTATAATTATTGGGGAATCTTGCTATCCAAATTCATGACGTGGCAATCTTATCTCATATAATCCACTTGGTGGGTGATTTTAATTTAAGGTAAATTATCAATACATGGACTTAGTGGGTGTATACTACATGCTTATGAGGTCAAGGTCATGAATTTTTAATAATTGGATGGACCACCAAAATATTTCTCTAAAATGAACTCTACTTTATATTTTATACCACGCAACAAACTATATTATCATTAGAGACCCAAAACAACTTTTATTTTATATTAACCTTATGTTCCGTTCGTTAGGAAGGAAGTAAATTGGATGGAAGAGAGAGAAGAAGGGAAAGATGAGACATCTATAGGAAAGAGATTATGGACTTCCCTTGTTTTGTTCGGTTGGATGGAAGAGAAGAGAATAACCTACCAAATTCCTTTGTTCGTTGCGAGAGAAAGAAAGAGAGAATTTAAAATTATTTTTATCATTATACCTTCATTTTTTTTCCTGGTAAATAGCCATCATCTTTACTACTCATTAATTTCAATCTAATTTATTGTTTGTTTTAATTATATATATATATATATATATATATATATATATATAAATTTTATCATGTAGGCTGTGTATTTTTTCTTTATGTAGACTATGTATTTTTTCTTCTGAATCTCTTTTTACTAATAAGGAAATTATATAACAAACAATCCATATAAATATATATACTTTCTCCTTTATCTTGCCCTAAACCTTCTCCTTTATCTTACACACACACACACACATATATATATATATGTAATCCTTGTATCCTTGTTTGGTCGAGATCTGGATCTTTTATATATATATATATATATATATACATATATAACACATGAATCATATCTTGATAGGTTTTTTTTTTTTTTTTCGTGAGATGAGATGTGTAAGGTTTAATTTTTAATATTTGGATAGGATAATATTGTACATTAATGAAATTATAAGAGCTCCACTTATTTTCTTAAGAGAGAGGGATAAGACATCCCTCCTATTATCATTTCCCTCCGTGTCTCCTTCCTACCGAACGAAGGAATTTTGTTCCTTCCCTCCTATTTTCTTTCCACCCCTCTTTCTTCCTTCCTATCGAACAGAGCATTAGAGTTTGAAATAAACTTACAAAAGATTCTTGAACAACCTATTTAATATGAAATATTTTTAATTTTTTCACTATAAATTAATCGTTTTCAGTAGATTAACATGGACTTAGAGACTTCTTTAGACAAAAGATATTATATATAAATTAAATTTAACGAAACAGTATAGGCTCTGATATCAAAATTAAGTTCAATCTAACTGGATAGAAGCATGCAAATAACATAGAGATAAAATTAACAATTAAATCACAAAAATGATTGCCGAACCTGATAACGTTCTGATAACGCCTTGTAAAAACGCCTGAACACCGGCAAGAACGAGCCAACAAGCCAACAGTTTGAGTCAACTCACAGAAGAAATTGTTAAATTAAAACTAAAGCTGTTTATACTGGTTGGATTCAAGAAAATTCTAAGATCTACACTGTCTGGTTAAATAAAATCTATACATTTGATCTTTTTGTTGACCGAAATCTTTTGCCTAAAAGTACTTAGAATACTAAATAGGTATAAGGAAGTTTTGAATAAGAGCAAATTGGAAGATTTATTTCATAAGAAATATATACATGGATATACACTATTTATACATGGATACACTCTTACACAGTATTTTACAGAAAGAGAACACTCTGAAATAAAGAAAGCACATTAGGAAACTATAGCTAAAGGCTGGAATGCTTGATGGCTCTTAACTTGATTGCTCTAGAACTCGATGATTTTTGCTTGAGCAGAGAGGCTCCTTTTATAGGGAAAGTGGGAGATGAATCTTCAGTTGAGATTGCAGATGCTGAATAGACGGTTGAGATGCAAGATACTTTAAAAATAAGATGGTTTGAATTATTGCTGAATTATTGATGTCTGCTTTTGGAGAGTCGTATCAACTTTTACTATTGAGGATCAGTTTTCGGTGGATCTACTTTTTATCTATACAGTGTGGCGAATCTGCTTTTTCTTAGATACTCTCAGAAATCTTGCATATTAGACAAATTTCTGTCAGTAGTGTTATCTGGTGTGTTGTCATCTCTGTGCATGTGCATGTGGGCCAAATATGCATCAGGGTTGTCTGGTGAATTGGTTTCTTCATTTCTGTAGGCAAGATCGAATTGTTCAAGTAACATTTTTTCTTCATTTATTATTTCTTCAACTTCTGGAGATATCTCAATCTCTGGAGGAGATCTGATGACATAGGGAATTCTGGCTTTGATGAAAATTTTCATATTTATATTATGGTCGTAGAGTTTGAAACCAGGGTTATAACTTGGGTTAACCTGACGATAGGCTTTATAATAAACCAAATGGTTAAAGGTAGCTGTATCTATATCATTACGAAAGTTATTTACAAAATTAATATGTCGGGTAAGAACTCGAACTTCTGTGGGATCAGAATGAATGTAAATTTGATGTTGTCCCAGAATTATAGCTCCATCTTTTACCCATTCTGGAGGAGTACTATGGATTTGAAGGAGAATTGGACTTTCTGGCATGAAATTATGGGTTTGTTTTTGCTCGAAAACAATGGCTTGGTTTAATCAACTGGGAAAGTTATCTAAGGAGTTTAGATATTCTAGTGGCATTTCTTTTGGTATGGAAATGCTGCTGACCATTCTTAATTCTAAGAGCTTACTTAAGTAACAGGTGGTAGTTCTTGTAGAGAAACAGGTTTTTCTGGTTATTTCAAAAGGATAGAAGAAAACAATATCTACTTCTAATAAGATTATGGTAGGTATGTAGTTGCCAGTTTGTATAAATCGTAAGAAAAATAATGATATCTGGTTCCTTTGAGTGGACTATTGTTTCTGAGGTAATTTTGGATATCAACACATTCTTTGAAACCATCAAACTTAACTTCTTCAAGAATAAGTTCTTTGATATCCTTAGGGAAGAGCTCAATTTGTTATCTTACGATTTCTCTGTAAATTGGAGAGAAAATGGGTAGTAACTTAACATACCTGGTTTGTACCTGCAGAAATTGAACTTTCTAAAGATTTTCATCTTCATTAGTCCTTTGCTCAGAAATAGTTAGTTCTGTGGGATTTATTGTTGTTTTTTGATAAATTAAATTCAACTTTTTAAAATGAGATATAAGTGTCTCATGTTCTTGCTGTAGAGTATGATATGCTTTGTTAGATGTTACAAAATATTCACTTAAAGTATTTAAATTTCTAACGAAGGTTCTATCGGAATTATTTCTCGAAAACCAAATATTATCTAAAATAAGTTTTTGGTCAAGAAAAATATTATGTCTAGCACTGAACTGTTGAGCTGGGTTTTGGATAATCAAAAAAAGATTAGAAGTGTCTGGTATAAGGCTATAGTTGTTGCTGCTCTTTGTTTTCATTCCTGCAAAGTTTAACAATCAATTAGTAATCGAGATAGAATATCTGCTAAATAATTTTATTTTCCTTTAACATGTTCAAATATAGGTTTAAACCCTCATCCAGTAATACAGTTAATAAAGGAAATCCATCTTTTTGTAGACATTCGCTGTTGCTTTGCTTTGTTTGCAAATATGACTATGTTATCACAATCTGTTCTTATAAAAAATTCTTTATCAAGGAATATCTGAAATTTTTCAATAGAGTTGGTTATTCCTAAATATTCTAAATCTGTTGAAGGTAAAGTAGATTGTGCTTCATTAAAGGTTCCACTAGCATGGCGACAAATTTATTCTTCGTCCCGAAAGGATTTTTTTGTGGGTTTTTGAAGAAGTAAACCTGCCCATCCTTGAACTGATGCATCTGTTTGAATTATTTTATAACTATTTTCAAGTGGGAGTTGTAAGGGTTCTAACTAAGTGACTAAAGCTTTAATTTTCTTAACTAATTCTATGTCTTGAATATTAAAACATTTTTGACCATTTTTACCTAATTTTGAGTACAATGGTCCTACTAATTGTCCAAATTTTGGAATAAAATTGCGACCATAATTTAATAATCCTAAAAATGCTTGCACTAACTTAGTTTCTTCTAATTTATCCGGATAATCTAAATTCTTCTGCATAATATGTGGTTGTAATTCGACTTTTTACTACTTATAATGAGTTCTTATGTTATAAATTTGTTTAATATAATTTCAAGATGTTTTCTATGCTCTTCTTTAATTTGACTGAAGACTAGAATATCATTTATGTAAACACAACAAAATATTGAATGTTTATTGAATATAGTATCCATTTTGCGTTGGAACTCTTGTGGTACATTTTTTAATCCAAAAGGCATAACAAACCATTCATAAGGTCCTTCAGGACATGTAAACGCGGTCCATTCAATGGATTCGTCAGCCATACAGATTTGACAAAATCCTGATTTACAGTCAAATTTAGAAAACCATTTTATATCTTGTATTCGATTTATTAAGATATCTTTATTAAGAATTTTATAACTATTATCATAAGTATTATCGTTTAATCTTTTATAATTTATATACAAGCCTTTTCTCTTTTTATTTCAGCATGATTTTTAACCATAAAAGCTGGGCTCCTATGTCTACTATTACTTTTTCTTATTACTTTTAGCAATAAAAGTTCTTTAATTTGTTTTTGGAATTCTTCTTGATCATCTAGGTTATGAGGATTATCTTGTATTTTTATAGTTATGAAAGGATTTATTATATTTAATTTGGCTTCAATTTTATTTTTATACCAGTGTTTCTGTGGATCTTCTCCTAAAATCTCAGTGGTTTCAGCTAATCGTAAAAGATTGTCTATGTTTAATTTGGGATTTTTTAATATAGCTTTATTATTAAGAAAAATCTTTGGTTCATCTAAATGGCTAAGAAACATTAATACTCCAGAAACATCTTCTAAAAATTCAGTTACATCAAATAACTCTTCCGTAGTTTCTTCTGTCATAGGTAAGGTATTGACATAAGTAATAGCTCATTTTTCTTTCTCAGGAATACAATGAGGGTTGGATGAAATAAAGGTTCCTTTCTTAAAAAACTGTAAATCTGTAGGGGTATACATGAATCCTCCAGTGAGTGAGTTTATAAAGTTTAATCCTAAAATAAAATCATGAGTACTGGGAATATTATTTACTACGTAAGTTTGTGGTAAAACAAGTTTTTCATTATTAATTAATAGAGAAACATTTTGAACACAATGAGTTATTGGTAGTTTTTCATTATTATATTGACTCATTTTAACATTATAATGTAATTTTATTAATGCTTCCTCTGGTACTAAGTGTTTTTGAATTATGCTTTTAGATGCTCCGGTATCTAACATAACTGAAGTTTGGACCAATCGTTCTTTAAATTCTAATGTTACCGAAAATTGGATTAGACTAGAGGGTTTATATATAGAATTTATGGATTCAACTAATTTATTTTCTAGCCGGTCTTCATATTTTATATAACAGTTATAACATAATAGGGTTTTACAATAGTCTCTACAATAATGTCCTTCTTTAATGGATGAGTTACATTGTTTGCAGTTGTAAGCTGAGAAATGAAAAGTAACAAAATCGTAATGACATGAGGGATTGCTTATGGTACAAAATGAAATCTTCCATAGAATGAGGTCATTGTTTAAGATCTTCATCATAATTGAATTCTTCATCAATGCTTTCTATATTATATATGCTTTCATTGTCGTCGTCAGAATCATAAACACTTTTTAACTCATATAATTCGTCTATTTGTTCCTCAATATCTTCAAGAATATTGATTTTTTCTTGTATTTGCTTGATAGGGTTTTGTTTATATCTATAAGAGTAATTTGGTCTTATATGACCTGAATCTCCACAAATAAAGCATTTGCAACTTCGTTCCCTTGTGGGTAGTGTATTAACTTTACTGTCTTTATTGTCTTTTTTATCCTTTTTATCTTTAACTATTTTTCGTTTTTTATACCAAGGACGCTTTCTAAATAGTTTAGGGTTGCTTTTAAAGTTCTTAAAATACGGTTTTTTATTATAATTTTAATAGGTTCTACTTTTTCGTAATTTGTATTTTTTTGGTTTAGTTCTTTTGAAGGTTTTCTGAGGTATACAACCATATTGTAGCGGAAAATCTAATTATTTACATACATCAAAAAATTGTTTCTTAATTTGTTTAGACTTTTTACGTTGTCTGCATTCCTTTTTTAACATGTCATAAACATGATTAACTCTATCTCCTATAGTTAATCTATCCCTTCGAGGATTATCTAACCATTTTTCCCAAATCTTAGTTCCTACACTTCTTGGTAATTTCTGAATATATCTATCGAGTAAGATTATGTCTTCGGTTTTTCCTGTGGCGGCGAAATATTCAAAAAAATTATCAGTGTAGTCTCTTATATATCTAAAATCACAAATTTATAATAATTCTAGATTACGTAAGGTTTCATTTTGCTTGATTTGAGTTTTTTCTAATAATCTATCTTCACCTAGTAATACCCTTTTGATTAAACTGGTAAACATTTGTATTGCAAAATTATCTTTTAAGATGGCGTAATCATTAGCATAAGTAACTTTATAAGATTGCCACCAGTTTTGAATTGTGTCTCTTAATAAAGTTTCACAATAAGTTAATGCTTGTGTTCTATTATCGAACCGGGTTAGAAATAGCTGTTCTAATACAGTCTTGTTCCTAATCGTCGATTACTCTTACCCAATCTTGGGGATCGTGTCGTGATATGTCTAATATGGTTCCTGCGTCGTGTGCTGGGATATTATCATAACGTTTACGAAGTGGTGTCCACATGTATATGTCTGGTATATTTTTGTTTTCAACATATGTTTCTTGTGTAGGTTGCAGTCTTTGTCCAGTGAGATAGTTATCGTTTGTTTTATTAGTACTACTAGTTGCATTATGCATTTCTTGGTCTACAGATCCTGTAAGTTGAGAGGTGGAGCTCTCTGATTCTTTTCCTTTTTTATGATCTACTTGTTCTACGACTACAACATTTAATTCTTCTTTTAAAGTGTTTAATTCATGTTTTGTGTAGAAGGATTCAAACCCGACTTTTAATATATTTCGCTTAATATCATCATTATTTTCTTCGCCTAGATAAATGCTTTCTATAAGTTGGTAATTTGGCTTAGGATATTTCTCTTTCAAATCTTTTAGTTCAAGATTGTCAAAATCATGTATTATTTTATCTAAAATTTTGTTTTCTAATTTATCATAAAGGACATTTATTTCTTTAGGAGATTCGATTTCTATTAGTGTAGTTAAAAAGTCTTCTTGATTATCATCATCTAAATTATCCTGTCTTTTATAATTACTAAACCTTATGCTAGCTTCTCCACTAGTTTTAACATATATCATATTACTTTCAGGGATCTTTTTAGTTGTAGTAGTAAGATTAGGTAATTTCCATTATGTTCCTTCATGGGTAATACTGCTTACTTTTCTAACTTATATCATCTGGACATATTTGCTACTAAAAGGTTTAACTATTTCACTGAATTGAGCTTTAAATTTTAAGTTATATTGATTAACGGCTTTTCCCATAAATAAAGTATTAACTAGTAGGTTTTCAAATTTTCCTGTCATATTGTATCATTTTGTGAACATAGCTATCTTAATATGTTTACTGAATTCTCTAATAGTCATCGTGTAATTGGAAATACATCATATGATGGCTACGTTGTTTGCTAAATCTATTTCGGTGCTGGCTATTTGTGCTTGTTGATGGTTATAACATCGGTCATCATACGTATAAGCAAGTGCTCTAGTTCCTATTTCTGCTCTGTTTAATCCTACTAATCCTATCATTATGACACATAAATGCATAAGTTCTAAATTATTATCATTTAACTCTTGACATGCTTCGGGTGTTATAAGGTCTAAAATAACTTGATTGTTAACTACACTTATTTTTCTCTAGCTAAAATGATTATATATCTTGTTCTAGAAGTCTAGTAAATTATTGGAATAAAGGTTGACTTTATTTTTAACCTTCTTCATTCTTTGTTCTATATATTTTTTAGCATCATATTCATTATCATATAAATCTTCTACTCTCATTATTTCTTTGGCTTTTCTAAGGATAATGGCTATTGTGGTATTTGTCTATAAGGTTGTAATAGATTTACACGCATGATAGTTACAGGCGAGAACTGATTAGTAGTTGATAACTTTATATCCTTTATTTTATCTAATAATTCTTTAGAAAATTCTCTGGGAATACTTTCTTGTATTACTTCTAATTTTTTCTGAAGTTTATTAACTTTTTCAGACAACTGGAGTAATACCTAGATTAAAAAGTTATTTTGTCTAATATATATATTAATTGATTGTACGTCTATTTTAAAACTTGTAAATCCTACTGATTCTTTATCAATTTTATAAAGTTCGGCTAAAGCAATTAGATAATCAGGATTACTAGTGCTCATAAAACTATTGTAATAGCCTTTGAATATCGGTTTTAAGAGATTTTAAATAGTCTATAATTATTTTTTGATTTTCAAAAATATTTTTAATATCTCTATTTATATCTTTAATTGCGTTTAATATTATCTTGTTATCTAAATTATTTGGACTAGAATTCTGTACTACTTGTTCTTTAATATAATCAAGATTTTCTCCTAGTCGTTTTATAAAATTATCTAAGTTATTAAAGTCTATTCTACTCATAAACTTAACTAAAATAGTTACCGTCTAGCTTCTAAAATATTCTGTATTAAAATAATTCTAGATCTAAATTCTTCTATTCTTCGTTGTAGGCTACGCGTTATGTCTCTTAATTCTTGTGCGATGTAACAATTCCTAAGTGTTGTTTGACAAAATTCTAGAACTTGCACAAGTTGTTCTTTGGGTAAGTTATGCATAAAATAAACTTTAGGGGCGAAAATATAATTTTAGCTTAATAAAGGGTTAAAATAAAAATTGGTTCATGTATTTGTAAATATTGAAACTACGCTCATGGGTTAGTAATATACTTTTGCTACTACCACTTTTTTGTAAAAATCCCTTTAATTTATATGGGGGTGATTGTAATTTGACTTGATAATTGATATTTAGCTACCATAGTAAATGTATATAATTAAATATTTAAATTTAGGAAGAAATAAAATATATTTATACTATGTTTGGTGTGCAGGAATGGAATGAAATTGATTGCTCATTCCAATTATTCATTTGTTTGGTGTATAAGAATGGAATGGAATGGAATGACCATTCCATTATTAAACCTATGGAATGGTCATTCCATTCCATAGTAAGATTAAATATTTTTGTAATATTCCCAATAAGTCCTTTATCATATTCCAATAAGGCAAAAATCTTTGGCATAGACAAAAAATCTTTCGCATTCCTTTTTTTTTTTTTTTTGTATCTTTGTATTGAAACATTTGTGTGATTTCTCCATCTTTCTAACATTTATATATGAAGCAATGATAACATAAAATAAAAATTAATAATCATATGAGTCAAAAGTGGACTTGTTTGACTTTTTGATGGAAAGAAAGTGGACAATTGTAATACCCCTAATTTTAAAAGGATAGTCTCGATATTTCTTTTATAGTTTTATTGCAAATTTTTTTTTTAAAATTCTTTATTTGTTTATTTGGCTATTTGTTTATTTGGTTAATTGTCTAATTGATTTATTTGTATTAATTGAATTGTATGCTTATGTGGTATTGCATTAATTATTTAAGTTGATTAATTTGTTTAAGTGTCACTGTAGGTTTAAATTGATTTATTTGTTTAATTGAAATCATGTACTTATGTTAAATTAAATGTTTTTATTTAAGGAGATGGGCTTGGATAGTATGGATTAAATGGGAACGATTGATACCCATGGATGGTTTATACATATATATATAGGTATATATGTATATTAGATTAATTTAATTATTAATTATTAATGATGGTTAAATTAGTATTATTATTTGATATATATGTATAATATAGTTTTAGGGTTTAGCATATTTAATTTCTGTTTTTCTTTTCCGTCTCCTTGCAAGAATAGGATTAGGTTAAAGTTAATTTGCCTATAATATACTTGTATGTCTGTCAAAGGTTTGAGAACCCTATTCATATAACAGTGGAGGCGGAGAGATATACAGAGAGGTTTGAAAGAAACAGAGAGGGAGAATTAGGGTTTGGCTAGGAACAAAGGCTGAACCAAGGAGGGGTGGTTTGAAGCTTGCTTGTGGTTTGAACCAGAGCAGTAAGAGGTTTGACGGTAGTCGGTAGTCGTCGGAAAACTTAGAGACGACGGTACAAGGTTTCAAACCGAAACCTAAAGGCAAGTTTTACATCTAACTCTTTCCCTTAGGCTTCATGTTCTTTACATGCCTAAACGATTCCAGGAGAAATTGAATAATAAATTGATCTGTTATGCTTGTTAAATTTGATTAGAACAGTATGTTGTTAATGCAATTAAAATTGTTGAATCTTGATTTATCTTGCACAAATATTAGTTTTAATTAAGGTTATCAAAGCATAATGAATTTAAATATAATTCTGGAATACACTGGAACGTAGTACTGACTAGTAAGGACCTTAGTATGAAGGAACAGGGTAACTGGAAGTCACCGGAGGTGGAATAGATGATGAAACAGGGGAAGAGCCGGCTTCCTTTTGAAAGGAGACGGCTCCCCATTGAAAGGAGGCGGCTCCCCTTTCTGGGGAGCCGGCTCCACTTGGCAAAGAGGCGGCTCCCCCTTGTGGGGAGCTGGATCTATTTTGTGAGGAGGTGGCTCCCTTTGTGGGAGAGCCAGCTCCCCTTCTGTATGGTGATTTTTGATGAATTTTAGCCACTGTGTTGAGGTTTTGAGGTTCCGAGTTTAAATTAGGAGTCGTAACAGAGTTTTAAATGATGTCTTTGGTCATATTAAAACTCCAGAGGGCATGATAATGCATAATAAACCACATAGAATTAGTATCTTGATCAATGTGAAATTTTAATTAAAATGGCATATTGAGATTGGATGTGGAGGATACAATTGGCTTACCTCTATATTAGCAATTTGTTTACGTATGATATAATTTTATCATGTATCTCAAATATAAAGTAAGCATATTAATTTACATAATTCTACTGTGCTTATTATAAATTAATTGATGTTTACATATATTATTTGTATTATCAATTATTGGATGTTTGTGGAGTAGTATTAAATCAGCATGTTAATTTAAATAATTTTATTATGCTAATTATGGATCAATTGATGTTTACATTTATTATCTGTATTATCAATTGTTGAATTTATGGATTATATGCATCGGTATGGAATGGTGGCATTTTAGGAATGAATTAGCTCATAACGCTAAGTTCTACCTACTCTAGAACAAGGGAACAGATTAATTTTAAAAGTTAAGTTTTACTTGTATTCATGTCAGGTCAACAAATAGTTGAATGACATCATTTTGGTTTGGACGGATTTTAAATATATAGTTATGGTACCTCAATATGAGCTTGAATCTTAGGATCGACGGCTAAGGAACGTATATGCATTGGGATGCATAGCTGGCTATGATGGTTAGAGGTGTACCCTGTTAAGTCTAGGTACTCATGCCCACTTCAGGTGCGTTTTGCATGTTGCCTACTAGTCAGGTGGAGACCAGCCTGTAGTTATAGATTATATACTAGTCAGCCAGTGAGAGTCCCTTAGTGTGGAAATATATATTTATAGATTATATAGTTATTGTTGAGTTGTTCAGGATGTACATGTGTATCGGGTCTCTATTTGGATTGTAGTAGAGTAGAACTTGCTCATAGGCCTGACCCACTCTTATTTTTCAGGTGTTCGTCAGTTCCAGGCTTAGAGCTTGTTCGTGCTAAGTAGAGACAGTCACTCATTCTTCCGACTACGTAGGATTTTCTCTTCATGGTTTAGCTTTGGATTTTATTTCAGTTATTTACTTTCAGTTGGGATTTTGTTAAGGGCCCACTAGGTGGATTCCCGAGTTGTATCAAATATTGAAGATTTTGGATTAAGTGGATTATTTAATTATTATATTGAGGATTTATTATTTAGATTCTTTCAGCCTTTATTATTTATTTCTTAATTCTTCTTATATTCTATACTTGTTTAAATATTAATTGTTTGGTATCCTTCGGATCTGTGCTCGGACTTGATCATCCGTGGCTCTAGAATCGAGGGGTATCATAACAATGTTTAGAGTAAAAGGCTAAGGTGTAACCATGGATGAAGATTCCAGTCCCAAAAACTGAACATCCCATAATTCAACGTTAGAATATTAATTAGATTAATTTTGTTAAAAAGTAATGTAAGCCAATAAAAAAGGTATTTTTGAGAAAAATCATTTTCATTTCAAATGATAGTCAACCAAATAATAGAATGGTAATAATCATTCCATTCCATAATAATTCACCGTGTCACACTAAACAATGGAATGAGAATCTCATTCATTTAACTTTCATTCTCATTCTATTCCAAGTTGCATTCCATTCCATTTATGCACACCAAACGTATTGATGTACAAAAATGAAATAGAATGCAAGTGGGAAAGAAATGAGAATGGGAATGGAATGGAATGACCATTCTCATTCTATTATTTGGTTGTAAATATGAAATTTGTAGGAACTGAATGAAAATAATTATTCTAGTGTTTGGTTGGACCAATTTAAAATTTAGAATGAAATAAATTTCAAATTGAATTCTCCAAAATATCTCTCTTACTAATAAATAAATTAAATTAATAAAATGACATTCTTCTATAATTTTTTTAAAAATAAATGGTGGCAGTGGCGATAGTGGATGGTGGTGGAAGTGAAAAGTGGTAGTGGTGTAGGTGGTGGTGTTGGAAGGCGACGGTGGTGGCAATAGTGGAAGGCGGCGTCGGTGGTGGTAGTGGAAGGCGGCAGTGGTGGTGGTGGAAAGTGGTGGTGGTGGAGAGAGATTGTGGTGTAGGTGACTGTGGTGGAAGCCAATTGAGGTGACGGTGGTGGAAGCCAATAAAGGTGACTGTGGTGGTGGTGGAAGGAGTGGCGGTAGCGATGACAGTGGTAGTGGTGGAAGGTGGTGGCAGTGGTGAAAGGCAGTGGTGGTGGTGGTGATGGAAGGTGGTAGCTCTGGAATGCGATAGCGATGGTGAAATGCGGTGGTAAAGGTGGTGGTTGTACATGGTGAAAGGCGATGGCGGTGACAGTGGTGGAATGTGATGGCAGTGGTGGCAATGGTGGTGGCGGCGGTGGTAGAAAGCGGTAGGCGGTGGTGAAAGTCAATAGTGGTGGTGGTGGTGGTGGTGGAAGGCGGTGAAAGTGGGTGGAAGTCGGTAGTGGTGGTGGTAGTGTAAGGCGGAAGTGATTGTGATGAAAGGTAATGGTGGATTTTGGACTTAGAACATGAGTTTTTTAGGAAGTTGAATTTTTTTTATAAAAAAATTATTTAAAAAATTTAATTGTGAAATAAATTTTTATTCTTTAAATTTACATTATGATAGAATAATCATTTTCATTTTAAATTACATATAAAATAATAATAATAATTAAAATGAACGTTCCATTCACGCACACTAATCACAAATATTAGAGTCATCAATGGATTGTAATAATAATGATTCTCTGAAGTCAGACCAGGTACTACTTTGATCTGTCTACTATTATATAATATATATAACCAAAAAGTAAAATATTTAGGGTGGTTTTCTACTGGGTACAAATTGGTCTACATAAATTAATCTGCCATGTGAAACAGCCAATGTGCCTGGCTAGTGCATATATTAAAATATTTATCTCTACTTAAAAAAGAATAATGGTAGTAGCAGTTGAATTTGACACTTGAAACAGTATACCAAACGAATAAAATAATTGAATCAAACAAAATTAGAAACAAAATTGAACAAGTGGTACAATCATTTTCACTCAATCCTTTCACCAAACAATTTATACTACATTTAAAATGGAGCCATCAATGTGGGATCAATTATTATATATTGTCTATGAGATTCTCTCTATTATTTTTGCCTGTGAAAGAGACCCTTTTGTCATTCACTTGGATAAACATGACACCATATTATGTTATTTTAAGTGGGATATGACTTCATAGATTAGTGGACAAAATTTTGATAATTTTGAATAATTTGACCTAATTTAGGGGCTGTATATGGAAGGCTTTATAATTTCATGTTAGATGGGTTAAAATAATTAAGAATCATAGGATGGATTGACCAAGTAAGCATTATTATTATTATTATTATTATTTCAAAATGGTATCCATCATTTTCACTCAAATACTTTGTAAATTTGTGAGTGAGGTCATTTTAATTCAAGTACAAGGGAGGTCAAAACAGACTCTAAATATTGATTATACGGTAATGACAAGTGGTCATAGTTGTTAGTGGTTGGATTTCTTACTACCCAATTCCCAAACAGCCCCTTGTGCACAAAAGTACTGAAGAAAGAAACTTGAGTCCTTGTAGCTGAATTTGGCTGGATGTATAATTGCCAACTTGCCTTGTATTCCTATCTGCTTGAATAAGAACAACTCCATTTTGACTGTTGGTTGCTGAGGACAATTTCAAATTAGTGAATAAATAGAAACCCCATAATATTCTGAGAAGGATAGGTCCAGATCTTGTGGTGTCATCTTGTTCTACCAAAACTATATATATATGTGTGTGCGTGTGTGTGTGTATCCGGTATGGTACTGATCTCTTGCTTACAGGTGTGTAAGAGATCATTTCGGTATATAAATCAATTTTGAAATATTGAAGTATCATCATATCTTGAAAATCATGTTTCTGCACTCCTTCGGTAATATAACAGTAAGGCTATAATGTAATTTATTATATTATATAACACAATTATTCCCATCAGATCATGCATTATACTCATAAAGCTACCATGCAACAGTGTAAACTCATCTGAAATGCAATGAAACAACAAACTTGCTCAATTTCAGTGCCATATGAAACAAAATATATATCTATATATAAGGCTTCATTCTCATAGAACAATTTAAACTACTAAGATCTGAACTTGATATTAATCCGAGGGCAAGAGCATTTGAATAAATTGGAAGCCACACCATCCTTTCTTCTAACTAAGAATGAACTCATCAAATCGACCAACGGTACTATAATTACCATCAGAAGATATGGGATGGTATTCTGGTTAAAGGCTAATCTTATTGCTCTTGCCCACACTTTGAAGGCATTCCCATTCTGACATTTCCCGGAAAACGTTTCCTCTGCACATTTCTTCAAGAATATCGAAGAAAGGTTAGAACAGAAGAAAGGATCAACTCTACTTACACCAGTAACAGCCATACAAGAAACTGTCCATAGAACTAAAATATCCCGCAACCAGTCAATTCCAACCCCGGACAAGAAAAGCAACATACTGGTTCTAAAATAATTGAACAAATACCATATAGAAATGCTTATAGTTCAGGGAATCGATCCTGTTCCTTCATCCCATGCACTTACGAATCTCACGTCAAGTATCTTACACCAAAACCAAAAGATAACAACTCAAATTCAGATCAGAAGGAAGGGAATACTAATCCTGCAAAATTTCACAGCCTTTCTTATGCTCCTCCTTTATGTATACTATAGAATTATTCTTATGGTCGTCGACTCCTCCCATGTATAGGTTTATCTGCAAAATTCATGGTGGGATATATTCTATACATCATCTTTTCCAGATCTGTGAATGTGATTTTTCCAGCTATAGCTCTCGGATTTCTCATCCTCTTCCTCCTCCATGCTGTCACCGCCTGTAGTAGAAGTCCCTCCACAGGTTAAGTGGAGGGGTCCCTGGGGAGAACCAGATTGGGAACTGCTGGGCTTTGAAGTTTCACCACACTGGTCTTGGGGCATCCACAAACCCCCCAAAACGACGACCGGTTGATTTGTAGGTGTAGCTGCAGCAGCTGGGAGTCTTCGAGTATGAAGCCGGTATTTCTGAAATCACAAAAACATTTTCCATCAACCACATGATCTAAATTCAAATGAACAAGGAAGATTAGATAAAGGAGATAAAAAATCCGAAACTCACTTGCAAATGACTCTTCACCTCATCGTTGGTGAGACCATCAACCTGCATGAGTTCTCTAATCTGCTTGGGAGTTGCCACTGCAATGTATCCACAAAATAAAATCAGATGCTGCTTGTAAAATTGTTGACTCAAAAGATGATTGGTGAAGAAACCATCTCAGTTACAAATGCAGAAAAAAGAATTGGCTTTAGCTTCGAGATTTTATCAGTACATTGTAGCCTTTTAACATTTTTTCTCTATTTCTCTTCTATAATTCAATCTCCCCATTTCATAATTCATTTCCTTGTATGTGAATATCATATGGGTATTTAATAGCATAAGTTCTTCTATATAATTTCCAATTTTGCAGATAAAAGTAACTAGAATGGATCAAGTAATGCAGTAACCATGCCACAATCATAACTATAATAGCTTTTCAAAAAGTCAAAAAGAAGAAAAAATTAAAAATTCAAGTGTTAACAGATTTAGACTCAAATAAAGAACACAAAAAGAAAAATGTAAAGTACAAGGCAAAAGGAAAGGAAAATCCTTTGCGAAGACAAAAGATCTAGACTTCTTTTCCACAAAGTAAAACTCACTAAAACGAAAATCGCAAATCAAGAACCATATCCATTTCTCTTTTGAATTTTCATTTGAACTCCTAAACTGAAATTCAAAGTTCTAACCTTGTGAACCCCCAAGTTGTTGCAGGGCATTGACAAACCGCCGATGCAACTCCGGTGACCAGCATCTTCTTTGTTTCCTGGCAGTCTGCTGCTGAGACGGCTGCAGCCCAGTCCTTAAATTTGATTGACCAGTTGGGGCAGAAAAGGAACCTGCTTTGTCACCAGAACTGGCTTTAGAACTTAAGCCACCAGAACCTAATTCTTCTTTGGGATTCCTAATTCCAGGAGTAAGAAAGGAAAGTCCAGCAACTGGTAGCTCGCCCTCATCCTCCTTCCTGGTGGCCGGCGCCGTCACCGGAAAAACAGAGTACCCCTTGAATGGCATAAATGCCCTCCCCCCAGTTCTGGTTTTACTGGACTGAAATGGATCATTAGTCACCCTCTGATTATCTTCCTCGGCAATCTATTATCAAAACACACAAATAAATATATACTGACATATATGATTTGCATAAAGAAACATGAATAAAATTCAGTCAAAATTTCATGAACAATTTTTTTTTTTTTTTTTTTTTGTTTGTCAAGTGGTATCAAATCTGTTATACCTGCTTAATTTCTGGTACTGAATTTTCTTTCTGATCAGAGTTGATATTGATATTTGCAGAAGGATCACTGTTCCAGAGCTGCACAGATCTCATCCAATTCATCTTATCCTTACTGCTGTCCTTTTCCTTCTGAACCTCACCTTTCTCATCTTCATCACAAGTCTTCTTTATTGGTATGAATTCTTCCAATACTGGTTCAACAATTGTTGTCCTACACCTTATCAATTCCTCCTTTAAAGTCACAATAGCTGCAACAACCACCACCAAAAATCAACCAAAACAAAAACTTGAATCAGATATGACCAAGCATAAAAAATCCCATTTCCAAAATAAAATTTTCCCAAAAAAAAAAAAAACCAGAAAAACCCCATCTCTAGATTCAAAATTTCTTCAAAGAAAAAATAAACCCAGTGATCAAAAAGTTCAAAAATCACCAACCTCAAATTTATTCAAAGAAAAAACAAACCCAGTGATCAAAAACTTCAAAAATCACCAACCCCATCTACAGAATTGAATTATATAGATGATAAAAATGTATATATCTAATAAACCCAATAATCAAAATGCTCAAAAACCTAAAACATAGCTTGGGATTTACAAATAAGTAGAAAAAATTGAACGAACCATCGGTGAGGAGGAGCATGCAAAGAGGAAGCTCGCGTTTGAAGGCATCGATCTTCCTCATTTCTTCTTCTAATCTCTTAACAAAATCTTCAAGCTCTGAAAGCCTCTTTGTAGCATTACCGATCGTTGAAAGTTCTCTGAGAAAATCGCTAATCGTTTTGGGGATATAAGTTGGTTTAAGATCCAAGCTCAGTTCAGGAGGAATTGCACCCATCTCTGATCGCTGTATATATCTCTCTCTCAGATAAGTAACAAATGTATTTGATTGAAAACAAAGGCAAAGGCAGAGAAGAGAGATAGTGAAGATCTATATAGCTGTATATATTGAGAGAGAAAGAGATAGAGATAGAGATAGAGGAATAGAGAGTAAAGGGAAGGGATCAGAAAACCGGAATCTTAGAGAGAAAAGCGGTTTTTTTTAGAGAGAGAGAATCGGAGAAAGAGATTGAGAAAATGGGAAGATTCTGTTTAACAACGCCGAGTTTCGACAAAGGCGATATATACATACAGGGTCACTTCCGCGTCGTCGCGTATCGATTTTTGCTCAGATATTTCTAAAATGTCTAAAATTACCTTTTGGAACAATTTTTACTACTATTATTATTATTATTTTTTTTTTTGGGTAAGTTTCTAGAATGGCCATGTGCGGCGATATTAGTGGAGTTCAGCATTTTTCAAATTACAATTATGCCATTGAACTACCATTTTCATTAAAATCTAGAGGATTATTTTAATCTAAAATGAGAGGAAAAGAGAAAAGGAAAATATAAAAAAATTATGTAAGGTTGAAGCTACTCATTCATTTTTCATCTCTAGTCCTTTCAAATCCTTGAATTTAGATGAACACTTTATATTGTCATTCAAAAAAAATTATAAGTTAAGATTATTTTGCAAAATACCTTGCAAAACACCGTGCAAATAGCGCCATGCATAGTTTCATACCGATTAAGTAAAGTTTGAATTTTTACTTATGAGATTAATTCCAAAGAATTATTTGTACTAAAAATGAGTCTAATCTTAAATCTGATCTTTTATAAGGTAACAAGTCCAAGTCACACAGTACTCAAACGAATATTTACTATTTTTTCATTCATTTCCTTTTAAAAAAATAGTATAAGCTTGAATGTAGAAAAGGGGTTTCTTTCACATATGTAATACTAAAAAATGTGACCTTAATGTCACGCTCCGCCTATGAAGGTTAGGCCACGCAGACGCTGAGTAGGAAGCTGTATGGTGAGTGGAGTTTCTAGAATCTTCCGGAATTGTTTAAAGTTGTGTGGAATATTCTGGATATGTGTAGAAACGTGTAGTATATTCTAGAGTTTTTCGTGTGGAATAGTATGGAGAGTTCTAGAATGTTGTAGATATTTGTGGATATGTATGAATGTATAGAGAATCGATCTCCACCGTCGATTAAAGTGCATCCTAGCCGTCCATTAGGGATGGGGATGTCTATAAATATGAGTAGGACTTCATTTTGTATCATCAAGTCTTGGAGTGAGTCTTGAGAGCCTTGTAGAGTGTTTGAGTGCTAACCTTGTACAAAACATTCTTTGAAGTAATAGAAGTATTCTTTCCTTACCAACTTAAGTGTCTTAGTGTATGTGAGTGTGCAAGCCAAGTGAGGAAAGGGCGAGGGCCATTACAACACTAATAAGCGCAGGGGAGTGTGTTGGTTAAGGTGTGCACTTAGGCTAACCAAGTACTTATGAGAATAGAAGCAACGTCTCGGATGCCGTACGAGAGTAGTTAGAGTGCTGCTGAAACTCTACTCCCGTGTCATTAAGCTTTATCCCATTCTCTTATTTTTTAGGGTTAATTACAATGACACCCCCTGAGGTTTGGGGTATTTACAGACATATATAAGTTTGCCATTTTTTGAACACTCACACCCCCTGTCTAAAATTTTAATCCAAACAAGCCCTTAAAAGTTGTGAAAAGACGAGATTACCCTCAGTAAAATATCAATTATTAATCTAAAATATCAAAATATGCATATGACAGAACTACCCTTTTTAAATCTCTACCCTCTACTCTGAAAAAACCCAAACTCGATGACCGGTGCTGTGCCGCCGTCGCCGTTGCAGTTCCAACCTCCGCGCCGTGCCGCGTTGCCACCGCCGGAGTTCCGAGCTCTGCGTTGAGGACTGACGAGGATGCCATTGAGTCGTTACAGGAATAGTAAAGCAGAAAATCGTCGCCGAAATCGCGACTGATTCCTCATTGCCGACTCGAATTTTGGCCCTGCAACGTTGCCAACAAAAACTCCGGATACTCTCCTGCAATGGCCTCTGCCCGAACCCTCACCGTCATCTATTTTTAGCAAGAGGGAGACTTGGTAGGTTGAAGCAACAGCCGAGAATAGCGGCTGTGATGGATCCGGCGAGGATGGGTTGGCGGTGAATTCTGTGAGGATGAACTAGGCCTCGACTTTGGAGAGCTCGACTGGAGGAGAGCTTAACTGTGGATGGCTCAGCCGTGGAGGACTCGCGGCGGCTGGTGAGGGCGCGGCCGGTGAGGGCTCGGCAGTGATGAAGACGGTCTCGGTTGTGGGTGACGGGAAGACGGCCTCGGCTGTGGGTGACGGGCTAATAGCACTGAACGCCGGTGGATAGCTTGGCTGGACGAAATCGGCGGCAATTGGCTCAGTTGACTTCAGAACGGCAGTGATGGGCGCAGCTAACTGATAGCGGCGGTGATGGGCTCTGACTCGTCCGAGTTGGACTCGGTCGGGTTCAATGACTGTGCTCGGAAAGATCTATGGAAGAGAGCTCGGAAGGTAATACAACCGGGTTCAATGGCTGCCTTTATCCTATGTTTTGTATGTATATATATATAGATATATGTGTGTAATTACCCTATTGTTTTGTATGTATGTATATATAGATATATGTGTGTAATTTTGAATTGTAGGGTTTGTGTGATGGTGGTGGAACAATGAAGAAGATGGTGGTTGTTGATGTTAGGGTGGTGATGAGTGGTGGTTGTGTATATTGGCTGAGGTTACTTTGATCATTTTACGTGGTCAAAGGGTAAACATGTACTTTCATCTAGTTTGGGGTGTCATTGTTTAAAGTTTACAAACTTGAGGGGCTTTATTATCTAAAAAGAGCTAACTTACATATGTCTGTCAATACGATAAACCTCAGGGGATCTCGTTGTAATTAACCCTATTTTTAAAATTTTTGGGTAGTTAAAATTGCTTTTACTCACTTTTTCTTTCGATTCACAAGTAAACATGAGGGACAACATTGTCAATCTAGAACTGCTTTTTGAATCCTTTCCGTGATAGGTCAAGAATGTTGAGAGAAAGTCCATGCCATTTTGAGATTACAACACGTGTACGGTGCACAGACCAACATAATTTGCTTGATTATTAGTTTATTATTACGGGTACCTAAAAAGTAAATAAAAATAGTACGGAGTAAAAAAAATTAGGTGGTTTGTTTTAGCGTCGGTGAGATTCTTGTTGGCAAAAATGTGCAGTGCCCCTTTATCAATTTCAAAGGGAATCCCTCCTACCGGCGCATGGAAGAACTCATGATTCCAAACAAACATGTCATTTTTCTTTTTCTATGGTCCATACTCCATGCCCTCCACCAAAATGCCAAACAAGGAGGACAAAATTTGTTGAAATCTCTCTATCTCTTACCATTTTAAGCGTTGTTTTTAATTGTCTTGAATTGATAATAAAAAATTTGGGCAAGTCTGCCAAGAAAATAAAAAAAAAAAATAAGTGTTTTTAATTATTAAAATATAGTATGTAGTAATTTTTTTTTTTTTCACTGGTGAACTGACTGTTCAGTACCTGAGTCAATTTCAAATTCCCCTACATTATAATTCTAGAGTTTCATGAAGAGAGAAATTTTTATGTTAAATTTTCACCCTAATTATTGAAATTGTTAACATGGTCGAATTTTAGCACCTTTCAAAATTTTTTAAAAATAATGATTTTAACAAAAAAAGTTGTGTTTGGGAACACTACCTTATAATTGAAATTATATAATAATAATAAAAAAGTAGTTTTAACTGTGAACTGAGTTTTCTTTAATTTCAATTTCATAATGTTGATTTAGTGCTCCAATTATAACTTTAATGTTTTTTTTTTTTTGGGTAATTTGAATTTCGTATTCAAAATATATTACAATTTAAATAAAAAAATTCAGAAACAAATTTACACTGTACACATACAAACTTCATGGTAGGCCAAACGACCATTAATATAGTTTTTTCAACATAAAACACTAATAGGGATAATGGTGTTGCTTGTGCTAATTTTTTGATATAATGGTGCAATATTTTGATGTGAAGGAAGCTGTATTAAGATATAAATAAGGATAAATTATACTAATTTTCTCTAAGGTTTTGTGGATATACATTGAATTTCTCTCTTATTTGTCAAACTACTCTGATCTTTCTTGTCAAATTTGTCAAATTTTGTAATTACAATTTTCTTCTTATAACGGTGGGGAGATATGTGTTATTTATATAAAAATCTCAAAGAATATAAGTGTAATTTCACAAAAAGGAGAGAAGTCAGTGTAATTTACATTATACATATACATTATATGTAATTTTAATATTTTTATTTACATTATAGGCAACCCCCTAAAATAGTAGATGGTGGAAAATATATTGAGTGACCCAGCATATCACCTCGTTAATATGTTCACTTAATTAAAATATATTTATTATAATTAGTTGAGAGAAGTTAATATATTTCATTGTCATCAATTTTATTAAATATTATATTTTGTTTGGACGAGCATGCTGATACCAGTGTTAAGATCAGTCCATCTTGATTCACCTATTTTTATAAGATCAGTGACATTTGAGTTAAACTCTATTTGACTTATAAATTTTAATTGGTCATTTTTATTAAACATCTTTACCAAAATATAAAAAAATACAATATCTCAAGCAATCAAAATTTATAAATCAATTCACATTAAGTAAAAAAAAAAGAATATTTGCCCTTTTATAAATAAAAAAAACGTATTCAAAATGTTCACAGCATCCTCATTTAGCAAACACCAACCGCCAACCATACATCCAACAAAGTGCCTCTAATGATTTTGGAATCTCAATCAATGAGATTGTTATGTCTATTGTTTTTAGTACACGATGAGCATTAGCTTATCTCAACCAGCTCATATATATATATATATATATATATATATATATATATATATTCTTTCCATTATTATTTCTAAAAATAAGTTAGTCCAAAACGACTGTAAAGACTTTTGAATCCTTCAAAATATTAATTATGTCAAAACTCATCTACTCCATTAAAGTTATTAGTAAGTATAATGAAAATAATTAAACAACCCTAATAGAATCCAAATCACTTGCAAATAATAAAAATAATAATAAAAGGAATTAAATTGCTCCTTTCGATTGAAATGGACACTATGCTACATGTGATTGGCCATGTTGAACAAGCACGTGAATGGCACGAGGAATTATCAACTTTTTTAATGAGGAAAGCTTAGAGATAAGGAATCTTAGGCAGGTGTGTGGGACCCATTTCTGATATTGGCTGAGATTTCGTTGTTAGAAGTTTGTAGAGAGAGATGCCCCTCTTTTCAAGTTTCAACTAATAAAAGGACAAGCATTTACAACCATTATTAGATTCCAATACTTTAAAGAATCTCTCTCTCATCTTCACCAACTAATTTAATATTTAATATTTAATATTTAATAATTTAATTTATTCTTTCATAGACTTTGCAGTATGGTGGTATGGGGTTTGATCCATTCCTGTGGTTTCTGTCGAACATGTTTAAATTGTAGAATGTATACTTATCTTCCTAAAATTCCAACAACGCCCTTCTACCATTTTTTTTTCTTCTTTTTGTCATTTAATCTTTTTAATGAATGTCATTTTCATATTCCAAGCTTTCTTACACATTCCAAATACTTTTGTTATCCATATCACTTTATATAACTTAAATTTTATTATTTTCACTGGCTTAAATTTCTCCTCAATATAATATAAAAATGCACTCGAATTTTCAAATTCTTTCCATTTATGTTTCTGAAAAATGGTCTCCTAGCAAAAACCAAATTTTCAGTGATGAAAATGAACGGAAATTGCTTTTTAGTGCTCTTTACTTTTCATTCTAGCTTTGCTTGACTTTTATTTTCTTTTTCTTTTTTCTGTTTTTTCTCTTTTCTTCTGGGTAAAAGGTAAGTGCCTTTGTTTGACAACTAAAAAGTATATTTTTTCAAAAGTAACTCTGACACTCGTTGAAACGAGCCCTCCTAGCTCATGAGTTCTGGCTATGGATGTCAAAAATCCCTATTCCGACCGGATGTTTGGGGGCAGTTTTAAAAAATCCATTTTTTTAAATGAAAGTGAGGTGGAGGTTGCTTTGAAAAATTTTACCGGTGAGAATAATTGTCCGGCACCATCTCAAATATATTATAAATTTATTAAATAATTTTTACGTACTACAATATATTATTAAAATAGGTTAAGTATTTGTATTCTGATCTGCCACCACTTGACAAATAAGTAAAAAAAATTAAATAAAATTTACTACATTATTTTAACATATTTACTAAAATGTGATGTATTGATTGATCTAAGACCATATAATAATTTCTCCATGGCTCAGAATTGCATTACAGAATTCATGAGGCATGAGAGCTTTCTTAATCTTTTGGGTAAAGTGCAATAAGCCCCCTTATACTTTACTCTCTCAACCAAGAAACCCCTGCCCCTGATCTATTTAAAAAGTGCAATTTAAGAATAAATTCAAATTCGTTAAAAGTTAACCTTACAAAATTTCCCATTAGTAGCAACCAATAATATTGTGTTGTCAAAACGCCTTATCACTATAATTTTTGGACAAAAATATCCACATTATGTACTCCCACATCATTAATAATAGGAACATTTAACTAATCTCATAAGCTTAATCCCCATATCTTATCTCTACCTATTATCGCCTCTCTCAACATGCCCTCCCTCCTCTGAACCAGCCGTGGTAGCACCACTATTGTGAGTTGTGCAACGAAATATATTGTCGAAAGTTAAGTTTTTATCTAGAAAGGATTTAATCAAGTGTGTTTCTTTTCAATTAACTCTACTAAAATTACCGATTAATTAAACAATCACATGCAAAATAAAAGAAAGTAAAGTTTAGAGTGATACCGGATTTTAGCAAGGAAACTAATTGAAAAATTTCGAGGTTTTGTGTGATATCCCAAGCGTAAAAAGATTGAACTTTGATTCAGATTTAAACCCCTTCGCTCTACTAAGACTCATTCTGCTGAATGTCTCTGACTTTGCAATTTTCTCGTTCAACAGCTCTCAACTTCAGACTTATGCCTCGAACCCTGTAGAAGGATTACTGGTAGATCAATAACACTCCGCAAGTGCCTTGATCCCTTCTAAGTGTGATCTGAAAATTCTTCTTATTTGAATCTAAATTTGATGTAGAACAAATAGATCTACTTTCTTTGATCGTTGTAGATGCAATATTCAATAAATTAGAATACGATCAGGATTTAAACAACACCCTAAATTCACTTATGTGTATATAGTGTGTATGCTCTTAAAAATCTCGAAAAAAAAAAAAAAAAAAAAAAAAAAATCTTTTAAAAAAAATCAAAAGTTTAATGCAAAAAGCCACACAAGCCTAAATGAGAAAAAATAGACTTTCAAAAATCTAGATATACTTGGAAAATAAATTAAATTTGTGCACAGGTTTTTGGAAAAAAGTCTATATCAAATAAGAAGTTAAAATAGATTAGGAGACTAAGTTACCAAAACTGTCTTAAGACCTTGAATCGGTTCAAGTTGACCAGTGTTAATTTTGTTTTAAGAAAATCAAAGCTATGCATCTTGAAACAGTTCAAGTTGGCCAAACTTGAACAGAAGGGTTAAACACTTAGAAAATTTTCGGCAATATACAGTTTTGAAAAACATACAATGTATGCAAGTGTCATAACCTTCTAACTTATCTTCCTAAAAAGTTGTTCTTACCTTTTTGTAGACTTTAAGCTATCGAACCCGAACAACTCTTCAATTTTGCAACTGATCTCGAACTTGAATATTAAACTTAGAAATACAACTTGATCAAACTTATTTTAACACTGAAATTAGCCAATTACAAAATATATCTCACTACTACCACCACCAAAACAGATGCGGAGGCGCCACTCCTACTATCCCCATAACCGCCACCACTATCCCTACCCAGCAACCAATAGCGGCGCCACCACCACCATCTCCGTCGAATGCACACCTATCAACGTCGCCGATCTGTTGAGAATCAGAATCAAAACCAAAATGTGGCAGCACCACTTCATGAAGACCAAAATCGATTTCGCCGCTGCAGTAGTACTATTTAACTCCTTCGTCTTCCTCTTTATGTTGCCTCTCCATTTTCTCTCGCTATGTCCCTCTCACCGAGTCATCGCCTTCCATGCCTTGTCAAATATCTGTACAAATGGATGAAGGAGACAAAGAGTTGTTGATTGTACAATGTAGTAGTGGTGGTGGTTGTGGGGGTGGGCATGGGGACAAGGTTGGCCTCGCTAGGCGGCGGAGACATTTAGGATAAGGGATGCGCGACAAGGTTAGTTCTGGCATTGACGTGAAGGAAGAAGGTAAAAAGAGGAGAGGATAAATTACATGAATGCCCTCCTTTTTTTTTAATGCGCGGTCAGTTCGCATGGTTATTTTTGTCCAAAAAATAATTGGACTAGTTAGTTTTCCCATATATATATATATATATACATTGTGAGTATAGATTCCATAAGGTAGGATTGTCAATTTAATTTACAGTACATGTCTGGTGACTACTTTATGGTCAAAATTTAACGAAACAGTGTGGTCTTGGTTTTTTTTTTTTTTGCAAAAAAGGGGATAGTTCATGCCTTTTTTTGGGTAGAGAGAGTAAAGTTAAGGGTTTTTTTGGACACTTTACTCTAGTTTTTTTTTGTATTGCTTGGTCATAGGATGGCAATTTTCTCTAGCCCGTTGGGTTTTCGCCCCGCTTCGCTCCCAATGGGACGGATTTAGTAGATCCATAAATGAGTTTGGGGTGGATATGATAAAAAAATTGAAAATCCAAAGTGAGTTTGGGGCGGGGGCGGATTTAGTGATCACCCTGCCCCGCCCCGACCCCCGCCTCGACCCTAATTATATATATATATAAAGTATATATTTAAGTTGTGTGTCTATTAATATATTTTGATTAATTATTCGCTCGAATCATTACTTACTAAAATTCTAGAAGTGCACACATGATTCAATCTTCAAGAATTAATCAAGGTTTCAAGATCTTAATATTATATCCCAAGTTCAGGAATTAATTCAACAGTTTCAACTTTATCGCAATTAAACGGAGTATGCGGGGCGAAGACGGTATTTTGTCTACCGAAATAGGGACGATGATGATATACCAATTATAAACCCGTCTCGAAATTGGAGCGAAATTGGTATGACGAATTTTTTAACGGGACGGAGTAGGGTTTAGCCAACTCCACCCTAACTACGCCTGGTTGCCATCCCTACTTGGTCCATACTTGGTCGTTAGAAAGTTACAAGCTCGTAAAAGCGGATTAGAAGTGTAATTTGAATATAAATATTTAGTCGCGGGTTATATTTTTGACGAAAATACCCCTTAAACATTTACCCACTTCAACAGTTACTCTCTCTAATGTAGGGTAGGATTCAGAGAAATGAGTGCGTGGTGTGCGTAAGATACAGTGGAATGATACAATGTGCATTGTGTGAATTCAACAACAATGATGAAAATTATTAGATCTACCAAGCCAGTCACGTTGTCCCAAGCAGTCAAGGATCTAGGCATTTACTTAATCAAAAGACTTGATAAATATTAGGAATGATGAGGAAAGGAGAGAATATAAAATTTTCAACATAAAGGATTCCAGCAAATAAATATGGGAAAAAAAATAGAAAGTAGAGACAGAGGAGAGAGAGAATGCGGCGGCGCTTATGTGTGTGATTAGCGGAAGCAATCGTCTTCTTGGGTCGTCTTTCTACTAGGTCGCAGTTGCAGAGTGTGTGTAGAGAGAGGAGTGAGAAAAGCCCTCTTTTTCAGATATGTGTATATTTCAAATTCGTTCCAGATCAAGATGCCCTTGATTTTGAATTCTTTCACTTGAACCCTTGTCTTCTTCTGTTTAAAAATGACAGTAGTAATTGGCTAAAGATGTGATATTGGGCTCTAACTGATATAATCTCTACCACCCTCTCCTTAAAAACCTTGATTTTTGCAGACCCATTTGATCTCAATTGTGTATTTGTGTTCTGTGTCGTCAATCGTCATGGGTCATGAATCTGTAGCAGTTACATTGCCGCCGGCGACGTCGCTCGCTCCCGGTTTCCGATTCCACCCCACTGATGAAGAGCAAGTGCAGTACTATCTCAAGCGTAAGGCTTGTGGGAAGCCTTTCAAATTCGAAGCCTTTCATGGTGTTAGAGAGAGAAAGTAAAACTGTTGAAGAGGGCAACTGTTTAAGGGGTATTTTTGTCCAAAACCTAACCCCTTAAGCAGACATAAGTTAAAATACCTCTTTCAGGGAGATTTTTTGCTCAAACAATTAACAAACAGTATTTTTTTGCTAACGATAGTTGAGAGGAATGTTTTACAATTCACCCTGTAAATATTTATAATCTTTTTTCTCTTTCTTTCTGTAATTAGACAATAGCACTCATATTATTTTATTCCTACAAGCACTTGGGCCATTTGAAAAATTGAAGAGATACCACTAGATTATATACTCTGCACGTAGATGATATTTTGAATTGTAAACATTGACTTTTTCAAGCTTGGATTAAAAAAAAAAAAACTTAAAATTTAAAAATCCTTTATGCCCTTTAATCCATCCTTCATATTTCTAAATTTAGCTTTTTGAAATTTTTTAGTACTCATTCCTCATTCGATTTAAATGAGTCTTGCATATGGCTCCCAACATGAAATTAAAGTATTTACATGAACCTATCTGAAATAATTTAATGAGGTGTACCTTTATTTTTATTTAGGCAGAAATTCACACATTCATTTTGACTTTATAAAAAATAAAACTCTTTATTTTATTTGAAAGAGTGAGAAAAACAATTAGACTAGTTGGTAATTATAATGAGGTGTTGTTTCTCTAAGCATTGAGGAGCCATTTCTTCTTTATTTTTATTTATTTTTTGTTTGTTTGTTTATTTTTTACTAATAAAACAAGCTTATATATTTTTAATCCCTTGATAAAAAGTTAGTCCCCCTAAAGGTTAGTACATGAAAGGTGATGAAAAAATATATGATAAATTATATTGACCTCCCTCCCTTGATGTTCTAACAAATAATATACAAGTAATCAGTTCAGTGTTTATTACTTTGACATTTCATAAATTCGTTCTCATACTGTCATAAAGTGAATTTGAGTGTAAAAATTTAATAATATCCTAATTTTCATATAAAGGATTGGCAAAATTATTAGTATTTTTATAAAATTTAGTCAACAGGTCTGTCAGGAAAAAAATACATAGTGTGTTATTGAGCGCACATGCCAAATTTTAAAAGAAGTTAAAATAATAAACAAAATTCATTCAAATATAGTTTACTCAAATTTCAAAAGGAGCAAGTGTAATTTACCTATATGATAATTTTGGAGGAGTAAGGGGCAATCTGGTCTCCGAAATATTTATTGGTTGAGATTCATATTCTCCATTGTGATGACGATGAGTCAAAGGGGTATAAGATTCCTCTTAATCTTGCTTCTGGGACAGTAATGATGATATGGAATTCGAACACATGTCATTCAAAATAAAAAATATATATGTGGGTCAATTCAGGAAAAGGAGACGGAAAGGGGAATGGAATTCACTGGATGGAGAGAAAGCGTGAATGGCATGTAGCAACCCAAAACCATTATAACATCTTTGGTTCAGGATACTCTCAGGAATCCAAGAAATGGTATCTCTATATAATTTATTGTTTTTCTCTGCTCACCACATGGATATGTGAGAATCTATATATATATATATATATATATATGTTGTATATATATATCACTCTTTTAATATTGGAGTAATTTAAAAAAAAAACAATATTGTTTTGTTTTATTAAGAAAATAATTAAAAAATTGGTAAATTACCATGACATTTCCTAAGGATGTGATCAAATTACAAACCGTTCAAATTGTATTAGCGTCTATAATTAATTTCTTCTATATAATACTAATCGATAGAGTCTCGTTGATAAGTGCGCTTGCATTGGAACCCAAAATTAGGAACCCAAGCTCTGTTGAGCCTATAGCTCTTGGGCATATAAAGTTTGGTGGGTGGTAACTTGGTAGTTGTTGAACCCATCAACCAATGATTTGAGTTTAGCTCCGCTTCTTGGTCCTTCATGGCACTTATTGACTTACCTGTCAACTATCTCGAGTCTAAAGTTCACCTCTTCATTTATTACTTTGATTTGTTATGAGATTTGATATTTGTGCTCAATGACGCCTCTAAGGATTTTTTATGACATTTGTCATTCTTTTGTGTAAAATGTAATATAATATAAGAGCATTCTGACTTTTCACACTCAAAATCACTTTTCAACTAATAACGTGCATAAAAAAAAACAAAAAACAATGGTGTCAAGATCCATCACAGCTGCACACCATGTATGTTATAGGTTTTGAACTACACAAACCTCCAGGAAATGCGAGACACTTGAGGTCACAATTTACTTATCAAACTAGTAAAAAAGCGTTTTCACGATACTAACTCTATGCTCTCCAACCTATATAAGTACCAACAATTTCTCTTTTCAGACTATGTGGGACTTTATATGCAAGGGTATGCATTATGTAAATGCATATAGTTTTGACTTTTTCGGATGGTTTATCCTTTGGTTCACACAAGAGGGTATAACAAATATTGCAGAAAACGTAGGATTATTATCTTAGACTTAATCTAAAGAATATTTTTAATTTTATTTTTTCTCTTTACACATATTGTAATGCAAAGAAAAAAAATATAAAGATTTTTATTTATATATTGGTTTCTTCCAAAAACATAAATAATATTACCATTTGAAGCCAACAAAACAAAAGGTTCCGTGTGAAATTTGGACTAGGTTCATTTAATGAGGGTGTAGTTGTGTTCCGTTTGGGAGAAGTTATTGTGGAAAGAGAAAACCAGCTACCAAAATAAATGGGGTCACAAACAAATCCTTATCACACTCTCCCAAAGGCATCTTGGCATGTGATTGATGACAACAATCTCATGGGTTTTGTGTGACCCTTGCCATGCCATGAGGGTATCCTTTTTTTGACCATGAGAATCTTTCATACAATGGAGACATGCAATTAGTAGCTATACCAGTGTTTTTTGACTTTTCCAAGGCTATTTTTGTCATTCAAACTTTGTTGTCTTTGTCTACTTTTTGGACTTGTTGAGTGCCATTATTGATCCTCTCTGCTTGGTTCCTTGCAAGAATTCCACCCACTGGCCCCTCCTCCTCTCACACACAGACACAGATCATCATTCTCTCTCTCTCTCACACACACACACACTCACTTCTTTTTCAAATTTCAACCCTTTTTTCTTGAACAGTGTTATATGTATACATATATATATATATTGCATAATCAATTTTTGTTTCACCAATAGTTTTTTTCTTCTGCTACCAAGAGATTGTAGTTCAATGGAATGTGGAAAATAAATTTTAGACTCAAATAGTTTTTATTACTTTCATATGGTAGATCGGACTCACATTTAAACTTATTTTCAGAGTAGATTCTTTGATCATACTAATAATTCTAATTTTTAAAACAAAAATAACAATCATCAATTTTTTATGTGAATGAATAAAATATGTGGTTATTTGTCTGGATAAAATATATAAAACTTGTCGGTGAGAAATTGAAACATGTGTGTGAATTTGAATTTAAGATATTCCCAATTCACACATCATAAGGTAAAAAAAATATGTGTAAACATGGACACGATCAACAGTTCAACACCACACAAGCAGCAAATAATTAAAGAACTGTTGAAAGTGATGGTATAAATGTGGAAGTTTCTTGTGTATATATATTTTCACTTACAAAAATATTTCAGTACGTTGTCTGCCAATATTGTGCAAAAGTTTTTACCACTCGCGTTCTAGCCTTTCCAACAGTATTCTAGTTGACCTATTGGGAAGTTCCACTATTTTACTTATAAGACGAAGGAACACCTATATCTATTTTTTCTTTTTTAGGAAATAGTTACAACTAGCTTTTTCAACCTTTTTTAAAAATAATTTTTCAGTGTATGTAAGAATAAGTATTACAGAGTTTTGTCTCATACTAAATTCAGATTAAAAAAAAAAATCTTGAACATATAAGGGAGTATTAGTGTATTTAAAAACATTATTTTTTATGATAAATTTTATTTTTTTAAAGTGAATTGTCTGCAAATTTTAATTAGTTATGTATGTAAAATATAACGAAGCAGAGACCCTTTACTTTTTTCTTTTTTTTTTCAAAATATATGTACATGATATTAATTCTTTTTTTTACCCAATGATAAAATAAAATATTAAAACGACACTTCCACTATTTATAACATGATGACAATTTGTTAGACTGGTTGATAGTACTTTTCAAGAAATTCATTAGTATTGTTATGGACAAAAAAGATAAAATCAAAATTTTCTTGTACAGTATTAGTTTGTATTTTTTATTTTGTTAGGTCCACCAAAATTGTTATATACAAGGAGATTATGTCAAAACCCGTGAGAAAAAGCCAAAGTGGAGGGCTCCAACTACACGTGGCACTGTCGGCTGAGCGGCGTGATGTGTCCACCCAAACAAATGGAATCGGTTCGCCGCGTATGAACGGCGGTGCTTCTACCGTTCCGAATATTGGTGGGTCCCACGTGCGAGATTCTCTCTTTCTCTCTCCCCTCAATCCTTTCCTCTCTCTCTCTTCACAATTCCCTTTTTCTCTCTCTAGAAATGAAATGTGTGTTGTCTAGCGTCTACAACTCTAACCCCACCCATCTTTAAATTTTTTTTTTTTTTTTTTCCATCACATTTTCCATTCCATTCCCTCGAGGAGAAGAAAAAGAAAAGGCGTGTGGTGCACTAGTATTGTCCTTTCCACCACTCAAAGTCATGCCATGAGCATCATCATTATCATCATCACCTATTGTGCTATACCTATTGTACCCTTCTAAATGTCATCAAAATTTACAATACACATTTGAAAACTGCGCTTTTTGTGATAAAAAAGCATATGACGGTGATCGAAAACCTTCCCCATATTAATTTTTCACCGTTTACCGCAGCCAGTGAATTTCACAGCTATAATAGTAAAATTTTCAGTTACAGTATTTGCATTAACCTATTTGTGAAATCTCACTGCTATGGTTGCAAAATTCACAATTGAAAAGTGATGAAATTCACCAATTGATGAAAGCAAAAAATTATTACTAGAAAGGATTCGTTTGTTTCGATGTTTGGTAAAGATATAGGTTAAGTTTGAAGTCAAGTCCATCGAACGAAACCTATAAAATTATTTGTCAAAAATTAATGAGTAAGTCATTCAAAATTGATGAGTAAGTCATTTTTAATAAATTTTTTTTGTTTTTTAAATATTATACGACAATCAAACATCAAAAAATAAAATATATATATTTTATGCTCATACAAACGCAGCCTTAGTTCCAAACAAAAGGACAATTTTTGGCATACAGCACTATTGCTTCTATTTTGAGTGCAGCTACAGGGCTCATTGGGTTTGACAACTATTTTATCATTGAATTGCAAAAATTAAATGCTACTCAGTCCCAAAAAATGTCCTTTCATTTTTGGATTGTCCAAAATTAACGTATACTTCCGTTTTTTCAAACAATATATTTTATATATTTTTATACATGTCCTTGAAGTTTAAAATTTTAAACATGAATATTTAAAACTTAAATGACAACTTAGTAACTTTTCAGAGGAACAATACATGGCCCACGTGTCCTCTTAAAAATTTCTACTACCCAAAAGTAAGGCTACAAGTTAGGCTAGCCCAACCCAGCCCAATCCCAACTCAACCTCAACCCGAATCGGGTTGGGTTAGGCTAGCCCGAATTGTACCCAACATGGATTATGGTCATAATCAGCCCGAATATTTTCGAACGGGTTGGATCAGGTTGACGGGTGTTTTTCTTCCCCCGAAAATTTATATATATATATATATATATATATATATATATATATTATATTTGATTATTTTTGGGGCAAATCATTTTAGCCTCCCCAATCGCCTCCATCTCTATTCTCTCTGAACTTACCTCCCCCCCCCCCCCCCCCCCCCCCCCTCTCTCTCCAACTGCAAACTACAAAATCTACAAGAATCAAAAGTTCAAAACCCATATATTTCAGTTTTATCTATCTGTCTGCAAGAATCAAAAGTTCAAAACCATATCGGCATATCATTTCAGATTGTTCAAAAAATCAAAACGCAGATCTTTCAGTTTCCATCGCCTGCTATTCCAATTCGGGTTCGCCGATCGCCCGTTATTCCAATTCGGGTTCGCCGTTCGCAAGCTTCAGCCACTATCTCTCAACTCTCAAGCTTGTCCCCCCTCTCTCTCCAACTGCGAACTTGTATGTATGGGGACGGCGGTAGAGAGAGAGAGAAGAGAGAGGAGAGAGAAAGGAGAAAAAAAAAAAATTGTGAGTTTTGGGTTGGGTTGGGTTCGGGAACCCGAGCCCAACCCGAATATGTCTGGATTTTAACAAAACCCAACTTGAGCCCAATTTGTGAACTTAAAGCCTAAATTTCAAAATGTTGGGCTGGGCTAGGTTAGCCCGCCCAAGTTACAGCCTTACCCAAAAGTGACATTCTTTCTGGAACAGAGGGAATATATACTAAAGCTATTAACTTAAATCGTTAAGTTAAAATTCCTCTAAGTTATCATAAGTTGAATTTTTTACACGTGTTATTGATATATCTACGACATATGTTAAACCACATCAGCTAAATTAATAAAATTTAAAAAACTACACCGTTTTAAGATAAAAAGCTTTACGAAGACGTAAACATCGCTCTCTCTCCTATAAAGCCTCTCCTATTTTTCCAAAAAAAGATTGCTCCCTCTCTCTCTATTATGAAATAATAGTATTGGCTTGGATGAAAAATGTGATTTGATTAAAGAAACTTGAATAGTAAGTATTCAATTTAATAGTATACATTGTCTGATTAGATGAAATTTGTGAAATTTAAACTAAAGTATAAATGGTTGAATAGAAAGGCATTCAATTAAGTGTAACTGTCAGCAATCAATAGCTCCTAAGCATATCATATATCAAGCCTATTAGAAAATAAGCATAATGTCGTTAAGATATTCTAAAGCTTTTCTATCTTAAAATGGTACAGTTTCCTAATTTTTATTAAATTAGCTGAAGTGATTTAACATAAGTCATAGATATATCTTAAATAACATATATCATTTGGTAAAAAATTCAACTTATGATAACTTAAAGGAGTTTTAACTTAAAGGATCCAAGTCCTAACTTTTAAGGGCATAAAAAACCCACGAGAAATAACTATTGGATCGTTCAGACTGGGTTTGTTTAAGATGGATCAAGCCCAAAACAAGTTCAAATATTAGTAAAATATGTCACCATGACAAAACTTGGGCTTTTCACTATTGCCCAATCCGACACTTAATAAGGCCATGCCCCGCTAATTCTTTTAATATGGCTGAACTATGCCTACTCCAACTGTTCAGTACCTTCTGAAAATAATAATAATAAAAAAAACCGACTCGACTTGAATGTGAATATTGCACAAGGCTAACCTGTCCAACAACTGACCTAAAAACCATAATGTTGCCGTTTGGAGCACTGAGTCGATTTGGAATTGGATGAATTTTAGTTCAAGGTTTTAACTAAATTTCTTCTAAATACCAAATCCAAGCTGCCGATTCGATGCTCCCAAACATGGCAAAAGGGATAACCTAATGGCAAACACTCTCACCCCATATCTTGGAGGTTGGGAGTTTGAATCCCCTTGGGGACACTCCTGGGAATTTTCCCGGTGCATATGGGACGTATGGAACGGGAGGACTACATGTGCCCAATGATATTTTATGGGATACTCTAAAATGCCTAACACCACAGTCACCATCATCATCAAGAAAAACAAAACAAAAAACTGAGCTAATAACTCAAACTTTAGCTAATAAGATGGTTTGAACAGGTGAATGAGCTCATCATCATCAAGAAAAACAAACCAAAAAACTGAGCTAATAACTCAAACTTTAGCTAATAAGATGGTTTGAACAGGTGAATGAGCTCAAGCAAGCCAAAAAAAAAACAAAAAAGGACTAAGCCCATGTGTTATGCAACTTTTTTGTGGGAGGTCCAAATACTCATCAAGTGGTAAATCTAACTGGTGAAAGTTTTGCTACCCATGTGTAACAAAATGTCAAATTTGTTAGGTATTGCTTTATGACCCAGAAAAGCAATCACATACCTGTAGATTGTATCATTTTGTGTAGTCCCACATTCTCTTTAGTATCTCAGTCCAAGATAATGCATTGCACTAGACCATGTGATAATCAAAATGGAGAAATAAAGCAAGAACCTCCTCCCTCCAAAGGTTTTTCTTTCCTATTTTGCTCATCTGAACCTGAACGACGAAAAAGTGCAAGTACCGTGTTACTAACAAATGTTACTACTAGAAGAGTATCTGATTTACTCACAAATTTCCTCAAGGAAGATGTGAATAGAACAGATATGGATGAGGCCAGGATTTAACAGCAGTTTGAGACATAAAGAAGTAATAATCAAGCATGTTGATACCTTTAAAGCTTAAAACTATTGTTCTCACCTTCTCTATCTTACCTTGCTTTTTCCTTTTGCAATGATTTGACAGGAGCTGCTAATAACAGAAAGCAAATTCAGAGTTTGTGATGGCAAAGTACAATATGATTATAAGGAAAATTTTATTATATTGCATAATCTTAAACTTCCTTCCACAATCTAAAAAATGAAAACTGATGAAAAAGACTTGTAACATATGCCAAATAATTCAAGTAATGTGACGCATCCAAGTTGAGCAAAATGTAGTAGGAGTATGAGCTTTGGGTGTGTGTGAGACAATCTTCTTGTTTTAAACATTAACAACTGCATCTGAGAAAGACTCATTTATGCATAGCCAGACAATCCCACAGAAAAAAGGAAAAAATTGAACATTTAACAATTGAGCTGCGCCAATAACCTAAGATTTTGCAGTTAGATGGATCTGACATTGGACACCAACTCATACACTAGCATGGTTACCACAATCCACGTATGGCAGGCTCTTTGTTCTTAAGCTGTTCTTTATTTTTTTTTTGATAAGTTTGTTCTTAAGCTGTTCTTACCAGCAAAAGCAGCTGATTCCCTCTTTCAAGGTCCAAGTTTTGCTTCTTTCCCCATTCAGCGAATGTTTCTCCCATCAACTATACAATTAAGCGTGAAAATTAGACCATTCCTGCATCAAATCAAATTATATGAGAAAATGATTAATGATCCAGGATGTGGCTAGGAAAACTAGAAGATTAAGGATGCAGACTGAAAAATGGAGATGAAAGATTATAAAGCATCTGGCATGGCCATTTTCTATTTATAAGACTATCCACCCTTATAGTGTTCTATTGAGAATAGCAATACCCTAAAAATTTAGAAAAGAATATGCATGGACAAGACAAATGGTACCAAGAATCACAAACATAAAAGGACACTTCCATAGGAGGAATACAGCCAAGGTTTAATTTTCAGTCAAATACTTTTCAAAAATAAATAAATTATGACTTCAAATTTTTTTTCCACATCACTTGCACATTCAAGACTGGCAAACAAAACTAAAAAAAAAAACTTAATAGACTACATCCACAAAAAAAAGTAATAATAATATTTAAATAAACAAAAATAACTATCAATATCCCCAATTCCTGTAAAGCAGAATACACAAAATTACCATTCCGGATGAACTTAAATTTTTTTTGACTGCCAATAAAACTAGGCTCTTAAGCACAACAACTAGCTAGGCTGACTTGCTGCAGGATACCACCACCAATTTTTCATATTTGGACAATGTAAATCTGTCAACTGTTTTTTCTTTTCTTTTTTCAAGAGGAGAAAACACTTGAGCCTAACAGAGACATTTCTTTGACTGTAGAAGAAATAAAATAAATCCACAGAAGTTCAGTTTTTTTTTTTTTTTTTTTTTTTTTTTTTTGGTGGAAAGCTAAAGGAGAGCATTTAACAAATATAAGGGGCATTACCCCAGGTAAATACCAACTCATGAGGAAATACAAGATAAAAGGAACACCAACTAAAAACCAGAAAGAAGCTAATGGGGTCAGTATGCCAATGCCAATGCCAATGCCAGATCCACGGACTGTACAAAATTAAGGAACTAAACAAGGATTGATTGTAGACATCAACTTCAGTAGCAGGGGAATGATCTCCCATGTTATCACATAGATAGTAGAGACAGCACTGAGGCAAGGAAGCCAAACATAAAAGCTCCATACATTGCTAAACCAGAGAATCTAAACAGAGATAAGCAGACCATTATCTGAATATAGATTTAGGAAGGTTCCATTCTTGCTTCAACCACAGGTTTTTGACTGCTTTGAAAACCAGAGAGAGACCTTTTGGATAGAACCAACATCCTTGTAGCTGTTAGAGTAGAATCTCAAATTCCTTTCCCTCCATAGTCCATAGAACCTAAACGGTGGCACAAACATAAGTTTGGATAACACAGGCAGAAGGTAAGTTCAACCAATCTTATTTTCTTAAAAGATCTACACTTGACAGCGAAAAGCGGTAGGGGTATTCTACTCCATGGTCAGTAATGGCAGCAGTCGAGGTCATTAATGGAGGGCAGGAACCAAAAATAAATAGTATAGGATGTGACAGTCCTTCAGAGCTAGTACCCACTCACAACAAAAGCTCAATCAGTTGCCCCAACTTTCCATTTCAAAATTCAAATCTAAATAACTAATTCAGTAAATACATGTTAGTAAATGAACAAATGATAACAATGGCTTGACAAGATTGTCCATAAGTTACCAACAGGACAGTGGCCTAGCAGTACCAGACCCCTACTTCCCAAAGGGAGGTCAGGGGTTCGAGCCTCAGTGGAGGCATATGTGTTAGTACCAACTAAGAAAAAAAGATTGTCCATAGGTTATCTTTATGTACCAAAATCAAAAGAAAATAGCTACCATGAAGGCACACAAGGGCTCCCATTCTTGATCATTGGATCGAGAGGCATACAATCATAACTTTGTCCATCTAACAGCTAAGGGTGTAAGCTCACTGTGAAAGCAAACTCATAATAGACTTTGCTCAAATAGAAAAAGGAAAGGAAAGAAATCATATGAGTAGATCTCCAAAAATGTACATGACAAAACATATGCCTACATTATCATCATCAACCGCCCCATTAAAGTAAAATCAATTTATTATTTAAAATTAAAAAAATAATATTACCCCCAAAAGAAAATATATATATATACATAGAGAGTACTGATGGAGAAAAGGCTAAATTGGCCCCTTCACTAATATAGGCAATCAAGGTTACAAAGACAAATGATGAGTCAAAGACCAAAAACAAATCAAGATACCCACAAAGATAGTGGTTTCAACTATGCTAATCTGCATGAACTTCGATTCAATAATTTTCTCATACAGCATTCTTGAAACCCGTAAATAAATTAAACAAATTTTTAAATGTTGTAGCAGGAACATGCAAACAAACTAGGGATGCAAAAGCATGAAAACTTACCGCTACCCCATGCAAATAGAAGACATGCAGCTGCACTGAGCAAATAAACTCATGAGAATGTGAAAGAGATTGAATCCACTACTCTAGAACAATTTGAGTGAGCGAGTGGGGTATTTCATTAAACATTATTCATCGTTTAAAATTTTATAAGAATTGTGCTGAACATGCAAATCTCATTTATGGACCAACTATGATAAATAATTCCAAGATAAAAGTAAGTTTATTGATGACATGTTACATAAGCTGCTCGACTTTGTTAGAACTATGCCTCACATTGCTATATCAACCATCACTAAAGAAATCTTACATCAATCAATTACAAGTTACAACAAGTCAATCACATGCAACTAAATTTGGCATAAAATTCAGTAATAATGGATCAAGGAAATTCTGACCATCAAAATATTATGAACTTCAAAATTTCTCATTTGTTTAAAAATAAAAATAAAAATCTGACTATGTGCTCCTTGTGACAGGGTAATGGCATGATGATTGCACACCCATTTTATTCAAATAGCTAAAAAGTGTAGTTATTACGTAAGCATTTCACTTAATTTTCTAGAAGAAATCCTAATCAGATGACCAGAATTATTGATACAATTAATACACAAGAAATGATATATTCATAATTTAACAACAGACAGGTGAAACTACTCATGCATAAAATGGATCGGTGACATAAGAATTCTCCGCCCATGATCCATGCCTAAAGGACATTATCAGTTTATTGTCCGCTTGAAAACATACGAGAAAAATATGAACAGAAGAATAATAATATGTTGGTGACCAATTCAGGTATCTAATATGTAAAGCATCTGATGATTTGTTGTCAAATATATGAGTCATTGACTGTTGTAAAATCAAGATAGAACCATCTGCTGGTCAAGAGTAACATATTTTAAACATCATAACCACCCCCCAGCCGCCCATACTCAAGCCCCTTCCCCCCATTTCAACCTAATTCAGAAAAGACGTGTTCATTGTAAAAAAAAGATCCTATCTATACCATTGCCATATAAAGAATCAATTGTGAAGCAAGGAATATTTTAAACTAAACAAATTTAGAAAGCAATTCCTGTAACAAATTTAGCATGATAATAAGATAATTCTTCATAAGATAACAATGTTAATCTTTACGCAGTGGAGTATATACAACTCTGAATGTTGTCCAAGATCATACTGACGTACTTCCAACGGCTGAAAGGCCCAAGCCTCATCAAAAAGTGAATCTGGCAGTCTTACATTTCAGCCTTAATGGCCTCAGAACAAATCCACATAATAATAGGGCATATAACAAGCAAACAACTAAAAGAGAAGTCCTAAGAATTATCATCGTCGCTGCAATCAGAAGCCTTCTCATCAGAATCAGACCCGCTATCAAAACTAATGATTGGAGCCTCTGACATTCTATTCAAGGAATGGCCACCTGCCTTTAGAAGTTCTACTAAATCATCTAAAATATATGGTTCAATCAATTTCCACAACCATGAAGAATTGCTTCCCAGAAAACCTATCCAAAACACACTCCCCTTCCTTTTTACCTTGCAACCCAAAGATTTATCATTCAATGTTTTAACAATCCTCTGAACACCCTCTTGACTTCCCTTTAGCTTCAACAAAATATCCCCTGATGATGTTCTGTGTCCCCCATACATATACCAGTACGCAAGAACTCGTGGTGACAACCACCGATGGATTAACTTTGGTATTGCAGGCTGGCCTTTTGGCCAGAACTGGTTGGCATAGAAACTGAAATAAGAGTGCGGGATGGTACTAAAGTGGCATGGTATGTCATCACTTCCATCAGTTGATTTACTAAATGAAGTTAACCACTCATGGTACTGATCATGTATATGTCTTCTTAATATAAAATGTGTCTCAATGTTCTCCTTGAACTCAAAGTGGATTGCAAAATTCCTTCTCTCTTCATCTGATACAATCTGCAAACCGCCTAACAGCAACCCCACCAAAATCTCTCGCTGCTCTTTGCTGAGCTTCAGGCTCATGGGTTTCTTGACAACCATTCTACTCAAGCTCAGTACATAATCAAGCTTTTCCATCAATGGAGATTCTATGTCATATTTCTTCTGGCACATCAAATCATATATCTTTTCTGCCTTCAAATACTCTCCACTAGAGAGGTACCCACTCAAAATAGTGTTGCACGATTGGGTGTTTACACCAATTGCATCATTACTATGCATTTGGTTGAAGATCTCTTCAGCCTTGTCAACATTACATATTTTTACCAACGACTTCAAGTATATACTGTAAATAGTTCGATTTGGTCGGCATCTCTCAAGGCTCAAATTGAAAGTTGATTCCAATTTATCATGTAAGCTTAAATTGAAGTACATATACATTAGATCCAAAAAAGATGGCATTAGGGGCTTTAGACCACTCCCAATGAACTCTGTCATGAGGGACTCTGCAAGTTCCATTTTTTGAGCTTTAGATAACACCTGTATGATTTTATGATATGCCACAACAGGGGTGGAACCCAACTGCTCTTGCATTCCCCAGAATATCTCCAATGCTTTCATAGGTTCTCCAACCTTCGCATGCACTTCCATTCTATACACAAAAGCTTGAGATGGGAGATTAATATCAGATTGAAGGAGTTTGAGCCAGGTCCGTTCAACTTCCTCCACATCCCCTTCCTTAGACCAAGCTCTCAAGATGGACACAAGCACTTCTCTGCTCTCTTCAATTCCTGCTAATTGCATTTCTGCCCTCAGTGATGCTATCCTCTCTTTGTCAATGGTCTCCTGATAACTATGGAGCCAAATTAGACTGCCATAAATATCCTTGTGTATCTCAAGTCCAGATGTTGTCAAATTATGAAATATGAACTCTGCCTGTTTGAGATAATGTTTTGAAGAGCCTCCTGGTTTGCTAACAATAGCCCTGAATAGAGCATTGTGTAAACTAAGTCTAGGCTTGTAACCTCCTAATTGAATCATACGATTGTAAATGCCGCATGCTTCCTCTAGGCAACCATGAACTGGCGAACTAAGATAGGCAACGGATAGAAAATGAAACGTAGATTCACTAGGCACTCGTCCATGATTGAGTATGTCGTCAAATATCTCCCGACATTTTAAGAATTTTCGCTCCTTGCCCATGTAATATGCTAGCTTAGTAGCAAGAGCAAAATCAAATTGGAACCAGTGCTGTTGCATCATCCATTTGTATACCTGGAATACATATGGAAAAATAATTAAAAAATGAAAGTTAAACTCAAGGTACAAAACCCAGGAGGCACAGAAAAATAATATGGCAATAACAACTAAAAAACAGAGGCAAAATAACATATAAGAAGCAGTACATTCACTGGACTAATGTACTTGTGCACTTGAAAAGTAAATACGATCCCAACCTTCCAATCTACAGTGGCATGGCTCATGTAGTATTGTTCAAAACAAGGAAAAGAAAGTTTTTATATATTAGCTTGTAAAATATTTCAATTATTTCCGTATAAACCATTAAGCTGATAAGCATTGCAATAGATAGTTCACCTTATTTCTCTGACCCCAATGTGCAATGGAAATGTACCAAGATTCAACGGCAAATAGTTCAGTAATAGCAATTCAACATACAATGGCATGGTTTTTGGACCATAAAATTTTCATATATTATCTCTAGTCCAAGAGCAGAAGTATTAAAAAATTTGCATGGGTAAGTCTGATATTTGATTCTAGCTTTTCATTATCTACCATAGATGTAAGCATTAAAAGAAAATGTAATCACGATCAACATTTACAAGTTGCAACCTTCTTGAGCAGTTCTCCAACAATGAGATTTTCTTTATTAGCCGATTAATGATTAAAAACAAACTAAAGATGGCAACAACGAAGGTCCAGTCCAAGATAATTAGAATCCCACAATGCTACTAGACTCATCGTGCATGTTACTTAAAAAGTTCAATTCAACCTTCAAAAGACCAGTGTATGGCAACTTTGCAGGCAAAGTTACAAAAAAAAAAAAAAAAAAAAAAAGAACTGAAATTTCAATCTTATCCATCATCAACAACACATTAAAATTCTACACCTAAAATATATTTTCCACAACCATGTCATGCCACAAAATTACTTGGATCTAATATCATTGTTCAAATTAGAGTCTAAAAGAGCTGTCTTCAATAGCAAATAGCAAATGGTTGCTTGTAAGACATTTACATTTTGACATTCGAGGGAGGAAAGAGCATGAAAGTTACCCTAAAACCGGCCTCGTTCTCGCGAATCCGCATACAATGGACAGCCACATAAGTTGCATCTTCCTGCCTAATCCACTTCCGCTGCGCATTGAGTACCCGAATCAGCGTCGCAGGCTTGTGCGACGGCAGTTCCTTGCACAGCCACGCCAACTTCGATCTCCTCCACTGTTCGGGAAGCTCCTCCAGTTGCTTAACCTCAAGCGGCGGCGGCGAATTCAAGTTCTTCAATTCAGTGGACGCAGAATCTGCACCGAAATCAAAAATTTCGTCCTCACTGGTGCGCGAGAAATCCCAATTTTCATCGTTTCTGAATCCTTCTGGTTTGTAGGGCAAGTGTTCGACAAAAGTACCCGACTGCGCCGCTGAAGCGTGTGGGTTCGAGAGGGGCGGCAATGGAGATGATGGGGAGGTTTTGTTGGCGCATAACGAGAGAGTGAGGGGGGTTTGGGAGGGGTTGAGGAAAGAGAGAGTGCAAAGGAGGCGGCGGTGATGGTGGTGGTGGTGGTGGTGGTGGTGGTGGAGGGAGGGTGTGAGAGAACGGAGGATTGTGAGGGCTTTGCGCATGGAAAATGCGATGGGTTTGTAGAGGTTAGGGTTAGGGTTTGAGTAGAGAATGACAGCGACTGGCGAGAGTTCTTGAGCTCTGCTAAGAAGCATTTCTTCGGTGTTTCGTAGGGGAGAGCGAGACAGACACTGGGTTGGAGAAGAAACCTTGGGGCCCAAGCAGCCAGCTATATCCAAGTCCGATCAACCCGGCCCAAATCCGGTCAGAGGCTATCCGGACTTCAGGAGTATTGTCTGGTAAACACAAAATACCCCATTTTTTTTTAAAAAAATTAATAAATAAAAATAAACAAAGAAGTTTTTCTCCCCCAACTAGTGTGTGTTCCGGTCCTGTATCAATTTGAAAATACATTTTTTTAAAAATAAAAAAATTAAAATATGACAACTTAGCTTCCAAATTGATGTGTCTGTGTTAGAGTATTCTCCTATAATTTGTCAAAAAAAAAAAAAAAAAAACAACTTTGCAAGTCAAAGTATTGAGTTTGGATTAAAAGTTTGGCGTATATATTTACTAAATTATTAATTATTTGGAAGGAGAGGCTTGAAGCAAAGGAAAGAATGCGACTTGAATAACAACCAAAATTTAGGGACAGATAACATTTGTCCTACTTTTCTATTGTTTGGAAAGAAACAAAGGAGAAAAAAGTGACAAATAAATGGATTGATTTGTCATTTTAAGGTTGGACAACAACAAAAGAAAACAAAAACGAAGAGAGGATGAAAAGTGATTTGCTCAATGTTACCAAATTATTTCCGTCCAAAAGTGAAACTATAAAAAGGAGAAAATGAGTTTCCACAACTTTTTCTAATGTTTATTGAAAAACAAAACTAAAAATATAACTTTTGCGTTTTTACCACAATCTTTTATTTTCTTTCCATCCCACCATTACATAACTCTTTAAAAACCAAACATATTGACGATTTGTTTGTTTGGATTTAAAATAATTTTTTTAAGATATATTTTTTTTACTTTATGGTATTTGGTTGTCGTAAAATATTTATGATAAAAAAATATTAAAATTTGACTAAAATAACTTATTCACTAATTTTCAGTAAGTTATTTTATATGTTCCACCCGATGGATTCGATCTCAACTTCCATCTAGGCCTTTGCAAAACACTAAAATATAAATGAGAGAAAAATATTTTACATTGAAATAAACGGAACCTCAGTCTCTAAAATTTTACAAGTTGAATTTAATCAAGGGTTGACAACTTTAAAATGATGCATTGTAATTTAAGAATTCTATTTTATTTTTGCATTTCAAGAACAAATTTAAACGAATATTTGCCAAATTTTCACCAAGAATATTCAATTATAAATGATAAGTGAAATTCCATTCATTTTAAAGTGTGACTCCTTTTAAATAAAACTTATTTTTTAAGTGACACTCAATTTAGGTCATCAAACACATTTAATTACAAAATCAATTTACATTTGTTTATTTTTAAGTGCCAATTGGTTCATCTAAATACCCCAACAAAAATATGTTATTTGAAAAGTATGTACCTATTTGGGTAATTGTACAAATTAGAATTTAATAGAGAAATATGACCTCTTGATTCTCCTTTACTTCCCCCATAAAGTCTGGAGCATATATTTATATATTTTATTTAATAAATTAGATTGAGTAGAAAGGTTGAAAAACCGAAATAAAAATAATTTTTTGTGATTTTTAGTGTTTGACTCCAAATTTTTATTTTATTTTATTTATATTGTATTATTTGTAGAACAAAAAGATATATAAAAAAAAAAAATTTCCCTTCTTTTATTCTGCTAAGTTTTGGAAGAATTAAATATATTGTAGACCTTTTATGTTATGCCATATAATAAAAATAATCGAAGGAACTATATATATATATATATATATATATATATATATTTTGATGTACTACACAAGAAACAAAATTGTTTGAATTAACTTTTCAAACATTGTTTTTAGCTTGAAAGCTATTTTATAGAACGAATCGGCAAACAGAACCATCCAAACATTTTGTTAGATTAAATTGTTTGATTATATTATTTTTTAAAAATAAGTATTTGTTTCGAAAATAGTAACTCACTGTGAGCCGCTGAGTCACAACTCACACGATAATTATTTTAAAATGAAAAAGGCATTAAAGTAAAAAATTTATTAAATATAAAATAACTTTTAATAAGTGTACAATTTAATTAGTGACCCTCAAGTTGAAGTGGACTCTCTCATGTATGACCCAATCAAAGCGCATGTACTATCAACTCAATTATTACTACTAAAATACTATTTAAATAATATAATTGGTTATGATTGGTCAGCACGACTTACCCTTTTAGTGTATTTAAATAATATAATTGGTTATGATTGGTCAGCACCGCTTACTCTTTTAGCGGCACATGAAGTGCCTAATTTTATTAATGCAGTTATTTATTTATTTATTTTTGCATTTTATGGTACAAATGATAGCATGTTCTAGGGTACACCACACGCCAAATACACCTCCTCTTTTACAAGGAAAAACCAGCTTTTCTTGTGATGTGCGATGAACCTTATCCACAATAAGGGTACATAAGTCAATTCAAATCCTCAAAAGGCATTTCTTGGGCATTAAATAAAATAACAAGGATGAAACCGTAATTTTACTCTCCACCAGTTACACTGATTCAGAGACACCAATAATAGTAGTAGTAGAAAATAAATATCTATCCATCTACTTGCTGCGTCATCCCGAAGCCTTTCCGGATAGAAACAAACACTTACAGAGAGAGAGAGAGAGTGAAGAAAAAGGCACCCAACTTCACGAGCTCCTCCCCTCACCGCCCACTACCATCATCGTCGTCATCATCGTCATAGAATTCACAAACCCTAAAAAAAGAAAAGCTACAACTTTGTTGATTGTTGGGGGTAAGTAAAAGCTTCACGGGCTCAAGCTCGAGCTCATCAACTCCCCATCTCTATCTCCACACCAACCAACACATCAATAACTCAATCGTGTGATCCATCTCGCGCCACGTCACAGTCTCGCAGTCGGGTTCTAGGTGGATTTCAGTTAGGGTTTCAATCGATGACGGATTCGAGCCCTTTTTTAGTCTGATAATGTGAGTTAAAGTCTGTTTATTTGGAGTTTGAAGAGAGTTTTGTAAAGATGGATCGATCTGCTTTGACAGTTGGTCCGGGCATGGATATGCCGATCATGCACGATAGCGATCGGTACGAGCTCGTGCGAGACATTGGGTCTGGAAATTTCGGTGTGGCGAGATTGATGAGGGATCGGCAGACCAACGAGCTTGTTGCCGTGAAGTACATCGAGAGAGGTGAGAAGGTCAGTGTGTAAATTTCTAACCTTTATTGTTTGTGTTTATTCAAGTTTGTATTATTAAATTAAAGTTAATTCTGTGTTACTGGTGATTGGTTGGTTATTTTTGGTCTTTATTTAGTGCTGGTATGTGGAGCTTAATTATTGGGATTACTTGACACAATATTGTGTCCTGTTCATTGGTTTTTAGAAGGAAATGAAACATGGCATGTGATCATGGGAAAACCTACTTCTTCTTTTTTTCTTTTTTCTTTTTTCTTTTTAATTGATGATTCATGGTCTTGTAATTAAGTTTTAGTACGTCAATTTCAATTCTGGGTCTTAAATTGGTGTAGTACAAAATTAATGTTCTGTTTAGTTTTGTATATTTGGAGAATTGGAAAGACAAGATGGAATACTGAGCTTGAAAAAAGAGTCCAAGTTTCCAATCCTACTACAAGGATCGATTAAATTATAAAATGGTCTTTCTAAATAGTCTTGTTTGATGATATATTTATTTATTGGGCAGGATTTTGTTCCTCATTTTGGATGGGATGAATAAGAGTCCAGCAACTGTACTACTATTTAATGAGTATATATGAAGTATGAACTTGTCTAGCAAAACCTAACTAGGTGAAATATTTTTCGAAAACATGTATTGGGGAAGTTCTGGCAATTCAGAACCTTACTGTCCGACTATGGAACTATGCTGTTCATTCTGCCAACTCACAGGGTTGGAGCTAACATACTGGATTGTTACATGGGTTGATTTGGTTTATTTGTGCAATACGGAAAATGTGGTGACTGATTGTACCTGCTACCTAGACCTTCAGGGAATTTAGAAATTTCTTTCTTGTCTTTATATTGTGTCTCCATTCTGTATATTCATTTACATGTTTGTGAAATCTTTTGTGTAACAGATAGATGAAAATGTACAAAGGGAAATCATTAACCACAGATCGCTGAGGCATCCCAATATTGTTAGATTCAAAGAGGTCTGTCCGATACCAAATCCAATTTTTGGTTTCTTTTTTTTGAGGGGAATGATGCTTGACTTAATATTTCACATGCTGATAACTCCTCCTCTAGGTCATTTTAACACCAACCCATCTGGCTATTGTAATGGAATATGCATCGGGGGGAGAACTCTTTGAGCGGATATGCAATGCAGGGCGCTTTAGCGAGGATGAGGTTTTTATGCAACACATGGATTTTGTTTATGGATGGTGTCTTCTCATTTCTTTACGGTTTATATACTCTGGCTTGTACTGTAGGCACGATTCTTCTTCCAACAACTTATATCAGGAGTCAGCTACTGTCATGCGATGGTATCTAAAAAAATTTTACGCCTTTACTGTCATTACCACTTTAATGGAGACACTAACTTATGGCTGACTTTAATTTTTTTGTTTTTATTTTAATAATGAAGCAAGTATGCCACCGTGACTTGAAGTTGGAGAACACACTATTGGATGGTAGCCCTGCTCCTAGGCTGAAGATCTGTGATTTTGGTTATTCCAAGGTACCATTATCTTTCTTTCTCTTGCTCTTTCCATTGCATGATTCTTGTGATTCTATATGTTATTGCATTTTATTGAGTTCAAGATTCAAAATTATTCAAAAGTACCAAGCTAGGAAGTTGGTTGAATGTATATGTGCATGTCATACCCATACGGCTTTTGGTATAGTTTTTGTCTATGTAATTTATCTCTTGCTGCTTTTCTCAGTCTTCAGTGCTGCATTCGCAACCAAAATCAACTGTTGGGACCCCTGCATATATAGCTCCCGAAGTGTTGCTTAAGAAAGAATATGATGGCAAGGTATATTGATTTCTTTATTTTTCCAACCAATTTAACCTGAAAAAAATTGAGTGATCTGTGTGAACTATATAAATTTTATATTTTTCATGTGTAACATGCTCAACTCAACAGCATGAAACTGTGATTATTTTTTTGAAAATACACATTTGAACCATACGTCTAGAACGACATACTTGTCAAATCAAGATACTTGTCATGAATTTTTAACCCCCCTCCATCAATCTTGAATCTCCATGGTATTGTGAATAGTAAGAAAAAATTGACAATTTTAAAAATAGATAGAAGATACTAGGTAAAAGACTATAAACATAGAAAACAAAACGTATATCCTACAAATGTAGGATGTGCTTAACATGAATTTTGTGTGTCCTGATCACATTGTGGAACTAGTAAGGCACTTACTATAATCACTTCCGTCATCCTTGATTCTTTTCCTATTTTTGTAAGAAGTGATGCTAAAGGCACACACTAAGGTCATTTGGAGCCTAAAAGCATTGCCCAATGTAACGCACGAGATTGATCAAAGTAAGGCGTGGGTGTGATAAATATGCATTTTAAATTTAATTGTGAAATAATTAAACTATGCAACAAAAACTCATAAATATATTTTTCAAAATATCAATTCAACGGATCTGCTAAATCAATTCGTATAAATACTTTCAATATGAAAATGCATTAACTAAATCAAATGCTACTACATGTGCAACAACAAAAAGTTATATATGTAGTTTTTAATCAAATATTATATGATAATTAAATATTCAAAATCAAGGATTGCACACAATTATTGTAAGTATACAACCACAAACTTATGAGTTTTTTTTACACATTTGAGAAGATTAAATAATATGATCCATGAAACGTGATTGTAAGTTTTATAGCATCTTAATTAATGATCTTTAATGGGAACTATATGTATGAATGGTAGTAAAAGGCATGAATTTATTTTTTTGACACATGGAGCCTTTTAAATAGTGCGAGCCTGAGAGCTTCAACTAAGCCTAGCTGAAGGGGTCTGACCTCCAATTGATCCTTGACGAGTCTCGGGTTATTCACTTTATAATTCATTTTAGCATACTAATATGTTGTGGTTCGATGCTTCATTGGAATTATAGATTGCAGATGTGTGGTCTTGTGGGGTAACCCTATATGTCATGCTGGTGGGTGCATACCCTTTTGAGGACCCTGAGGAGCCTAAGAACTTCCGGAAGACGATACAAGTAAGTGATTGCACTTGTTTTCAACCCTCATGTTGCATCTCAAATAATTCGATTCTTAAAGTTCTTGTTTTGTGCAGCGAATTTTGAATGTTCAATACTCAATTCCAGATTACGTTCATATATCTCCTGAATGCCGCCATCTGATCTCCAGGATTTTTGTAGCTGACCCTGCCAAGGTCAGTCATCTAGAGTTGCTTTTTGGGATGCACATATTATGACAATAATGGTTAATACTTTAAAAATAACAAGGAGATAGGGCTGTAAGAAAATATCTAATATTTTTATCTACTGGTAAATGTTACTGTTGCCATTTGGCCTCTTTCGTCTTCCTGATCTAATCTAGACAGAGTATTGAATGTTTATTTACCGATTCAACTTTTATTCATTTTATTGCATTCCACAGAGAATAACCATGCCTGAGATCAGAAACCATGAGTGGTTTCTAAGGAACCTCGCAACGGACTTTACGGATGAAAACATGATGAATAATCAGTTTGAAGAGCCTGATCAACCAATGCAGAGTCTTGATGAAATTATGGGAATAATTTCTGAGGCTACCATACCCGCTGCAGGGGCCAACCGTATTAACCAATACCTGACTGGAAGCCTGGACATCGATGATGACATGGAGGAGGACCTGGAGTCTGATCCAGAACTTGACTTGGATAGCAGCGGAGAAATAGTGTATGCAATGTGATCGTGGCACGTACATACTCAGGGTCTGGGGAGTTCTAAGAAGACCTGCTGCTGCTTTGACGATTGAATTCATTGACTGGGTGTGAGGGATGGATAGGAGGGAGTTCTCTCTCTCTCTTTGCAATTCAAGGGTTCTATAATTTGGGCTGTCTAATTGTCAGGGACAATGCATGCTTCCCACTTTTCTCTTTTTGTATTTACAACCTCCCTAGTGAAATGCTCTTGTTTGTATTTTGTTTTACCTTTTGGAACTGGCAGTATATGTACTCATAATGTACTTATCCCACAACTATGTAATATTATGTGACCTAATGCTTTCCCTAAATATGCATTTTTCCTTTGTCCTCTCTCCAATTTTGGTTCAGTTGAATTGGAAATTTTTGTCATGCCAAGAAACTCACCCCCCCACTCCGACGTTGCCCCTGTAGGTACTTAAACCTTTTATATTTTTATTTTGGAAGGTGAGAAAGTTTCGATGTTAGACTAAGATTTCATCAAACTGTTTTCTGGACGGTGTCCAGTAAATAGTAACTCTAAGCTTAGGTTGATTAAAAGGGTTCCTTGTTTTGAAAAGTAAGTGTTATGGGGTTGGCTATCGGCTGAAATGTATTTTACAAAATACTGCATTTGAAGCATATTGGAGTAGGAAATACCCTTTTATATATATGTGTGTGTGTGTGTGTGTGTGTGTGTGTGTGTAATGCATAGAGCTTCCTGCATGACAAGACATACCCTTTGCGTGGCAGCATTTGATTGAGATGATATAATACCCAGTCATTGAGGTAATTGTGATGCCTGAACAAGTATGAGTTATTCTGTCGTTTTATCTCATGGCCTGTGTTATAATTGTCCTTCCCCAATGTCAGTCATCATTCCTGGTTGAAAGAATTTCTCAGCACTTTGTATGGGTGTGTTCTTGCAAAGGATGCAATAAGGGAATTGACTTCCAACTCAACCTTTAATTCATGTCCCATTTTATTATTATTATTATATTTTTCCTCTTTTGCTTTTAGTGCATTAACAGCATGCTTGTTGGAAAAATTTACCATCCAAAACTATATTCTATAATGGGCTATCAGGAAAACATAGCTTTATCCCGGTATAAAACAGAGGGAGGATGGGTTTTTATCATATGGTGTCTTTGTCAAGGCCATTGCAGTGGGGGAGCGAGGAATTTAATTCAGTGGGGGCATTGGCAACCATTAATAATAATATGAAGAAAAAAAAAAAAAAAACACGAATCAAAATAATAAATAGCAAAGAAGGGTTTATGTTATTTTTAATATGAATTTTGATTCTTAAAAAATTTGCCGGACCCACCAGAGAAGAAAAGATATGGTCTTTTCTGAATTTTAAAATTTTTTGTTGGGCAAATGAGTTAGAAAATGAGGAGTATTTTTTATTTTTTGAAGTTTTTCTTAGGATCTTTTGTGAATTTTTTAGTATCTCAATCGATGCACTTTTATAATTATCAAATTTTGTGTACAGAAAATAAAATAACAAAAAGTTCAATCCCAAAATTTGATTCTTGAACATGGTCTCTACTGAATTTTGAAAATCTTGTTGGGCAAATGAATTAAAAAATTAGGGATGTTTTTTACTTTTGCAAGTTTTATTAAGGTCTTTTATGAATATTTCAAATATAACTCGGGGCTATTTTAAAATTATCAAAACTTATATGCAAAAAATACAAATAAAAGAAAATTAACTTGCTATGAAATGGCGGCGTAAAGGCCCAAAAAAAAAAAACCCAAAAAGTGGAATTTGAACCCGACGTGAATCGAACACGCAACCTTCTGATCTGGAGTCAGACGCGCTACCATTGCGCCACGGATCCACTTGCGTTAAATTTAGCTATGTTACTTCTATAAACATTAGTGAGAATGAATTTACACAGCAGTTACTCTAACATGCATTTTCACTGTATCCAAACACATATAACATCCTTATTTTGTACATCGACGTGAATCTATGGCCCCCGTTTTTTTTTTTAATATCCCTCTTTTAATTTTCTTATTTTTATTATATATTAGAGGATAAAATTCACCCAATCTTGCCATCACAGCACCAAATAGTTGGTCCAACTTAATCCTCAATCTTTTGCTTTAGTAGGTAGATTTTCTTTTTTCATTGGCTCACACACCTGCATGCCTCTACGGAAATTTAAATCATTGACCTTTTTTGATAGCCCAGAAAGTTCCACAAAGTTATATAGTCTTTAGTACATCACTTCTACGTAACAGTTCTAACAATAAAAAGCTTGAATTTACCGTTCACTCGACTCGACTCGTTCAATTTAAGAATGAGTTTCTTAACATGCCAAGATTCCTATAACATAAATTAGACATTTTACGCTTTTGTAGCTCTCCTTTGAAGCATAAAAATGTGTTCAAGTTGCGAACACAAGTGTCACAAGGGCATATATTAGGAGACAGAGAAAAAATACAGAGGCTATTACTGATTCAATTGAATATACTTGTCAATTTATATACATACAACAAAAGAATAAATTTACATCTCAACCAGCCAAACAGAAAACTAGCTGAAATTGATTGAATTTGCATAACTGCTAGCAAAAAACTAACAATTCACACATTTAATCACTGAATGAGCTTTATCGATCTAAAGCAGAAAGAAATGGAGTTTGAGATATTCTATTTGGTGTTTGACGGTTCTCGCCTGCTTTAGAGCTCACTGGTGACGATTGTGGTATGATCTCAGACAACCGAATTCTTTCACTGGTAATTTTATTCTGTACAAAAGATAGCAGTGTTTATATATAGTTCCAGAAGGTCATTTTCTGTCATATCTGAAGTACATTGAAACTTATCTACTTTTGAGAGGATACAAATATATTCTATTCATTAAAAACCAAAAGAGGTTATTTAATGTATATACCTTAAATTTCATATTTTGCAATTCTCTTTCCAGCAGAGTGATCCGATTCCTGAGCTGCTCGAGTGCCTCTTCAGCAGCAGGGAGGCTTACATCAGATGCTGGTCTTGTGATTCCAGCAGCCTGTAAAATTCATTCAAATGAAAAATGAGATAGATTAAGCTGTGTTTTTTATTTATTTGAATTAAATAATTCCTATTTCAGCCTTTCCATTGTCAAGACGAACAAATTAATTTGGGTTTTTAAATTCCACTAACCTTTAAAATGCTAGTACACAATCCCAATAACTTTTGTGCTAATTGCAGCCTCTCCTCTTCAGTTTCCTGTAGCAGATTCGCAGTAATATTAGGCCTCTCTCCCTTACACGTATACACACACGGTTTTGCTTATTGGGCCAAAAGTTCTGCTCAGGTACTAACCTTCAGTTTGTTATTCAGCCATTGCTCTTCATCAAAATTAATGTATGGGCTCCTCCCATTCGCAGTACGGAAGTGAGCAAGCTCTTCCTTGACACGTGAAAGAATGGTCTCTGTCCTCTGCAGCTTAATGCTGAGGTTATCATTCTGAACTTTCAACAAATTATTCTCTTCCTGTTGCATTAAATAGAAAACCTTGCTAAACATTAGTTTGAAAGCAAAGGTGCTGCTGACACTAGGAAGAAACAAACCAATGCTCAAAATCGAAGACAATTCAAATATACCGTCCAAGCCAAGTTCAGTAGATAACTTAGAATCCATCAAAGGTCACTAGGAGTGGAGTGGTTCCAAAAAAGTTACATATATATATATATAATTGATTGAGATATCTTGCCTTTATTTTAGCATGATGATGAATCCGCTGCTGGAGGTTTTGCTGGCCGGAGAGCTTCTTTAATTCAGCTTCGAGTTCCATGATCTTCTTCTTGTGATTTATGTTCTCCATCTAAGAAATGAAAAGCACGCAGGCCAAAAATAAGCAACACAAATAAGAGACTCCACTTTGAAAGAAGACTTTTTAGTATCAGTACACAACAAAATTTAATATGTCAACCTTGAACATTTCATTTTCAGTTGTAAGTAATCGATCTCGCTGACGAAGCTTTTCCAACGCAATCTGTGCTGCCACCATCTCGGCCTGTTTTCTGTCTATTTCCTCTAACCATCTGGATTGAGACTTACAAAGCCACTTAGAAATTCTGAAAAACAAAAGAACTAAAGAATTCTCAAATTTGATCTATGACTTGACAGTCACTTACCCTTTCCTCTCCTCAATAAACTCATTAAGCTGCTGCTTTAGCATGTTAATTACCTCTTTCTCCTGCATTAAGGATGCCATTCTAAATAATGAGAACAGATAAAAGTATCCAATTTAGTTTCAGTTATATCAAAGCTAAGGATACCTTAACATCAGTTTCAACAGCACAGTGCTGAACCTTCTCTGTTATCTTTTGCACTTGCTGATTATCCACCAACGACTAGCATTAACAAAATAAAAAGAAGATGAGCAAAATAGGATAGGTAGATATTTTATGTATTGAGATTGATGTCCCTTAGCATTACCAACTTAAATCCAACATAATACAGGACAACCTAGAAAAGGACATGATAGATGGAATCAACATGATTGAATTCAATAGTTGCTATGGAACTTCATGAATTTACCGCATAACTGGTCATATCCAACTTTAATCCCAACAAATCCCGAATTACATCATGGGTCATGCTTTCTGCAGAAGCTAATCTTGCCTTAAGCATGAATATCTGGAAGGGAACATGAATCAAACAGACGTAAAAATGCATATCACCAAGCCTCAAAAGAAACCATAGCATTACAATGATGTATCAAGCCTACTTCTTTTTGTCGACTTGCAGCTAAGGCTTCAAGTTCTTCAATACGAAGTCTTCCAGCAGTGAGCTCCTCATCCCTCTCCGATTTTACTTGTTGCACTAAGCCCAACCCAATGCATTTGAAAGGGGAACCAGAACCCCTGGGTTTTGAGCCATTTTTCTCTAATTTGTTTGATGATGTATTTGTGAGATGGGTGGAAGGCCCCTCAGGTTTTACTTGTTCAGCCATGGTTTCCAGTGCCTTGAACTGTTTTCAAGTTCAAAAATAATAGTTAAATATATATAGGAAGGAAGAGCAAATCCTATATGCACCCAACATCTTTGATGACAAATTAATTTTACCCAATCTAATCTTTGAAGTATAAGTGCTGGCATACCTTTTGTTTGTACTCACAAGCCTGTGCTTCAGCATGTAAATTTAGCTCAGAGATGTGAACTTTGCATTGTGCAATCTATTGAAAAACAACAAAAGCATAAACCTCAAATTCAAAACCATTGGGTTCAATTATTTCATTATACTTGGATAAACCATCATAAGCACAAAAGTTGAGATAAAAATGAACAAAAAATGAAGAGAAAACTTCACCTCAGTATCTCTGGCAGCTATCTCTCTCTCAAGAGTTTGCATATGCTGAAGGGCTTCTTGAAGTTTTTTCTCCTTCTCATCCAGAAGTCTGCAGAGAAGGAGTTTGCATATTGGCATTCAAAATTTCAATTAACTCATTTCAGCATTTTTCCAGGAATCAAGTATTTATTTGATTGAATTATTTACTTCAAACCTTTTTATGTCAGCATCACTACTTTTAACATTTTGCATCTGCTGTTTTATAGCATGAAGCTCCAATTCTAGATCCTCTCTCTGCAAGCGTTGTCGTTCAGCTTCTCCTTTGACAATGTCAACCTTGCAATATGAAAAACCATGCCATAAGACATCAAGATTAGGATAAGAATTTCAGTTGAGTAGATCGAATTTTATACAAGACTGTCACGGAGCATGATGACAACAGCCCTTTTGTTTAGTGGGTATACCCCTAAAAGAGCATGATGACAACAGCCCTTTTGTTTCGAGGGTTTACCCCTCTTAATTCATGGACATATTTTTTGGTTATACACATCTTATTAACCTATATATATATATATATATATATATATATATATATAAAGTTACCTTGTTTTCAAGTACATTCACAGTACAATCTAGCTCCTCAATAGACCTCTCTAAAAGCCTCACCTCCTCTTCCTTGTCTTCAGCATAGAGCTTCCTAGTTTCAGCTATCTGACATCAAAAGCAAAAAACATATTTTATGATACATGCTTCCAGTGAGCTAATTGATGGAAAAATAATTAGTAAGCCAAATTAGCAATGTACCTGTTGAGCTTCCATAGCAATTGCTTCATTTTCTTCAGCCAGGGCTTGTGCCATCTCTAACTTTTTCTTCAAAATATTTGCTTCAGTTTGGAGATCATCCCTTTCACTAGTAATTGTATCCAAGTTGCACCTCAAGGATTCTATCGAGCTGTTCATTTGGTCAAGAACAGTACCCAATTCTGTGAGTTCCAATTCTAAGCTCTCATTCACCTTTTTTCTCTCCATTAGCTTCTCCTCAGTTGACCTTTTTGCTTCTAATGCATCTTCAATGTTGGCCGTCAGCTCAAGATTTTTGCTGGAAAGTGATTTAATAGACTTGCGTTCTTTCAAGATATCCGACTCAAGAGTGGAGATTATCTCAATCTTTTCCTTCAACTGAGCTTCAAGTGTTACCCTTTTAGCTCCAGCCTCATCAAGCTCATGTGATCTTACTGCAAGCTCGTCTTCTAGTGCCTCTAAAGACGCTACCAATTCTTCTATTTCATCTTTCTGATCCATATTGTTAGATGCAGACTCCTGCAACAAGCTGAGATCAAATAACAATCCTTTTAGAACATCATCCTTCCTTGACAACTCAGTCTGAAGAGATATATTTTCAGCGATTAGCTCTTTTGTGAAATTCTCCAAAGACTCGAACTCTTCTATGAATTTAGATGTACCGTCTATGCTTTTGCAAATCTCTTCAACCATCTTTTCTAATGGCACACTCTTTTCATTGAGCACATTAATTATTCTGGTACCCACCATTTCAACTGCTTCCACTGAATCAATACCCTTCACTGCGTTGAAGCTCAACGAATTGAAGAATTCATACTTACTCTTCTCATGAGATTGGAGTTCATTTCTCAATAAAACATTCTCTTGCTTCAAAGTATTAACTCTGTCAACATGGATTTGCAAATTCTGGCCTTTTAAGCATAACTCCTCTGTAATGACAGATTGAGAAAGTCGGAGTTCAGTCAACTCTGCATTTACCATGTCCAGATGAGCCTGCAAACTGCCAGTGCAAGTCTCTAAGGAAGAAATTTTCTCTTGCAACCTCCGGTTTTCCATATCAAATACATCTATATGACTTAAAGATGATTCGCATTCAGATTTTTTCTCCTCCAAATCTTGAAAAACTCTAAAATAGTCTTCCTTCAATTTCTTTACCTCGCTTTTTATTGACTCATTCTCCTCCTCAAGGTAGTTCATTTTGCTTAGCTCCGCATCTTTCATCTCCAACTCAGCTTGAAGTTTGCATGACGATGCTTCCAGCAAGCATTTGTCATTATGCAACATTTGCTTTTGGAGATCAAGGTCAGAGATATGGCTAGAAGAAATTTCTAGAGCCCTTTCCTTTGTCTTAATCTCTTCTATTAACTTTTCACAGTCAGCTTCAAGTTTTTTAACCTGGGATGACAGTCTCATCTTTTCCTCTATCACTTCACCAAGTTCACTTTGCAAGTGATCATTTGAACATGAAACATCCTTCAACAACTGAATATCTTGTTCAAGAGTCTTGTTAACTTTATCCATATGTGTAATTCTTGAATTGCTTTCATTGAGCTTTGACAACAACTCCTGCCTCTCCCTTTGTGCTTCTTGAACTTCTTTTTGTAGAATAACAACCTCAACTTCCTCATCCATCATGATCCATCTTTCTATCTCTGCGTCCATGGTGAGAAAAATAATCTCTTTCTTAAAGTTCTCAAGGACCATACAACAACTGGTTTGCTCCTCTTCCATACTAGCTTTTTGGACTTCCACTTGGTTTAACTCTGACGCCAAGATAAGCAATTCAAAATCCTTTGCAGACAGGTCAATCATGAAATTCTCCTCCTGAGATTTCAAGACTTCCTCTTTATCCTTCAGCAATTTTTCTTGATTTAAAATGGGTCCCAAAACATTTCTGTTACTCATGTCCAACTCCTTAGTCAGAACAGAAAGCTCAGATCCCATATTGTTAGCCCTTTGCAACATTAGCTCCTCTTGAAGCTGTAAATTCAATATTTTCTTCTCAAAAGTGGTTAGCTTGATACTAAGCTCCCCAGTTTCATCTTCTTTCCTTGCAATGCGATCGAAACTATTCTTAATATCTGCCAGTAATTTCCCCTTGAGGATTCTACACATTTCAAGCTCATTTCTCGATTTGAAATTGTGCTCTCTCAACTCAGATATAACAGAGGCTGATTCACAGAGCCCGTGATGAAGCAAACCATTTTCTGCATTCAACCCTGTAACTGTTTCCAACAGGATTCCCATGTGACAAAGGTGTAGCACAGACACAGCACAATCCTTTACAATTATCTCAGACCAAATGTCCTCAAGCCATGAACGCATTAACATTGTTGAGTCTTGAAGTTGAGACTTCATGCAGATGAAATCAGAGGCTATAGACAAAGAGTCTTCCTTGAAAGTTGTCTGGACCTGTCCGACTATACTCTCCAGTTCTAGAACCAGCCTCCTCATTTCCATCATATCTGAAGCAAACTGATCTTCAAGGTTTTTGTAATGCGAATCCTGCAGATCCTTGGCGGATTGCAAACTTTGAACCTCATTGATTAGTATATTTTTCTCGTTGATTATGGAGTCCTCCATTTTCTTCAGCCCTTCAATCTCAAGCTTCAGGGTTTCATTACTTATCACCAACTCATTTATCATGATATCTGCTTCTTTCATGGTATCTTGGGCCTCTTCAAATTGAGAAAGAATACAAGAAGCCTCTGCAGTTTTCTGGGCTGCAACTACCTTTGCATCACCAAGTTCGAGCTCAAACAACTGTAGCAAATGAAATGGAAAAGACATGAGAGCAGTTACATTTTCTAGGTACTAAGGTTGTACACTACTTGTTACTTATCAAAAAAAAATAAAAAAAATAAAAAAATAAAGGTTGTACACTACTTGTCAAAATTCAATATATATTTGAATATACACACTATGTCCAATATATTTATATTTAAACACGTGCAGTGGTTATGGCCTTTTATATCATAATTTATTATCATCCATTTAGATTGATTTTAATTAAATTAAAGTGAAAACCTACTAGTGGCAGATATAGCATTGTGGAATGAGATATTGTGATCAGAATAAGATCCAACCCATAGCAGTGCATGTATTTTTGTAAAAGAATAAATTAGCACATTGGCTTACCTCTTCTTTCTGGCACCAGCAAGTGCCAGCTTCTTGCACAGTTTCTCCTACTTTCTGGAGCTTATGATCTATAGCCACCATCTTGGGTACAAGTTGTTTTTCGAAGCTACTCATATCTGTTTGTAAGGTGAGTATTTGAGTCATAAGATACTCAATGCTCCCCTGGCTTTGTTTTGCAGACATCCAGACCTCTTCTTTCTCATTGCGTAGTTTTGCCATCTCAGATTGCACCCCTTTTAAACATTCTACAGCAGATTCTATTTCTTTTCTTAGAAGAATAATGGTAGCATCTCTATCATTCTTGTCCTTGTTAGTTCCTGAAATTGCAAAGTTTTTATGATCCAATGAATATTCACTCACATTCTTGCGTACTTCAAAAGTACACTCTGAAATCTCAGTTTTCAAGTCCTCAACAGTTTGTGAGTCTATCTTGTTGGAGCCTTGATTCATTTCAGCACCTGTCTGCAACAGTTTCCAAATAGATTGAATTAATAAAAGTAAAACACTCCAAAAAGCTAGAGAGTATCCAAATAGGTTGAATTTATAAATGTAAAACAATCCAAAAAACTATAGTACAACATAAAAGGTGAATTAACGACAAAGTCGCTATTTATAAAAAAATCAACACATCAGCTTACCCTTGCTCCACATTTGCCATTAGCTGGCAAACAAGCAAGATTTACAGAGGTATTATCATTTTCAGAACTTCCAACCTGCTCCACATACTCATTCATGCATGACCTGAGTGTTGAAACACCAGATTTCAGCTCAGTAAGTTTCTCTCTCGTCTTTAAAATGTCATTTTCTTCAATTTCTTGAAGCTTCTGTTCCATAGCACAAGCACGTTTCTGCTCCTCAAGAAGCTGCAGTTTCAGTTTACCAAGGCTCTCCTCTGACACTTCCAGCTCCGTTTTGAGAGACTGAATCTGTGTCTCCGCTTCATCAATTACAGTAGCCTGATTATGGAGAAAAGCATCCTTCTGCAGGTTCATTCCTATTGATTCTCTAAGCTGGATATCCTTATGCTTTAATGCATCATGATAATCAGAATTTATCTCGGACATTCTATTCACAATCAAAAAAGCAACTGTTGCACAAGTTGATGCTTTTCTAATTTCTTCTTCCTCCTCCTTAATCTTGTCTTCCAGCTCGGCTACAAGAGAAGCTTTTGCTTTCAATTGTGATGTCAACTGGAGGATTTCTTGCTCCTTTTCACTGCACTCTTGCTGGTGTGCTTCCGTTATAACTAAAGCTGCCCCTCTCAAAGACCTCAGCATGCACTCCATGTTGCTTCTTCTATTGTTTGCATCGTCTAAGCACTGATTGAGTTCTTCAATTAGTAGCTCCTTCTCAGAGATGATTTTTGTCACTCTGCCCACTTTTTCAGAAATACAAGCTCTTTTCTGAGGAAAGGAACCGGAAATAACATCAAGCTGATTAGACGCATCTTTAAGCGCCTCACTCCCACCAGTAAGAACATATTCAATCTCACAGGTCAATTGTTCCCACTCTTCAGACAATGCTTTTAATTCGTCATCCTTCTCTTCCAGCTTTTCACCTAACTCTTTCTTATCTTGAGCCATGAGAGAGAATTTTTCCTGAAGCTCCTTCAACTCAGTTTGAAAAAGCACCAGCCTCTCTTGTGTTTCTCTCTCTTTCAATTTACTATCCTGAACTTGCTGCTGAAGAGTAGCAAGTTCTTCCTGAAGCTCTTCGCCTAACTCTTTCTTATCTAGAGCCATGAGATATAATTTTTCCTGAAGCTCCTCCTTCAAGTCAGTTTGCAAAAGCTCTTTCAATTTTAATTCGTCATCCTTTTCTTCCAGCCTTTCACCCAACTCTTTCTTATCTTGAGCCATGAGATATAATTTTTCATGAAGCTCCTTCAACTCATTTTGCAAAAGCACCAGCCTTTCTTGTGTTTCTCTCTCTTTCAATTTACTATCCTGAACTTGCTGTTGAAGGGCAGCCAGTTCTTCCTGCAAGCAGACTATCACCTCAGCAGTCTCAGCCTCAACCTGCTTACGAACTTCATCCATTTCTTCTTCATTAGATGTCTGAAATGTACGATCACTTTGGTACCACATATTCAGTCTCTTGGCCTTTTCAAGAGAACCTTGCATCTTCTTCAACTTTGCTTGTAAAGGGGAATCTTCATTTTCTGAATGTTTGAAAGATGGGAGATCTTTTAACTCTTGGAAGCACATTTGCTCTTTCATTGCAGAAATTTCAAGCTCCTGCTTACTCAAAAGCTCCACATAGTGGCTGTTACTGTTCCTGAGATCCTCTGTCTCATTAATTGACAGAACTTGCTGGGATTCAAGAGCTTCAATAACTGATTTTGCTTCCTTGAGTTCCTCCTTCACATCTTCACATTGTTTGGTCAACAATAAGACCTTCTCTTTCGTCAGCTCAAGATCCCTATCCAGGTACCGTGTCCTCATCTGCTCTGCATCGCCACGAGATGACCTCTCTTCTTTAAGAATAATCTTTAGAATATCCAACTCCAGTTGTAAATTTATGACTTCTTCTGAGTGTTTCATCAGCGTTTCATGCTTTGCCTCTCCCTTCTGTTTTTCTACCGCCACAAGTGATCGATTGTCAAACAATGGAGCTTCGATAATGGACTCCTGAAAGTCATTGTTATTATCATTAATAAGAGAAGTTGAATGCATTCATGGAGTTAAAAAAAAAGGGGAAAAAAGAAGAAGGATGTTACTGGCCATATTTGATATGATTATTAAAAAATAGACTTCCAGAATGGACACCTAAACGTCATTGATATTATCAGCCACTATGGAAAGAATGCATTCATGACGTTAATCAAATGGGGAAAAAAAAGAAGCATGAATGTGAATAATGTGTAATAAATGAAAAAGTGAGTTAATGACTGTGTGTGTGCATGAATGAAGATGAATATGAATGGTGGTGTGTGAAGAAGAAAATCAAATGGAAAAAAAAAAAAAAAAAAAAAAAAGAAGCATGAATGTGAATAACGTGTAATAAATGAAAAAGTGAGCTAATGACTCTGTGTGTGCATGAATGAAGATGAATATGAATGGTGGTGTGTGAAGTGAAAGAACCGAAAAGAGTGAAGAAACAGAGAAAAGAGAAAGAAAAAGTGAGAAATTATTGAGGACCAAGAGTGAGTGTATTCCTTAAGAAGAGAGTGTGTCTTCTTCTAGTGACTGTGTGGGGAATGTCTCTTGATAATCCATTCAGAGTTGTAATCTTCTAATAAAAGTAGCGTCTGTGATTTCCATCATATTTTTTATTTTTCCTTTGTTTCCATTGCATATTAGTTGTGTGAAATTGGGTGGATTAATTCCTAACAAGTGGTATCAGAGCTGATACGAAAGGGATTAATTCCAAACATATATTAGTCTCATAATAAGGGAAATGTTTTTATTATTATTTTAAATTGCATACATAATGATATTAATCTGCCTCTTTCTATAAGAATTAGCAATACAATTTCAAAGTAATAATACAACTAAGTGAAATTACCTTTATGACTTCAACACTGCTATCATCATCACAGGTTTCAGTTTTGAGGTTGATTAGTGAAGCACGTAGATCATCAATTTCTCTGCAGAAAATGGAGAGACAAAATAGCACAATGTAAATGCAAGAGTAAATGGTAGTATAGTATTCTATGTATATAAATCCAAAAAAACTTGAGACTGCTTGATCAAATAAAAAAGTCAGAGGACCAGATTCCATTACCTACTAAGTTTTTCATTATTCTCCAAGCAAGAGTTTAGGTTACTCCTGCACTCTTCCAATTCTTTCAGAGTGCTTTTGAACTGAAACCATAAATAGTGAGTTTGAGTGAGACATGCAGCTTACACAAAAAAGAAGTTATATAATTTATTGGAACATGAGTAGTAAGCAACCTCCAAGTTGAGCATTTCATTTTCTTTATTGAAATGTATAGCTTCCTGTGCCAATGGAGAATAAATTGTACAAATTCAAGAAAAGGTAACGTAATAAATCCAATTTTCTAACTTGGTACGAAAAAGAAAATTCATATATATTTAAGGTTAACCTGAGGGGTGGCACTGATTTTTGGATGATTATTCTGGTTTGATTTCCCATCAAGAAGAAGAGCTAGCTGTAAACATAGGGATTGGGTTTATGCGCTCATACTAGAGAATGCAAAGGAAAAAAAATATAGGATTCATTCCAGATGCTAGAAGGACCTGATCCCGCAGTTCAGATACTTCGGTTAACAACAGTTCTCTCTCCCCTTCTTCATAGAAGTCTTGATATCTATAAATGCCAACAAAAAATAAAAGATAAAAAAGAATAAAAATGGTAAAGCGATGCCAGATTTTTGTTTTCTTTCTTATTTACTTTTCAACAGAAAGCTACCTTCTGATCTGTTCTAAAAGCCTGATATTCTCTAGAGCAAAGCGAGTTACTTCTGGGTTTCTATCAAGTTTAGCTCGAAGCAGCTGAATCTCTTCAGAGAGTGCACCATTCTCTTCCAATAAATAAGCGTCTGCGGGTATTAAACCACTAACAAGTGATTCCATTCGTTGAATTTTGTCTTCCCTAAACTTCAGCATCATCTTTGTGCACCTAGTATCCTCCTCTCTTTGACGAACCTGATAAGCAATATCTGTTAGGGATCTAAGTTATGGCTTCAAGGCAAATACATCCTTTGCTTTCTTTCACAACCTGACCAGCAGCCAACAAACACCCCCAAAACTAAAACAAAATAAAATAAGAAAAAGTTACCAATCGGTTCAACTGTTCAAGTTCAGCTTCAAGTTGCTTAATTGAGGTCTCTGCCATCTGTTCCCTTCTCAAGGCACCAGCAAGTGTTGTCTCCAATGATTTCAACTGATAATAAACAAGAAAAAGGAATCCAATACATTTTTTTAAAATCATATTTCACAAGTACTAATATGGAGGAAATGAAGTTTGAGTCCAAATTCATGATGTTGTGACAGAAACACATGCTAGTAATTTAAAAAAAATAAAAAAAATTTATCAGCTTTTATGTAGATCGTGGGTAGTAAAATACCATGTAATCTAAATATGACACTTGTATTCCGGGCATACATATGGGATATGTATTATGCACGTTTTGGGGGTAACAAAACAGTCATCTTGACATTTAAATCCTAAAACAAAAATCCAAAAAAAAAAAAGGGCATATATATTCAAAGTTCCAATTGACGGGTGTTTGATGCAACTAACACCTGTTTGATCCAGGCATTCGCATAGCATCACAATCTACATTGTGACAATGGTACTGTTTCTGAATATCAAATTATGTTAAACATAAAGTACTGCCCGTATTACATTTCCTGTATTCTTATTTCTTTTATATGATCGTGGATGGGTGGAAGTGTTACCTTCATAAATTATTTTAATGAAATCTCAAATGGGACTTAGGTTTGCTATAATATAATAGTAGAAATATAATATAGAAGAAAAATGAGAGAATTATGTAAAGGTTTGAACGAGATAAATCACTCATTTATAGCTCTAGTATTTATAGATAAAAAAAGAGCACATGCTTACATTACAAGAAAGTAAATTAAATCAAATCACAACACATTCTATTGCATATTCTATGCCATGATTCGTAGCTATCAAATCTTTGATAATATGGTAAGTCATTCCATAAATCGTGGCTATCATATCTGCTAACACTCCCCCTCAAGTTGGTGCGAGGATTTCTTAAACACCCAACCTGAACAATGCATCTTCAAACACAGCCTTGCTAGCACCCTTCTTCAGAATCTACAAGTTGCAGAGTGTAAATCTGACTAGCAATGATTTCCTCTTGGGTGAAGTGCCGATCAACAAATCAAAAAATGTCTCCTCAGACCATAAACAATTAACAATGTCTCCTCAAACCATAAACAACCAATCATGTCTCCTCAAATCGTAAACAACGAACAATGTCTCCTCAGACCATTTCCCTTCAACACATGTTTAAAACATGTAGATGGAAGAATCAACAATGTCTCCTCAAACCACCCCCTTCATACATATGTTTAAACAATGTAGATAAAAGAATCAAAACTGTCTCCTCAGACCATAAAAAGAAACAACTATGTCTCCTCAGACCATTTCTGAATAGGTGGTAATATGGTAAGTCATTCCATAAATCGTGACTATCATATTTGCTAACACTCCCCCTCACGTTTGTGCGTGGATATCTGAGACACCCAACTTGGACAATGCATCTTCAAACACAGTCTTGCTAGCACCCTTCTCCAGAATTTACAAGTTGCAAAGTGTAAATCTGACTAGCAATGATTTCCTCTTAGATGAAGTGCCGATCAACAAATCAAAAAATGTCTCCTCAAAGGCTCAAACCATAAACAATTAACAATGTCTCCTCAGACCATAAACAACCAATCATGTCTCCTCAGCGTAAACAATGAACAATGTCTCCTCAGACCATTTCCCTTCAACACATGTTTAAAACATGTAGATGGAAGAATCAACAATGTCTCCTCAGACCACCCCCCTTCATACATATGTTTAAACAATGTAGATAAAAGAATCAAAACTGTCTCCTCAGACCTTAAAAAGAAACAACTATGTCTCCTCAGACCATTTCTGAATAGGTGGTGCTAAACTCGCAAAGCCCTCATTAAGATCGGACCACCCTGCCTACCCAACACCTCCCGGATGGGCGATGTCACCTTAGACCATTCCCAAATGGGTGGTGTTGAACTCGCAATTCCCTCATTGCAGTCAGACCACCCTGGCTCTGATACCAGGTAGAAATATAATATAGAAGAAAAATGAGAGAATTATGTAAAGGTTTGAATGAGATAAATCACTCATTCGTAGCTCTAGTATTTATAGAAGAAAAAAAAAAGAGCATATGCTCATATTACAAGAAAGCAAATTAAATCAAATCTAAATCAAATCACAACACATTCTCTGGCATATTCTATGCCATGATTCGTGGCTATCAAATCTTTGTTAATATGGTAAGTCATTCCATAAATCGTGGCTATCATATCTGGTAACAATAATAGTTTGGAAAATGTACTTATTTCTCAAAAGATCACCAAACATGTTTGTAGGTTTGCAAACATGAAGATTGACATAATGATAGTTTCATAATTCACAACTATAAAATGCTTCTACTCTATCTAAATTCTAAAGATCAAATCATGTGGAATTTACATCAGCATATTGCAACTTAGATACCTGTTTTAAAGACACTTTCAGAATGCCTTTAGATTCAGATCCAAGCAAATTATCAGTTCTCTGCTCATCCAATTCAAGTGCCTTTTGGCTGGAGGGATTTTCACCAAATGATAGAGATCTGGAGACATTTTGGCGTTTGAGGGCAGACAGCTCCTCCTATTCCAAAAACAACTCATTAATTTCAAATAAAAACTAATTTTTACCTGACATTTTTCCTACTAAAACATCGAAAAATTTAATGCCACCGTTAAAACTTGTATCTGGTGTTGTAATGCTATGACATCTCCTGAAGAATCTTCATTCACCACAGCCTTCATCATGAACAAAAAGAACATATATGGTCAGAACTAAGAAACAATTGCTTTCTTCATGAAAGCTGACCATATTGTACTGAGCATAGAAACAAGCTTACATTGTTCTGAATAAGTTTTGCTCGCTGAGCAAACTTTAAAGTATTCAGTGTTTCAGCAGCACACCTGGAAAAAGAAAAATTAGGGGAAAAAAAGGTATAAGAGAATTTAGCACCTAACTATTCAAGTTGAACTGATAATAAACATGAAAAAGCACATGCACCAACCATATAGAAGGGCTGACATTGGCAATCATCATTGTTTTCGAGTTTCCACCTAGTGAGTCCTGCATATCATATTGCTTAAATATAAATCATGAAAAATAACATATAAGCCTGATGACGACAAATAAATGGATCTAGAATTCACCTGAAGAAGAAATGTCAGCCTTGAATCTCTATAAGGAACATGCTTTGTCCTCCCATGTGCCACATCCAAAAGAACCATTATTACATGACTGCAAATTGAAATGTTTACCCAAAGTGCTCACAACGGATGAAAAGGATGTCAAGAACAGCAAAAAGAAAATGCTATCAGAGAAATCTGGTAATGATTATAGTACCCTAATGTAGATAACGATTTGTTAATATTAGCAGCTTCCTTTAAACGTTCACCCTCAGCGCCAGAAGTTTTCTGCCTGCCACGTGACGATAAAATTATTGCGTGTAGCACAAAGCAAAATTTTCTTTTCTTTCTCCAAGTACAAATTAGCTCAAATTAATTGGACATGATGCATTACCTTTCAGAGCCAGCAAGATCAACAAGGTTTAGTCTTGCAAATCGTAGATTAGACGTGGAATCCTTTTCCCACCTTCTCTCAATTACACATGTGAAGACACTATGCGAACGACTGCTCTCTCTATTCATATTTGTTGCGGCAACTTTTCTATTTGAAGAACCCTATTGCAACAAACCAGTTTTCATAAAGAACAAAGACACGCAATGACACACATTCAAGTGGAAGCACACACACACATAGACAGAGAGAGAAGCAATGCCAGACTGAAAACAGTAAGGATCAAAGTTTAATAACCTGACTCAGAAGCTTAAGAATATCACCAACAGTCTGGACTTCAAATTCTGACAGATTTTCAACATACACACCCGTCTTAATGTCCTCCCGCAGCTACAAAGGCAATGAACAAACATAAGAGAGCAAAATATTTATATTACACACTCATATGCTTATGAAACAACACAACTTACTAGCAAATTTGTAGAAGAAGGATCAAGGAGATCAGTAATTTGTTCATTATAAATCTCTAAGAAAGAGCACTTGCAGTTGTATTTCAATCTCTCATCCCTTCGGCTTTCCTCTTCCTGCAAGCAGAAGAATACAAGGGAACCTTATCGGTGCTATAACTAAGATGTTTTCGAACAAATCAGAAATTGAGGTAGCAAGTTTGAGCGAAGAGTGTTGAAGTTACAGCTCTTATTCTTGCAAACAAGAACTCAAATATGCGTGGTGTCATTCCACGATTTGGACTGGGCTTGACTTCTAACTCTTCAATCTCACCAAGCATTGTATATGTCTTCCCACTTCCTGTCTAGATGGTTAAATGAATTCATTTTAAAACAAGAAGGCACTTAATTGTGTTGAAATTGCAAAGGAAAATGAAAAAGAAACAAGAACCTCAACATAAGTACAAAATTTAGATGGTTTAAGGTGATTTAATTTATACAATTCTAAAAGACTCTGTTTTTGCTAGTGAGCATATATTTTGCATTACATCATAAGAAAATGTGGTGCATTCTTTAGTGTTTTGATTAATATTATTAATTTATTTTCGATGTAATGCACTCACGTAACCATATCCATCATTTAATGAGACGAAATTGTTATGAACTTATGACTATTCTGTTAAGGGAGGATAACAACAGATATCTTCGTGGCTACAGGCGGATATCCCAGCCATCCTAAATTTCATCATATTGATGAGATTTAGTCTGTGTCTAGTATGTAAAAAGATTAGGTATTTACCATTGGTAGTCAATGTCCATATAGATGTAGATAAATAATGATTCAAGATCACTATTCTGGGTGTTCTGTGACATACAACATATCCATTACCCCAAGTATACATTATTCATTTTCTTCTATTTTTTTTTGGTCACCGATGGTGGTGACAAACCTCTTAGAGCACCCCATAGTCCACCACTGGCACATGCAATCCTCCCGTTTTACATGACCAGGCAATTGTCGAGAAATTCCCTGGGAGTGGCCCCAAGTATACAATATTCAACCCATCCAAATGGGTCAGAAAGTTGACAACATCAATATTTATCCTATTTAAAATAAAATGTTGGTAATAGATTTTATTGTTGAAAGATTAAGTATAATTGATAACATCAATATTTATCCTATTTAAAATCAAATGTTGGGAATAGACTTAATTGTTGAAGGATTAAATATGAATTATATGTTAAGTCCTCATTTTTCCATGATTAAAAAGCAACTCAATTTCCGAGAAATACCTGCCCATAGGCAAACACACAGCTATTGTATCCAGAAAGGCAATTCTCCACCATAGGCAGACCAACCATCCTGAAAAGCGTTTCCTGCAATATCCCAACCAGTTATTCAAACATGTAATTAGCCAAAGAAGAAAAAAAAAAAAAAAATGAATCAATTGTATATTTAAAAGTTTATTTGGTTCTAATGAGACCTGGTCTATGGTTTCACATGCTACATGGTCAAATGTAAATCGAGTTTCTGGTTGCCCGATCCAAGTGATGCATTGTGCACTCTCCTGCTTCAAGCACCTACTATAAGCATTGGTACTTTTCTCCTTGCTATTTAGAGGACGGACCCGTATCAAAACCTTAACAAGTTCAACTTTAGTGAGCAAGATATACAAAATTTAGGTAACAAAAACACTAATTTGGAAGCCCTAATTTGAAATCTTTCTCAATAATCATATGAAATCAGTGGCAAACTCCGGGAAAAGATAGAAAAGTGAGCTTACCTGTACATTGTGATCCATCCAAAATGATGGATCTTCTTTGAGATCAAAATGTGGCACTTCCACTGAATTAACAACAGTTGAGGAACTACAAGAAATTGGAATCCCTTTTGACAATGCAGCAAAGTTGCCCATGCGAGCACCTCCATTAGACAGAGGTCGAGAACCACCTGTTAGACAAAGTCCCGGATTCGGAGGCTTGGTTACACTCTTTGTTGGTGTACTCTGTGTCGAATTGCATTCCGAATAACCTGAATTAGCTCTCCCCATAACCCTATTCGACTGAGGAGTAGTCATGCCGGCAAAAACCCCATTCCCATTCACACGACTCGATTGGCTCATATAGTGGCTCATATCAGCCCTCCCATCATCGTGTGATTCGATTGCATTCGAGCTTGATTCGTTCTTCGGCACCCACCCAAATCGACTCTTCGCCTGAGCTCCTTGTTTCTCCGGCGTGGAAAGCGACATTGTGTTATCAGAGCTTTTGCGCTTGACCTTAGTGGGTGTTTTATCAACCTTAGTGCTCCTAACACCCACCTCTTTCTCTACCACAGCTTTAGAATTCGAGGCCGGTTCTTGAATTGCGTTCAACGGGGCCCTGTTCGAATCCGTTCCGGTCTGATTACCCAACGAATACCTAGGGTTTATGGGCACATTCTCGATTTCCTCTGCGTTTGAATTCTTACCCGAATTCCGGCGTAAGAATTTGAAGTCCCGCAACATTCTAAATACAAGCTAATTCCAATCAAGAACAAGAAATGGAAAGCCAATTTTGGAGAAATGAAATCTGGGAATGAAAAATTGGGAAGATGTGGGTATGGAGTACCTGAAAGAGGAAGTGAGAAAGAGAATCCCGAGTTGACGACCACCTGAAATTGCTTCGTTGAGTAAAGTCTCAGCTGGTTCTTTCTAAAGTTTGAATCTTGCTTCAAGAATGCATTCAAATCTCTGTCTCTCTCAAAAAAATTTGTGAAAGTAAAATTTTGGGAACAAGAAATGCTACAATGTGGATTTGGAGTACCTGAAATTTCTTTGTTGAGTAGAGTTTCAGCGAATTCTTTCTAGGGTTTGGATCTTGAATCAATAATATATGTATTCAACATAGTAATATACAGACACACTATATTACTCTGTATGTCTCTCTCTTGTTTTTCTCTCTCTAACTTCTTTCTAGATTCTTGAACTCTGACATCTCTGTGTCTCTCTCAAGCTTCGATCTTGATTCGTACTATAACTTTGAAAATTGTTTGCGAGTGGGGTTTTAGGAACAGAGATGAGGAATGGACGGCTGAGATCTCATCTAGATTTGAAATTTAATGGACACCGCGCTTTTGAGTTTTGAATCGCCTTGCGGTCTTCTCTTTTATTTATTTTTTCCAAAAGAAAAGTGAAAATTTTATTATGTCTTCAACGGCTAATTTCTTGCTCCTCCTACACTACTAGCCTCTCCTAGCTTGCTTTGTACTGTGGGCCCCACTGCATAACCTTCACTCGACGGGGTATAAAATTGATATGGGACACTCGAGTGAAATCATTGTCAGGTGGGGTCCGTTTTGTTTTATTTTCAAAATTGCTGTTTGAAATTATATCCTTATTTTTTTTTTTTTTTTGGGAAAAAAAAATTATATCCTTAATGAAAATATAGAACACGTTATAAAGATGTCACGAATGCTATGACGAAAAAATTAATTAATTAATTAATTAAATAATAGAAGGAAAGAAAAGAGAATATGAAGAATAATCTATACTTTCTCATTTACAAGTTTTTATTTGTCAATAAAAAAAAGAAAATAAGTCAATAGATGTTTTAAATTAGATACTATTCCAAATAATATAAATTTTAAATTATTATACTATCTTTTATAAATTACAATATTATATATATTATTAGAAATAATAGTAAAAATAATTAAAACTTTATTCTTTTCTTATATACCGTAATAAATTATGAATTTTTTCTCTTCCTTTTATCTAATTGAAAAGAAAAAAAAATACATAATATATTTATTAAGATGTCTCATTCATCCTTTCTTCTTTTTCTTTTATTTAAACTTTTTTAGTAATTTAATTTTTTTTTTATCTTTTTTTTTAATAATATAAATTATTTCTTTTTTTTAATAATATAAATTATTTCTTTTTTTTATCTTTTTTTTTAATAATATAAATTTTAAATTATTATACTATCTTTTATAAATTACAATATTATATATATTATTAGATATAATAGTAAAAATAATTAAAACTTTATTCTTCTCTTATATAACGTAGTAAATTATGAATTTATTCTCTTCCTTTTATCTAATTAAAAAGAAAAAAAAAAGTACATAATATATTTCTTAAGATGTCTCATTCATCATTTCTTCTTTTATTTTTTTAAATTTTTTTTAATAATTTAATTTTTTTTTATCTTTTTTAAAAATTTAAACAATTACATACATCCACAATATTTTGAACGGTCAACAAAATCCCCTTCTATTAGCCTCTTTAATATTGAATGTTGATATAAATTAATCATATTCTTTCATTTTAATAATTATAATGCTATTTAAATGGACAACAAACCAATCAATATGATATAATTGATATTATTTCCGTTGGGTGGTACCCCACCAATGAGAATTCTAAGTAACATGAAGGAGGGATTTGACATAAATGCTTTTAGAATCATCAATTTATTTATTTATTTCTAGAGATTGATAAGGTTTGATAACCCCAATTGCACAATAGAATTCCCTGTGTTGTTTTCAAATTATTAAATTTAACAATTTAGGGTATTCCGACCACTGATTTCTTTGACATATTCGGAGCATCTTTCTCCCTTCTTGTGAAGGTTTCGTTTTCAATGTTTTTTTTTTTTTTTAATCTCAATAATAAATACTCACATAAATCCATAACGCATATCAGTATATCACTAATTTTATGTTAAACTTTTAATAATATATTATATCACTAATTTTATGTTAAACTTTTAATAATATGTTCGACCATATAGTAACCACAAACTAAAAAACCTCAACCACATAACTAAAGATTGTACAATTTTTTTTTTTGGAACGAAATACTCTCTTCGTCGTGGACGAATCAATACTCTCTTCGTCAAGGACGAATCAAAAATCGAAATTTTGAGTGGAAATATATATATCAGAATGAAAAAAATGGTGAAGCATACTAATAAATAAATCAGGGCCTCAGTCCAACATGGGTTCGTCCCTGTTCTTCTTCACTTGTTCTTGTACTCGGATCATCTTTCTCCCGACTTGTAATGGTCTTTTTTTCCATTTTTTTCTTTAAAACATGTTTATGCCCAAAAAAAACCTCCATGATTAAATTCACATAAATCCACAATGCATGATTCACTAATTTTATGCTAAACTTTTAATAATTGTTTGCAAAATATATATACAAACACACGGAGAAATCATAAAATAAAAAGTATGCCATTTTTTTTCTTTCTAAGATTTGGATTTACTATTAAATCAACTGTGCAATATTCACAAACACATTCCCCTGGAAAATACAACACATATTTAATATCATAATTAAATCGAGAATTTAATAGATGTACATAATTACTGTGTTGTCGATTAATATAATAGCAATAGCGATTTAAAATTCTTGCATTGTCTATTTAAAATTATTATTAAGTCATTGGTTTAATGCACATGACAAAAAAACAGAAATTTGGATGGAAAAAGTTAGGCTTGCTTCTGAGAACAATTTTCAAAATAATGTATAAAAATCTTACTTGTTTATCTTCATAGAACTTACTTTTATAATTCTTTAAAAATAATTTATTAAATTCTTAAAATTATTTTTTGAGTAACAAATCAACCAATCCCTTAATTTTTGTTTACCCTAATCTATTTCTAATTTTTATGCTAGTATATCTCAAGGATAAGATTGGTTCAAAATTTTATAATATAATGTCGTTTTCACCGCACATTAATTGTCAGTGAATCTGAAATTGTGCTTCATATATTAAGAAGAGGAGATAAAGTACGCCCCATGGAGTCTTCCAAAAGCCATTTTTGAGCTACCGGTACTGTATACACACATATTACATACACGCACATATATATATGTATATACGCAGGGACTAGAAGATGAAAGCCATGAAATAAAGAGATTTGAAAGATATATAATGGTGATCAAGAAATTGGAAATGTGCATAGAGATATTGAAAGTGTTCTTAGAGTTCGTGGTCGTCTTCATTGAAGCTGTTGCTGTTGTTATCAATCAGAGATCATCAACTATCACTGTTCCTCTTCCCTATCTTGTTCTTCCTTAGTCATAATCTTTTTTTTTTTTTTTTTTTTTTCTAGATTTATGGGTATGTGCCTGTATCTAATATGAATTGTATGGATTTCATTGGATGAGCATTTAAATTCATGAATTTTGAGACCACCATTGTTTTGCAGTTGGTACATTTTATTTATTAAACATAAAATGATGTTGCTATGGCCAAAGTACTAATTTAATGTGATTTTAGTTTTATTTATGTCAGAGTATTGTCTGAGATGCTTGCAGTACTTCTGTTTTTTTTTTTTTTTCGGAGAAAATTTGAAGGCACCAATGGAGGAAGAACAAATTGGCTCCCAGAGCATGGTAGGAGTTGTTGTGTGTGTGTAGCAGGATAAGAACTTTAATTTACAAGGTATTTAAGGATTTAAATTAAAGAGGATAAGAGCAATTGTGATTGCATTTTTTCCTAAAATGGGCATAATTTTGAGATTGTGCAACAAAAATAAAAAAGAAAAAAGAAAGAGGGATGGACTAGCAATGGGTATTCTTGATTTGTCTAGAATAGTGTTACTGAAATGGTTTCTCTATTACTGAAATTATCATTGTCACCTTCGCAATCTGTGCATTTTTTGATCATGGTTAAATTTTGAATATTGAAATTAATTGCAATCACTCTATATTTTTGTCTATATTATGACTAGCCACTCATAAGTCATATCCAAGAAAGTGCACATGTCCACTGTTGATTATAAAGGCTCCTCCATTTGAATTGTTATTGAGTGAATCCGGAATAAATCCGACAATGATTGTTGCTTCTTTTCTTAATTTTATATTTTGTTCTTTTGAAGCTTTATTGTAGCTAATAACAATAATCTAATATGAATAACTCGCTATTCACTCAATTTTGGGGGTCATAATTATTATGTAGGAGAGATGGCCGAGTGGTTCAAGGCGTAGCATTGGAACTGCTATGTAGGCTTTTGTTTACCGAGGGTTCGAATCCCTCTCTTTCCGTACCTTCACCCAATTTACCGATGTTACTGACCGCAATGCATCAAATAGCAATGTATACCATTATTCCAACAGTAAGGTCGTTCTTTGATATATATTCTCTATTCCTAATTGCGATGACACGGAAAAAATACTGCAGATTTTGACTCCGGAAATACGTCCAAATTCAATAACGAGACTTGAATGGAAAAACATTAATTTGTGTACAAAGACAGACACTTATATTTAAACACATTGGCCACGTAATAATGGAAAGAATTCACAAGTACCTTTTTAATTCACTCTTACACAACTTTTACAAATAACCATTCAAATGGTGAAAAGATCGCATAACTGTCTGTTGTTTAGAAGCTCATCTTGAAGAGTGACTTTGTACGTACGTATATTCTCGAGCTAAAATTAATGGTAAGCACAAATAAAAAAATGTTAATGGTGAACTATCTAGTATCCTTGGAACATTGGTGGAGGTGGGGAAGAGTATACAGCGCCCAAGGTTGGTGGGAGAATGAAGTCATCTGGTCCAGGCGGTGGTAAAATAACGGTCTGAGTAGGAGGAGGAGCTACAGATTGTGCGGGTGTTGGTGGGACAGGAGATAGTTTAGGAGGAGATGAAACTGGTGTAGAAATTGGTGGTGGAGGTGGTGGAAGCGATTGAACCGGTGGTAGGACAGGAGATGGTTTAGGAGGAGATGAAACTGGTGTAGAAGTTGGTGGTGGTGGTAGATGCGATTGAACCGGTGGTGGGACAAGAGATGGCTTAGGAGGACTTGAAACTGGTGTAGAAGTTGGAGTTGGGACTGGAGATGGCGTAATGGGTTTGGGAGGCATAGGAGTTGGTGTCAAAAATGGAGTTGGGGATGGAGATGGCTTATGAGGTTTCTGAGGTGGAGAATTTGGTGTTCCAGCAGGAGTCGGGATTGGGGATGGTTTAGGAGGAGATGAGACTGGTGTATGAGTCGGAGTAGGGACTGGAGATGGCGTAGGAGGTTTTTGAGGTGGAGAATTTGGTGTTTGAGCAGGGGTTGGGACTCGAGATGGTTTAGGTGGTGCTGAAGCTGGTGTATGAGTTGGAGTCGGGACTGGAGATGGCTTAGGAGGTTTTTGAGGTGGAGAAACGGGTGTTTGAGAAGGAGTCGGGACTGGAGATGGCTTAGGAGGTGCTAAAACTGGTGTATGAGTCGGAGCCTGGACTGGAGATGGCTTAGGAGGTTTCTGGGGAGGATTAACCGGTGTTCGAGTTGGAGCTGGGGCTGGGACAGGAGACTGTTGAGGAGATTTATGGGGAGAACTTGGTGTTTTAGTAGGAGTTAGGACTGGGGATGGTGTAGGAGGTTTTTGAGGTGGAGAACTTAGTTTTGGAGCGGGAGCTGGGGCTTGAGATCGTTTAGGAGGAGAAAAAACTGGTGTTAAAGTCGGAGCTGGGAATGGAGATAGCTTAGGAGGTTTCTGTGGAGGTTGAATTGGTGTTCTAGTTGGAGATGGGCCAGGAGATGCTTTGATAGGTTTAGGGGGAGTTGAAATGGGTGTTTGAGTTGGAGCTGGGCCTGGAGATGCTTTGCCAGGTTTAGGTGGAGCCGAAGCTGGTGTTCTAGTCGGAGCTGGGCCTGGAGATGCTTTGCCAGGTTTAGGAGGAGCCGAAACTAGTGTTTGAGTCGGAGCTGGGCCTGGAGATGTTTTGCCAGGTTTGGGGGGAGCTAAAACTGGTGTTCGAATCGGAGATGGGCCAGGAGATGCTTTAATAGGTTTAGGGGGAGATGAAACTGGTATTTGAGTTGGAGCTGGGCCTGGAGATGCTTTTCCAGGTTTAGGGGGAGATGAAACTGGTGTTTGAGTCGGAGCTGGGCCTGGAGATGATTTGCCAGGTTTAGGAGGAGCTGAAACTGGCGTTTGAGTTGGTGCTGGGCCTGGAGTTGCTTTCCCAGGTTTAGGAGGATCTGAAATTGGTGTTCGTGTCGGAGCAGGACCTGGAGATGCTTTGCCAGGTTTAGGAGGAGCTGAAACTGGTGTCAAAAACGGAGTTGGGACAGGAGATCGCTTTGGTGTGTGAATTGGTGGACTAGAAGTGGGAGGAGGAGTATAAGTCTTTGATGGTGTCGGAGGAAGTGATGTTTGGGATGAAGGAGTTGGTGGAATTGATGTTGGTGGTTTTGATGTGGGAGGTGGAGTATAACTCTTTGATGGTGTCGGAGGAGGTGATGGTTGGGATGATGGGGTTGACGGAGTTGATGTTGGTGGCTTTGATGTTGGAGGTGGATTGTAACTCGTTGATGGTGTTGGAGGAGGTGATGTGTGAGTGGAAGGAGTTGGCGGAGTTGATGTTGGTGGCTTGGATGTGGGAGGTGGAGAATAAGTGTTATATTCTTGAGGAGGTGATGCTTGTTTTGAAGGGCTTGGTGGAGTTGAAGTTGGTGGCTTAGAAATGGGAGGTGGAATATAAGTTGTTACTTCTTTTGGTGGAGGTGATACTTTGGATGAAGGGCTTGGTGGAGTTGCAGTGGGTGGCGGAGTATAACTCTTGGATAGGGTCGGAGGAGGTGAGGCTTCTGATGGTGGAGTTGATGATGGGGGCTTGGATGTGGGAGGTGGAGTATACGTTTTTTCTTCTTCCGGTGGAGGCAATACTTTGGATGAAGGGCTTGGTGGAGTTGAAGTTGGTGGTTTGGAAATGGGAGGTGGAGTATAAGTTTTTTCTTCTTCCGGTGGAGGCGATATTCTGGATGAAGGGCTTGGTGGAGTTGAAGATGGTGGCTTGGAAATGGAAGGTGGAGTATAAGTTTTTTCTTCTTTCGGTGGAGGCGATACTTTAGATGAAGGGCTTGGTGGAGTTGAAGTGGGCGGCGGAGTATAACTCTTAGATGGGGTCGGAGGAGGTGATGTTTGGGATGAAGGAGTTGGTGGAGTTGATGATGGTGGCTTGGATGTGGCAGGTGGAGTATAGCTTATTGATGGCGTCGGAGGAGGTGATGATTGGGATGAAGGGGTTGGTGGCTTTGATGTGGGAGGTGGAGTGTAAGTCGTTGATGGTGTCGGAGGAGGTGATGCTTCGGATGAAGGAGTTGGTGGAGTTGATGTTGGGGGCTTTGATGTGGGAGGTGGAATGTAATCCATTGATGGCGTTGGAGGTGGTGATGCTTGGGATGAAGGGGTCGGCGGAGTTGATGTTGGTGGCTTTGATGTGGGAGGTGGATTATAACTCGTTGACGGTATCGGAGGGGGTGATGCTTGGGATGAAGGGGTTGGCGGAGTGGATGTTGGTGGCTTTGATGTGGGAGGTGGAGTATAACTCGTTGATGTGGGAGGTGGAGTATAACTCGTTGATGGTGTCGGAGGAGGTGATGCATAGGATGAAGGGGCTGGTGGAGTTGATGTTGGTGGCTTGGATGTGGGAGGTGGAGTATAACTCTTTGATGGTGTTGGAGGAGGTGACGATTGGGATGAAGTGGTTGGTGGAGTTGAAGTTGGCGGTTTTGATGTGGGAGGTGGAGTATAACTCTTTGATGGAGTCGGAGGAGGTGATGCTTGGGATGTGGGTGTTGGTGGTGTTGATGTTGGTGGCTTAGATGTGGGAGGTGGAGTATAACTCTTTGATGGTGTCAGAGGAGGTGGATATATTCCACACTTCCATTCACATTGATCAGGGATTTTGGATGTGAAATTATTGTTTGTCAAGAGCAAAACATCAATATTCTTTTCAAAGAGTTTTGCTGGAATTGGCCCTTCGAAATTATTGTTTCTAATGTCAAGGTTAGAAAGGTGATTCAACTCTAGAACAGCATTTGGAAATTTACCTACGAAACGGTTGTTATTGACATCAAGCTCTTCCAATTGTTGAAGTTTAGAGAAACTATCCGGGATGATTCCACAAAACCGATTAGTGTTTATGTGGAATGTGGTGAGATCAGTCAAGAGCGCGAGCTCAACCGGAAAGTACCCAGCTATGTCAGCATTGTTAAGATGGACACCAGAAACAACCTTCAATTTGGAATCATCGCGTGCCGGTGAACAGAGTATACCATTATAGGCGCACACATTCGCACCAACCCAATTTCCAGTCGTATTGAAAGGGTCAGAGTACATAGCTTTTTTCCATGCTTGAAGAGCAATATAAGCTCTCTTGAGCCTCGGGTTTTCAAAAGTTAAGCTAGGATCAAAGTTAAAGCCAGACTCATCTTTGTTCTGGGAAAGGTCCAGAAGTTGTCTATGCGCAATATAGGATGCCTCAACATCAGTTAAAGCCAAAGAAAATGATGAGAATGAGGAGAAGAAAAAAGTGAAAATAAGAAAGCAGCTTGAGACCTTCATGTTTAGATGGTTAGCAATATCTAACCACCACCTTGGATTGGCCCAAGGCTGCTTGTGATTTATGCATGGGAGTATTGGTGGAATTTATATGGACCTTGGCCTCTATTTTTAGCCCCTGAATATTTGGAAATTGGCTAAAATTTTGAAGGTTCTCATATTTGTACGGACTATGTCTGCTAAGATTTAGGTTGTTTTCCCTTAATTGGACACATATTTAGCAAAGCTAAAATTAGATTATGACCAAGTCTTCCTTTTAACAACTGGGCATTATAAAATACCAATTTTATTATTGTGCATAGTTTTTTGTAGTTCTTTTAGTAATTTAAATAAAATTTTCTGTTATAAATGTAAAGATAATTTTGCTTCAAGATTCTGTTTCATTTTTTTTTTTTTTTCTTTTTCTTTTTTGAATAGCAAAGTAATTTATTGGATGGAATAACTGTACAAGAGAAGGCCCAACAGAAAGTTGGCCTAGATCAAACAAAACATGGCTAGTGAAGTCCAGCCCAACAAAATATACCCAATCCCACCCTTAAACCATCTCTAAGACAGAGGAATGTTGCTAAGGTCAACCCCCAGAGCATCGTTCATCTGCATAGAGGAAGAAGGGGGATCACTGCGGGTGAAGGATTGAGGAAGATGCCACGCCTTCATTACTCGAAATGCCACAGATGTTGGTTCCCATCTGTAGGAGGGTCTTTTCTTAATATAAGTATATAATAAATAAATGGTGACATCTCTAAACACAATTGTGAATGATCCACAAAAATACGGAGAGTATAAAAAAAAAGAGTATTAAGGTGATCTTGATAGTGCACTTCTTATCTCCGCCAACATACTTACTAACCAGTCTATTTTCTCCTCCTTCTCTATCCTTTTCTAAATCCTTCACAGTTGTGTTTACATATATCACCATTTATTTATTATTCACTTATATTAAGAAAAGACCCTCCATAAGCCATATACAGAGGCTGTGAGACATTGCTTAGCTAAAAATATTTTATTTAATTTTTATATTATGGTGTTCATCTACCACATTGCATAAAATGTCAGATTTAGAGACAATTAATAATATATCGCACCTTATCTAATGACCAACACATGCATCATGCCAATATCTATATCTATAAATTTTCATGTGTTAAATATTTGTATTCTCCACTTATAAACATAGGTGGTCATTATAAATCAAAACAAGAAAAAGTACTATAATAATACGTAAATGTGGACTTGTGTATCTTAGATGTAACTCCAAAATAATACGTAAATGTGGACTTGTGTATCTTAGATGTAACTCCAAGTCTCATCATCTCTGTTCTCATCTAATTACCACTATTACATAGTTTGTCTTTTGTGTGCCTAAATGCATATTACTGGTTATATATCACATTTTTTATTTGATACCATATTTTTCACACTTACAAACCCTGCTTAATCTATTGCTTGCAAGATGCAATGGATCATTTTAATACTCACAATTTGTCTTGACAACTGTGTATTTAAGTTAAAGTTTCCTATATTAAATGGAGGCCGGGAGTGTTAAAAATAAAATATCATTATAAAAGTTTTTCAAGCCTTGATTAAAGTGATTTATAGAAGTGATATCAATATAAATTGAAAGTTTTGGGTTAATTTCATTGACAACTCTTCAGATTTGGCCAAATATCACGTTCAAACATCTTTTAAAAATTATTATCATTAACATTTCAAATCATTTTTCTGTCATTAACACCTAACATTTTTACTGTCATTTTTTTTTTTTTTAATGCCTTTTAATTTAAAATAGCATAATTATAAAAAGATGAAATTACACCCATTAATTACCCAACACCCTCACCCTCACTCGTACTTTCTCTCTTTATCTTCGGCCACTTCCCACCACCTCACCACCATTGCCAGTTGATATCTTGCTGTAGGTTTTGGAATTGGGGATAGTGGTTCACTCGATTATCATTGGAATTTCATTGGGTGCTTCTAAAAGTCCCAAAACAATAAAGCCTCTTGTAGCTGCCCTCCCCTTCCATCAATTTTTTGACGCCATGGGACTTGGTGGATGTGTAGTACCCAATTTCATTACTATTTGAATAAAGATATTGTTGGTAAAGTTGTTATTACATATCTATTTTTATATTTGATTAGGCATAGGATTTCAGAGAGAGATGGTGAACAATCACCAAATAAATAAAGAGCCTGTTTGGTTTGCAATTATAAAAATAATTTTTTATTCTCAAAAAATTGTACAAAAATTTTTGGTTGGTTCAGTTTTTTAAAAATTCAGTTATAAAAAAATATCTTTTATTATTCTCTCAAAACTGTTCATATGTGGAGACTAGAAGAAAACAATTATAAAATAAAGAGATTTGAAACATATATAATGGTGATCGAGAAATTGGAAATGTGCATAGAGATATTGAAATTGGTCATAGAGTTTGTGGTCGTCTTCATTGAAGCTGTTGCTGTTGTTATCAATCAGAGATCATCAACTATCACTGTTCCTCTCCCCTATCTTGTTCTTCTTTAGTCATTATTTTTTATTATTTTTTTCTTCTTCTTCTTCTCTAGATTTATGGGTATGTGCCTGTATCTAATATGAATTGTATGGATTTCATTGGATGAACATTTAAATTCATGAATTTTGAGACTACCAATGTTTTGCAGTTGGTACATTTTATTTCTTAAACATAAAATGATGTTGCTATGGCTAAAGTAATAATTTAATGTGATTTTACTTTTATTTATGTCAGAGTACTGTCTGAGATGCTTGTACCCTTTTTTTTTTTGTTTTTTTGAGAAAATTTGAAGGCACCAATGGAACATAGTAGGTGTTGCTTTGTGTTTGTATACCAGGATAAGAACTTTAATTTACATGCTATTTAAGGATTTAAATTAAAGAGGATAAGAGCAATTGTGGTTGCATTATTTCCTAAAATGGGCATAATTAATAATTGAGATTGTGCACCCAAAAAAAAAAAAAAAGGGTAAAAGTGTAAAATACTCCCCTATATTATACCAATATTATATAATGTCTCCTTAATTATTTTTTTGAAATAAGTTGATCCCTTTGACTATCCAAAACAAGCAAAATGTCTCTTTAAATGGCACTAAAAATTAATTTCCAACCAATAAAAGAGCACAATTACTAATTCATCCTTACTTATTAATTTATTATAATAAATCAAAATATCTGAATGACCACTTTGCACCTATCTTCTTCCCTCTTTCATTTTTTTTTCTCTGCCTTTTTTTTCATCTCTCTGCTCTCTCTGTTTCACTTACTTCGCCACCCACCATGGCCACCACCCCTCATCTCTCTTCTCCACTGATGTCGCTGCCCATCATCTCCATCACCCACTCTCTCTCTCTCTCTTCTCCACCTCATCCATGTCCGTATGTGTATATATACTCCGTATATATTTATATATAGGCGTGGACCATGACCAAATTTATCCCTTCATCGTTGAAATTTCTGTATGATGGGAGAGAATAAGGATCACTACTCTTGAAGTCCCTGACTACTAATTTTTCCCCTTGCACAACAATCACTTTTAACAGCCCCAAAGGTTCTCCCATAGTCCACTCCTACAAAGGCATCAACTTCAGAAATAAGGCAATAACTACAACCTGTAAAGCCAATACAATTTTGAAAAAAAACACAGAACTATGAGAACAATCTCAAACTTCTCAACCAAAGCAAGCTATACAGAAACAGAATAATTATCATTTATCATCTTTAAAGACATGCTTATTTGCTCCCCAAACATACGCTGATCCCAACTGAAGACCCCAATGAACAAGTCAGCACTTTGAAAGGAAAACCTAACAATATAAAAGAACAAAAAAAATATATATATATATTGACCAGGTTCAATGTATAAACTGTCAGTTGAAGAACAATAAAGAATAAGTTCTCAGTTAAAAACCAGATTTCGAGAGAGAGAGGGTCATGTATGGAAAAATCAATGGTTAAAAAAAATCAAATAACTGAAGCTCTCAAGATTAACTTTCTTTGATTCAATTATTCATTCTCAGCTGAAATACACACCAGAGAAACAGAAGTAAACGAAGTAAAATGTATGAAACCCTATATCACAGATAGGGAGAAAGAGACCACCTTCAACTTGAATGTAGAAATTAAAAGCAAAAAACCGTCGATATAGTTATGTATAACTTATAAACACAAATGTAGCGACAATATGGTAAGTTCCAGACAAAATCAAAGCAAGGAATCAAAACACGAAGACCAAAAAATCATCAAATTAACTCAAACTCCTGGTTGAACTGAAGCTCACTGGGTTTGACGGCGAAGTACTTCTGGTTGCCACGGAACCCACACCTCCATCACGGTGGCCGGTTCGGTCGTCACCGACGAGGGCCTCATCGGGTATGCTCCCTCCTCTGGGCATTGATTGCGGCGCTATGTAAACATTGGTAGTCAGGGACTTCAAGAGCAGTGATCCTTATTCTCTCCCATCACACAGAAATTTCAATGATGAAGGGATAAATTTGGTCATGGTCCGCGCCTATATATATATATATATATATACATATACATATACGTTTACATATACACATACGGACTGAGGTGGAAAAGAGAGAGACTGAGCGGTGGATGATGGGCAGCCACATCAGTGGAGAAGAGAGATGAGGTGTGGTGGCGATGGTGGGTGGCGAAGAAAAGAGAGAGAGAGAGAGAGAGAGAGACAGCAGAGACATAAAAAAAAAAACAGAGAAAAAAAATGAAAGGGGAAAGAGATAGGGGCAAAGTGGTCATTTCATGATAGCAGATATTTTGATTTATTATAATAAACTAATAAGTAAGGCTAAATTAGTAATTGTGTTCTTCTTAACTTTTGGTGACTTTTAAAGAGGCATTTTGCTTGCTTTTGATAATTAAAGGAACAACTTGCTTTAAAAAATAATTCGGGGTATTTTGCTTTTTTGGCAAAAAAAAAAAAAAAAAAGGAAAAAAAGAGATTGACTAAGAGAAGGTTGAGTATTCTGAATGTACACATGAACCTACCAAATTTCAAGGAATTGGAAGAAATTGAGAAAAAAACGAAGGGGGGTTAATCCAGCAAGTAATTTTTTTTTGGTGGATAAATTTATTCTTTCTATCATTTTAGACGAATATACTTCAAAATTCATATAAATTTGTGTTTCCCAGCTGAAATTCTGTGAGACCACTTCAAGATCTCAACCACCACGTTTTAGAACAATAGTCATATGGAGTAGTGTTGGGATTGTACCAATTAAAAGAGCAACCCGCACTAGACTCAAGCCGTTGCAAAGCAAAAGTGTAGAGCAAAACTGTCTAAGTTCTTTATCAAATGCATACATTACTTATATCTCCTTATACATGAACTCCATAATGTTGTACTTGAGTTACTTGCAATATAATTTGGGGATGTACACATATAAATGCCAAATACATACACATACACATATATATTGAAATAAGTAAATAGTGGGCGCGTAAATTTAACCTTTGTCACACATAAGACCATGATACACATGACTTTTATAAGATCGTTATTTGTATTTTATTTGTATTATTTGTTAAAAAAAAATTGGGAGAGGTTGAATTGTCTAGAATAGTGTCACTGAAATGGTTTCTCTATTACGGAAATTATCATTGTCACCCTCGCAATCTGTGCTTCTTTTGATCATTGTTAAATTTTGAATATTGAAATTGATTGCAATCACTCTATGATCTTTACCTATATTATGACTAGCCACTCATATAAGTCATATGATCATATCCAAGAAAGTGCACATATCCACTGTTGATTAAAAAGGCACCCCCATTTATATGTTATTGCGGAATAAAAATTGTTGCTTCTTGTCTTAATTTTATATTTTGTTCTAGTGAAGCTTTATTGTAGTTGATAACAACTTGAATTAAAAAAAATTGATTAGTGTACAAAGACAGACACTTCTATTTAAATACATTAGCCATGTAATAATAGAAAGAATACACAAATGCCTTTTTAATTAATTCTTACACAACTTTTACAAATAACCATTCAAATGATGAAAAGATCGCACAACTGTCTGCTGTTTAGAAGCTCATCTTGAAGACTGACTCTGTACGTACGTATATTCTCGAGCTAAAATTAATGATAAGCACAAATAAAAAAAATGTTAATGGTGAACTATCTAGTAGCCTTGGAACATTGGCGGAGGTGGGGAAGAGTATACAGCACCCAAAATTGGTGGGATAATGAAGTCATCTGGTCCAGGTGGTGGTAAAATAACAGTTTGAGTAGGAGGAGGAATTACAGATCGTACGGGTGTTGGCGTCGGTGGATGTGATTGAACCGTTGGTGGGACAGGAGATGGTTTAGGAGGAGATGAAACTGGTGTAGAAGTTGGTGGTGGTGGTGGTGGATGCGATTGAACCGGTGGTGGGACAAGAGATGGTTTAGGAGGACTTGAAACTGGCGTAGAAGTTGGAGCTGGGACTAGAGATGGCGTAGTGGGTTTAGAGGGCGCAGGAGTTGGTGTCAAAATTGGAGTTGGGGATGGAGATGGCTTAGGAGGTTTCTTAGGTGGGGAATTTGGTGGTCCAGTAGGAGTCGGGATTGGAAATGGTTTAGGAGGAGATGAGATAGGTGTATGAGTTGGAGCAGGGACTGGAGATGGCTTAGGAGGTTTTTAAGGTGGAGAATTTAGTGTTTGAGCAGGGGTCGGGACTCGAGACGATTTAGGTGGTGCTGAAGTTGGTGTATGAGTCGGGGCCGGGACTAGAGATGGCTTATGAGGTTTTTGAGGTGGAGAAACAGGTGTTTGAGAAGGAGTCAGGACTAGAGATTGCTTAGGAGGTGTTGAAACTGGTGTATGAGTTGGAGCCGAAACTGGAGATGGCTTAGGAGGTTTCTGAAGAGGATTAACTTGTGTTCGAGTCGAAGCTGGGGCTGGGACAGGAGACTGTTGAGGAGGTTTCTGGGGAGAACTTGGTATTTTAGTAGGAGTTGGAACTGGGGATGGTGTAGGAGATTTTTGAGGTGGAGAACTTAGTTTTGGAGTTGGAGTTGGATTTAGAGTTGGAGATCGTTTAGGAGTTGAAGAAACCAGTGTCAAAGTTGGAGTTGGGAATGGAGATGGCTTATGAGGTTTCTGTGGAGGCTGAATTGGTGTTCGAGTAGGAGACGGGGCAGGAGACACTTTGATAGGTTTAGGGGGAGTTGAAATGGGTGTTTGAGTCAGAGCTAGGCCTGGAGATACTTTGCCAGGTTTAGGAGGAGTCGATACTGGTGTTCGAGTCGGAGCTGGGCCTGGAGATGCTTTGTTAGGTTTAGAAGGAGCCGAAACTGGTGTTCGAGTCGGAGCTGGGCCTGGAGATGCTTTGCCAGGTTTGGGGGGAGCTGAAACTGGTGTTCGAATCGAAGATGGGCCAGAAGATGCATTGATAGGTTTAGGGGGTGATGAAATGGGTGTTTGAGTTGGAGCTGGGCCTGAAAATGCTTTGCCAAGTTTAGGGGGAGCTGAAACTAGTGTTTGAGTCGGTGCTGGGCTTGGAGATGATTTGCCAAGTTTAGGAGGAGTTGAAACTGGCGTTTGAGTCGGAGCTGGGCTTGGAGTTACTTTCCCAGGTTTAGGAGGAATTGAAACTGGTGTTCGTGTCGGAGCTGGGCCTGGAGATGCTTTGCCAGGTTTAGGAGGAGCTGAAACTGGTGTCAAAGACGGAGTCGGGACAGGAGATCGCTTTGGTGTGTGAATTGGTGGACTAGAAGTGGGAGGAGGAATATTAGTCTTTGATGGTGTCGGAGGAGGTGATGCTTGGGATGAAGGAGTTGGTGGAATTGATGTCGGTGGTTTTGATGTGGGAGGTGGAGTATAACTCTTTGATGGTGTCAGATGAGGTGATGGTTGGGATGATGGGGTTGACGGAGTTGATGTTGGAGGTGGATTATAACCCGTTGATGGTGTTAGAGGAGGTGATGCGTGAGTGGAAGGAGTTGGCGGAGTTGATGTTGGTGGCTTGGACGTGGGAGGTAAAGAATAAGTGTTATATTCTTGAGGAGGTGATACTTGTTTTAAAAGGCTTGGTGGAGTTGAAGTTAGTGGCTTAAAAATGGGAGGTGGAATATATATGTTACTTCTTTTGGTGGAGGTGATACTTTGGATGAAGGGCTTGGTGGAGTTGAAGTGGGTGGCGGAGTATAACTCTTAGATGGGGTTGGAGGAGGTGAGACTTTGGATGGTGGAGTTGATGATGGGGGCTTAGATGTTGGTGGTGGAGTATAAGTTTTTTCTTCTTCTGGTGGAGGCGATATTTTGGATGAAGGGTTTGGTGGAGTTGAAGTTGGTGGCTTGGAAATGGGAGGTGGAGTATAAGTTTTTTCTTCTTCCGGTGGAGGTGATATTTTGGATGAAGGGCTTGGTGGAGTTGAAGTTAGTGGCTTGAAAATGGGAGGTGGAGTATAAGTTTTTTCTTCTTCCGGTGGAGGCAATACTTTGGATGAAGGCCTTGGTGGAGTTGAAGATGGTGGCTTGGAAATCGGAGGTGGAATATAAGTTTTTTCTTCTTTTGGTGGAGACAATACTTTAGATGAAGGGCTTGGTGAAGTTGAAGTGGGTGGTGGAGTAAAACTCTTGGATGGGGTCGGAGGAGGTGATGTTTGGGATGAAGGATTTGGTGGAGTTGATGATGGTGGCTTGAATGTGGGAGGTGGAGTATAGCTTGTTGATGGCGTTGAAGGAGGTGTTGATTGGGATGAAGGGGTTGGTGGCTTTGATGTGGAAGGTGGAGTGTAAGTCGTTGATAGTGTCGGAGGAGGTGATGCTTTGGATGAAGGAGTTGGGGGAGTTGATGTTGGGGGCTTTGATGTGGGAGGTGGAATGTAACCCATTGATGGTGTTGGAGGAGGTGATGCTTGGGATGAAGGGTTTGGCCGAGTTGATGTTGGTGGCTTTGATGTGGGAGGTGGATTATAACTCGTTGACGGTGTTGGAAGGGGTGATGCTTGGGATGAAGGGGTTGGCGGAGTGGATGTTGGTGGTTTTGATGTGGGAGGTGGAGTATAACTCGTTGATGGCATCGGAGGAGGTGATGCATGGGATGAAGGGGTTGGTGGAGTTGGTGTTGGTGGCTTGGATGTCGGAGGTGGAGTATAACTCTTTTATGGTGTCGGAGGAGGTGATGCTTGGGATGAAGGGGTTGGTGGAGTTGAAGTTGGCGGTTTTGATATGGGAGGTGGAATATAACTCTTTGATGGAGTCGGAGGAGGGTATGCTTGGGATGTAGGTGTTGGCGGTGGAGGAAGTGATGTTGTTCCACACTTCCATTCACATTGATCAAGGATTTTGGATGTGAAATTATTGTTTGTCAAGAGCAAAACATCAATATTCTTTTCAAAGAGTTTTGTTGGAATTGGCCCTTCGAAATTATTGTTTCTAATGTCAAGGTTAGAAAGGTGATTCAACTCTAGAACAACATTTGGAAATTTACCTACGAAACGGTTGTTATTGACATCAAGCTCTTCCAAATGTTGCAGCTTAGAGAAACTATCCGGGATGATTCCACAAAATCGGTTAGTGTTTATGTGGAATGTGGTGAGATCAGTCAAGAGCATGAGCTCAACCGGAAAGTACCAGCTATGTCAGCATTGTTAAGATGGACACCAGAAACAACTTTCAATTTAGGATCATCGCGTGCTGGTGAACAGAGTATACCATTATAGGCACACACATTCGCACCAACCCAATTTCCAGTTGTGTTAAAGGGGTCGGAGTACATTGCTTTTTTCCATGCTTGAAGAGCAATATATGCTCTCTTGAGCCTTGGGTTTTCAAAAGTTAAGCTAGCATCAAAGTTATAGCCAGACTCATCTTTCCTCTGCGAAAGGTCTTGTAGTTGTCTATGCGCAATGTAGGATGCCTCAGCATCAGTTAAAGCCAAAGAAAAGGACGAGAATGAGAGAACAAAAGAGAGAGAATTAGAAAGTAGGGTGAGACTTTCATGTTTTGCTCCAAACCACCACCTTGGATTGTTCCAAGGCTGCTTGCAATGATCTATGCGTCCAGTGGAGGGTGTTATAGGGAGGTGGTGGGAGGGAGGTTTGAGTGACTACTGGTAGTAGCTTCCATTTTTAACCCCGGAATTTTTGGTGCTGTAATGTATTGCACTAAATTTGAAGGTGCCACTAATTTTATGAACAATGCCAGTTAAGATTTAGGTTATTTTCCCTTTATAGCTCATGCCTATTGTATTGCACTAAACCCAATTTGTTTTGCTAAAGTAACAACTTCACGTTTTAACAAACCGGTTAAAATACCACTTTACCTTTTAACAAATCTTGCAGGAGTAACTGCTCCAGAAATTATTAGAAATAATAATAATAATAATTGGACGCGTGAAAAATCAAAATTTTTTTTTCTTTTCTTAATACATAGTTTGTTCTAGATAAATTAATAAATTTTATTATACATAATTTGTTTTTAGAATAATGTCATTAAGAGAGTTATTTAATGGACCACGAATTTTTCATATTAATTAAGACTTCTTTTTAAGACATATAAAAAATTAAATAAATAATTTGATACATCTCTCAATTTAACGATTAAATATGGGGATTTCATTTCAACATGGCTCCCATTCATTTTCAAATGAAAGGTATGGTGCCAGCGTCAAAAGTCTGCAACATTTCTTTTGGCTTAGTAATATTTTTATTTTATTATTATTATTATTATTTTTTTGACAACAATAACGTGTTTACCGTATTGTTAATGTCCGGACCAATTTCCCTCGCAATCACGTGTTTACATCTTTCAAAAATGCTCTGAACCAAACTGAACTTCTCTTCCTTTCTCTCTGGTGTTAAACCCTAGCAAGATTTTTGGCAATCTCTACTCATGGTTGTCATCCATCATTGTGTAACCCATCAGTCTACCCATAAGTTCTCTGCAATAGAAGATTCATCAGAAGTTTGCACTCTCAAGTTTTCGCACTGTGTGGAGTTGGAATCGTGTCTAGGGTTTCTGCAACGCGAGAGCTTTTCGACGACCATTTACATATCAGTTGTAAGTAATCTTTTTGCTCTGTTTCTCGCAACTATCTGTATACCCATGTAAGAATCCCTAAAGCAATTGAAGTTGAAACCCTAGTTTGAAACTTAACATTATAAGTATTGTGATTTTCGACTTGCAATTATGGAAATGAGTAGCTAACAATTGATTCTTTTTGTCATTTTTCAATTTTTAGGTGTGGTTTCTCAGAATTTTGACTTTAGTCTTTTTGATTTACCAAACCTTTTTCCCATTAACCCTTTTTGGTTTGATGGTGGAAAAGATTTCCCCATTTTTTTCCCGTTAACCCTTTTTGGTTTGATGAAATTGAGATTTGAGAAGGAAATCTGAGGAGTTATGCCTGGCTGTTGTATTTTATTTATTTATTTATTTTATTTGTATGTGAAATGGATTCTTTAATTGATTAGGTTTCTTTTGTTGAAATGCAAAATTTTTTAGTAGGAATATTTGCAAACAATTGGAATGGAATTTTTATTTAGACATCGCTTCTTTGTAGTCTTAAGCTTAAATACTTTATACTTCAACACCTACTTCAGTTTGATTTAGTCTAAAAGTCTATTTTTTACTTCTTCCTTTGTGATTCATTCTTGCAGTAGTCATCTTAGCGATGAAAAAAATTGAAAAACAATGTATAATTAACTTGACAATGGTCGTGCAGTCTTTTTTTAATGTATAATTAACTTGACAATGGTTGTGCAGTCTTTTTTGGGGTTTAATATTGGATTTACCAATACAATTTGCTTACAAGTGATATTAGGAAAGATATTTACAAATGGATATAGGTTAATACTTAATACTAAAAATATGAATTCTAATTAAGTGGTATCAAAAGAATAGAGGAGTGGTTTGTGGATCCCTGCAGTATTTGATGGAATTAAATTGGAAGATGTTACAAATGTTCCATTGCCCAGGATGACTTGTGATTTGTTGTGCCTGATTCTGACTTCTAATATATTATGAGGTTTAATGGTTCAGAAAATTGAATAGAAATAGGACTCTCTCTCTCTCCTTTTTTTTTTTGGGTAAGGTCCGTGATGGGAGAATCTGCTAGGGAAATTGCTTAGGGTGGAAAATTTTGGTGGTTTTCAGTTTTTGCCTTTATTGGGAGGGGGTCTAATTCAACAATTAGCTTATGCTTTTTTTTTTCTTCAATGAATTTTAGAAAAAGAAAAGAAGCAGTCATATTTATTTTCTTATACTTTCTCTTTCCTTTTTGTATGAATTTATTCTAGGGTACTCTAAGAATGACATCATTGCTCTGGTGTTGGTTTGCATTCAAGGGACAAGTGGGCAGGTAAGGCATCAAGAATTTGTGTTAACTGACATATATTTCCACTAACTTCGATGTATTTCAATCCACCAAATAGCATTGATTCTTGTTCTAGCATTTTTTATGCACTCTGGTCACTTTAGTTTAACTTTTGCCTTACTCCACATAGGTGAATTGCCTTTTTATTATTATTATTATTATTTTATATATTTTAAAATTGGAGTAGCTTCTTCAATTTGTGGTTATGATTGGTCTTACCATCCAATGCCAAGTGTTTAATTTTAATTTTTAATTTTTATTTTCCTGAATGAATCAAGTTGCTTCCAAATGTCTCTTATTTTGGCCTGTTGGATATTGTGACTGTCTCATTAACTGGGCAATGATTACCGTTAAAGGAAATACTGTGGTTGTACTTTAAACAAGGAAGTTTTGGCTGCTGCAGTAAACACTGGGTGGAGGGAAAGGAACACTTGATTATTTAAAAATGACTTCAGGGATATTTCTACTCTCCAAAGAGAAATTACCGAGGTTGTCAGACTGAAATATAATTCTCTTAATGGGTTTGTTGATAATTCAGAAAATCAGTGGATTATTAGAGAATGGAATTTACCTGAATCGGTCTTAAGTAAGAAGCTAAAGTAATGTGGTGGTTATGCTAGGTTCTGCACCCGTGTGTCGGTATTTGTTTTGGTTCCTTGGTACTCAGAACAGGATAGGTACTGCAGATTTGCATGAGATCAGTTTGGCAGTCTTGCTCTGGACCATTTGCTGGACTCTTGTTGTCATTATAAGTTGTTGGCCTGTTATAACTCTGTTTTTGGGTGCTTTAAGCTGGATTGGAGCAAGTTCATTTTCTTCAAGGAAAGGGCTGCAATAGTTGGTGTTGTGCCAACACAGAGTTTTGACCTATTACACTGTTTCTGGTTTTGCTTTGAGGTTTACAGGTTTTGATATTAGGTTTTTTGGTGAGAGTTTCTTTTTGTTGGTGGTGGATTAGTTTTCTATGCCTTTTGAGTATTGTCCTTGTTGGCTGTAGGTTTGATTGTGTTTTTGTGTTGTTTTGTTGGTGGGGAGGAATGCTTCCTTGAATGCTGTACTGACAGTTTGTGATTTTGGAATAAAAATCATTCTTGCTTCTTCAAAAAAAAAAAAAAAAGCGGAGTCAATCTGTGGTCCTATCAATTATTATTATTTTTAACTGGAAAAGTTTTATTTTTCTTTTCTCATTATGCATTGGTGGCATTGGAGCTTTTTTGATGCTGGGGGATGCCCCTTGAATACTTATTTAAATTTGTTAATGAAAGTCTGATTACCTAAAAAAGTTTCTATAATTATTCACTCTTTGTTAGGCAAAAAGTGTTGGTGTGCACTTGTTAATCTCTTCAAAGAACTTTTGAACCAAGTATTGCTCCAAGATAACATGAACTTCATAAATCATCTATTATGAATGTCTTTATGCCCTGATAATTCTGTTAGCTGCCTGATTTATTCACTAATTATGAGTTTTATTTTGACTTTCTTCTTCGATTTTTATTTTGAGATTGTGAATTTGATTTTGAGTTTGGTTGCAACAGCACAAAGACGACTGACAACAGCCCAACAGCGACCAAGTACTGCAATTTTAATGGTGAGTTTCTAGCTACTTCCTTTTTTTCCATTCTTTTCCTCTGCTTTTCTAGTAATCATACCGAAAATAAAAATAGTATAATTATTCCATGTTAATGTTTTATGTTTTACAAGTGCCTGAACAGATAGGATCAAATTAAGTTTAGTTTGGCTTTGGCTTTATTCTTAATAAACATAAAATCAAGAACCACATTGTATGTTGTGCATTAGCAGTGAGACGGGCGGTATTTCTTCTTACACTTTCAATAAATAAATTAAAATATTCTATTAATGTGTATTAACTACTTTGTCAAGATTATCAATCTGGGCAGCTTGTGCAACCTCTACAAATTCAGTAAAATAGAAAACAACCCTCTCCATAACAAAGACAGGATTCCACTTAATCCCATTAATTCATTTGTCATATAAGTTCATCCTTATATGCCCTTTTTGTTGCTGACTTGCTCGATGAATATAATTATATTGCTGCGTACACTTGGTGTCATGAAATATCAAATTTGTTGTAGACTTGGCATACATGTCCACATAAATTTTGTACTATTTCTTCCTACAAATTCTAGTTGTAGGATGCTCTTGATACAATAAACCCTTTTACATGTGAATCTGATGAATCATGGAGTGTCTGGAGACCCAAAAAACTAAATGGTTCAAATCATCAAGTTATTAGTAATTTTTCTTTTTCTTTTTATTTTTGTGTGTGTGAGTATAGGGGTGGTGGTCCTTAGATGAAAGCTCCTAAATCCATAACCTCTGAGAATAGTTGGGGTTGTTCCTAGATTAACTTCTTTAGACACACATACAGATTTCAATGTATTAGAAACTTGTGAGGTCTATGGGATAGAGGTGTTAGGTGCTAACTTTTTATTTTGAAGCACAAATATTATATTTTAATAAAACAAATAATAAAAACATGTAAGCAATCCACATTAACAGATATTAATAAAGAAATCAAGAGAAAACAATAATAATAAAGTAAATTAGAAAGTCTTGATTTGAACAAACTAGAGGCATGCTAGGCATTGTCCTAAAGAAGAACGTAATATCCTCATCTATTTATATTGCATATTGTCCTTTCACTTCAAAGAAATGATGGAATATGGATATCAATCGAGCATCAAGTCATTAAGGGCAGAGTCCGCCGCCAGTGAATTTTTATATAGTTATACTACATTCTTAAAATTGTCAAAATTCAAAAAATGTCCCCACTAAATGTTTATCAAAACACTTCTATATGCCCCAAAACCCGCCACAATCATCGTCTCTCTCTCTTTAAACTTCACGATATGCCGAGCTTCTTGGATATGGGTTGACCACAAATTTTCTAAGATTGTCTTTAATTACCATCTTGGTCTATAAAAAAAATCTAAGATTAATCATATCAAACCTGTTAGTTTTTTTATTTCTATTTTACTAAATTAGAAATTTTATGACTATGCATGCATTTTGTTAAAATTTCTTTAATTTGAATTACCTTTAATATGTTAACTAGATGAAAACTGAAATGTAAGTATTTACTTAAAAAAATAATTGAAATGGAAGTATGAGCCATTTTAAATGAAAATACAAGTTAAAGTTCTGTCGGCTGCCCTCTCTCAAATCATTTCTTGTTCTGTCGCTTGTCACTGATATCAATCATGTGATGGATAGAAATTTTACCTATTCATCACTAAAAAAGTTGGACCAACTATAATGACAGAGCCAGAAAATTATTTGCGACTTGCAAGGGCGCGACCTTAGAAAATAATAAGATAAATTCCAAGTTACCATAAAAGGGGAGCTTAATTAAAAATTTAGTGAAAGCATTACGAGAAATTTATCTAAATTATAAGTGTTCAATATAAATAATAAAAAAATTCAGTGGCAGCGGACTCTCCCACTCTAATGTAGCTTAGTCTCTGACCAACTAGAATTTAGTGGCATAAAACCTGGAAGTGAACTATAAAATTATTTTGGAGATAGATAGAAAGAATTTTGTGTTAGTGGTTTAAATAAAACCCGGAAGTGAACTATAAAAATAATTTTGGAGTAAGAAATTGATACGCAAGATAATCTTAAAGTTGTGAAGAAAAGGACAACTTGTCTTCTATCAGAATTCTGGAGGAGTCCTGTCCAACTAAGTCTGTCCGGTCTATATAGAATTCTTCTTGATGAAAATCATGATTACTTGGGCTAACCAACATAGCTCCCTAAACATCTCATAATATTTTGTGATTGAACTTAGATTGAGCTTACGTCTGCCTCTTTCGACATAGTACATGAGAAATTCTTCTTTATATTAAATTATTTATAAAAGAAACAATTTGTTTTTTATTTTGTGATTTTTAGTTGGAACATTGAACCTAACTTACAAATATTTGGAAAATCATTTATATAAGCATACATACAAAGGATACAAATTAGTATAAAGGCGTAAATGTATGTAAGCATACATTGAAATATTTATGTAAGTGCATATATGCAGTTAAACTAAAATATTTATGTATGTGCATATATTCATGTAATTAATTAAATTTGTGTTTGTGTGCGCGACTAGCAACGTATATGTACCATGTATGAGTTTATATATATATATATATATATATATGTTAAATATTTTGGCATTAATTTTAAATATTGTTGTATAGTATATTGAAGGAAGTCACTTTTATTCCCCCAAGAAACTTTGTGAAACAACATCTATTGTAGAATATATTTTTCAGGAAATCTTTTTCGTCAGAACAAACGGAGTGTTGTTTATACGGTTCGATCAAGTACTGAGTCCATGCTGTTTTATCGTGATAAAATCATCTTAGAAGTTATGGTAACTTAACGAGCATATGACTTATTTGGTGGATTCCAAAGTGACCCAATTACTGATTGCTTGTGATCTTAATTCTATACCTTGTGTACCTGCAGTTTTAATGCAGTAAACAACTAGAACAATAGGCACCGCTAATTTTGTGAACAAACACTCATTTGAATTTTTTTTTTTCTTTCGGTAAATCTTATTTCAAATATTCATTTGCAACATATTTTAACAACTAAGTGGTCAAAATTAATTATTCAAAATACTAATAAGAGATTTGCTTGTTATTGCAAGAAAATTCATGTGGAACCACATTGTCTGCAGCAATAGGACCCTAAATTTCTTCTAGATAAAAATGTTAGTTAAAAAAAATGGTATCAATTATGTAAAACCTCTTGTTGAAGAGCGAGTTTGTACATATACTTTGAAGTCTAAATCAATGGTATAAATACATAAAAGAAATAGTTATTGGTAAACTATTTAATAACCTATCAATGGTAAAAATAAAAAAATAAAAGTTACTAGTGAACCTTTTAATAGCCTTGGTACATTGGCGGAGGTGGGGAAGAGTATTGTAAGCCCACGGTTGGTGGGAGAATGAAGTCATCGTTTCCTGGCGGTGGTAAAGAGACCGCGTGAGTAGGAGGAGGAGTTAAAGATCGTGCAGGTGTTGGTGCTGGTGGATGCGATTGCACCGATGGTGGGATAGGAGATGTCTTAGGAGGAGCTAAAACTGGTGGATGTGATTGAACTGGTGGTGGGATAGGAAATGGTTTAGGAGGAGTTGAAACTGGTGTAGAAGTTGGTGCTGGTGGATGCGATTGAATCGGTGGTAGGATAGGAGATGACTTAGGAGGAGCTGAAACCGGTGTAGAAATTGGAGTTAGGACTGGAGATGGCTTAGTGGGTTTAGGAGGTGCAGAAATTGGTGTCAAACCTGGAGTTGGGGCTAGAGATGGCTTAGGAGGTTTCTGAGGTGAACTTGGTATTTGAGTTGGAGTTGGGATTCGAGACGGTTTAGGAGGAGCTGAAATTGGTGTTTGAATCGGAGCGGGGATTGGAGATGGCTTAGGAGGTTTTTGAGGTGGAGAATTTGGTGTTCGAGTTGGGGTTGGGACTGGAGACGATTTAGGAGGTGCTAAAACTGGTGTATGAGTCGGAGTCGGGATTGGAGATGTCTTAGGAGGTTTCTGAGGTGGAGAAACTGGTGTTCGAGCAGGAGTCGGGTCTGGAGACGAATTAGGTGGTGTTGAAACTGGAGATGGCTTATGAGGCTTTTGGGGGGAACTTGGTGTTCTAGCAGGAGCTGGGACTAGGGATGGCTGAGGAGGTTTTTGAGGTGGGAAACTTAATTTTGGAGCCGGAGTCGGGATAGGAGACTGCTTAGGAGGTTTCTGGGGAGAACTTGGTGTTTTAGTAGAAGCTGGGACTGGGGATGGTTTTGGAGGTTGATAACTTAGTTTGGGAGCTGGAGTTGGGACTGGAGATTGTTTAGGAGGAGCAGAAACTGGTGTTAAAGTTGGCGTTGGGACGGGAGATGGCTTAGGAGGTTTCTGTGGAGGCTGAATTGGTGTTCGAGCCGGAGATGGTCCTGGAGATGCGTTGACAGGTTTAGGGGGAGATGAAACGGGTGTTCGAGTTGGAGTTGGGCCTGGAGATGCTTTCCCAGGTTTAGGAGGAGCCGAATTTGGCGTTTGAGTTGGAGATGGGCCTGGAGATGCTTTGCTAGGTTTAGGAGGAGCCGAAACTAGTGTTCGAGTCGGAGCGGGGCCTGGAGATGCTTTGCCAGGTTTAGGTGGAGCCGAAACTGGTGTGCGAGTTGGAGTTGGGCTTGGAGATGCTTTCCCTGGTTTAGGAGGAGTCGAAATTGGCGTTCTTGTCGGAGCTGGGCCTAGAGATGCTTTATCAGGTTTAGGAGGAACTGAAACTGGTGTTTGTTTTGGAGTTGGGCCAGGAGACATTTTGGTAGGTTTTGGAGGAGACGAAACTGGTGTCAAAGATGGAGTTGGGATAGGGGATGGCTTTGGTGTGTGACTTGGTGGACTAGAAATAGGAGGAGGAGTATAAGTCTTTGATGGTGTCGAAGGAGGTGACGATTGGGATGAAGGGGTTGACGGAGTTGATGTTGGCGGTTTTGATGTGGAAGGGGTTGTATAAGTCTTTGATGGTGTTAGAGGTGGTGATACTTGGGGTGAAGGAGTTGGCGGAGTTGATGTTGAGGGCTTAGATGTGAGAGGTGGAGTATAACTCGTTGATGGTGTTGGTGGAGGTGATGCTTGGGATGTAGGGGTTGGCGGAGTTAATGTTGGTGGAGTTGATGTGGGCGGTGGAGGTGAGGCTTGGGATGATGGAGTTGGTGGAGTTGATGATGGTGGCTTGGATGTGGAAGGTGGAGTATAAGTGTTGTATTCTTGAGGAGGAGGTGATGGTTGTTTTGAAGGGCTTGGTTGAGTTGAAGTTGGTGGCTTGGAAGTGGGAGGTGGAATATAAGTTTTTTCATCTTCTGGTGGAGGAGATACTTTGGATGAAGGGCTTGGTGGAGTTGAAGTGGGCGGCGGGGTATAACTCTTGGATGGAGTTGGAGGAGGTGAGGCTTGGGATGAAGGAGTTGGTGGAGTTGATGATGGTGGCTTAGACGTGGGAGGTGGAGTATAGCTTGTTGATGGCGTCGGAGGAGGTGATGATTGGGATGAAGGGGCTGGTGGATTTGATGGTGTCGGAGGAGGTGATGCTTCGGATGAAGGAGTTGGTGGAGTTGATGTTGGGGGCTTTGATGTTGGAGGTGGAATGTAACCCGTTGATGGTGTCGGAGGAGGTGATGCTTGGGATGAAGGGGTTGGCGGAGTTGATGTTGGTGGCTTTGATGTGGGAGGTGGACTATAACCCGTTGACGGTGTCGGAGGAGGTGATGCTTGGGTTGAAGGGGTTGGTGTAGTTGATGTTGGTGGCTTTGATGTGGGAGGTGGAATATAACTTGTTGATGGCGTCGGAGGAGGTGATGCATGGGATGAAAAGGTTGGTGGAGTTGATGTTGGTGGCTTGGATGTGGGAGGTGGAGTATAACTCTTTGATGGTGTCGGAGGAGGTAATTCTTGGGATGAAGGGGTTGGCGGAGTTGATGTTGGTGGCTTTGATGTGGGAGGTGGAATATCACTTGTTGATGGCGTCGGAGGAGGTGATGGATGGGATGAAGGGGTTGGTGGAGTTGATGTGGGTGGCTTGGATGTGGGAGGTGGAGTATGACTCTTTGATGGTGTCAGAGGAGGTGATGCTTGGGCTGAAGGGGTTGGTGGAGTTGAAGTTGGTGGCTTTGATATGGGAGGTGGAGTATAACTCTTTGATGGAGTCGGAGGAGGTGATGCTTGGGATGTAGGTGTTGGCGGAGTTGATGTTGGTGGCTTGGATGTGGGAGGTGGAGTATAACTATTTAATGGTGTTGGAGGAGGGGATATTTTTCCACACTTCCATTCACATTCATCAGGGATTTTGGATGTGAAATTATTGTTTGTCAAGAGTAAAACATCAATATTCTTTTTGAAGAGTTTTGCTGGAATTGGCCCTTCGAAATTATTGTTTCTAATGTCAAGGTTAAAAAGGTGATTCAACTCTAGGACAAAATTTGGAAATTTACCAACGAAGCGGTTGTTATTGATATCAAGCTCTTCCAAATGTTGCAGCTTGGAGAAACTATCGGGGATGATTCCACAAAACCGGTTAGTGTTTATGTGGAATGTGGTGAGATCAGTCAAGAGCGCGAGCTCAACCGGAAAGTACCCAGCTATGTCAGCATTGTTAAGATGGACACCAGAAACAACTTTCAATTTGGGATTATCGCGTGCCGGTGAACAGAGTATACCATTATAGGCACACACATTAGCACCAACCCAATTTCCAGTTGTGTTAAAGGGGTCAGAGTACATAGCTTTTTTCCATGCTTGAAGAGCAATATAAGCTCTCTTGAGCCTTGAGTTTTCAAAAGCTAAGCTAGCATCAAAGTTATAGGCAGACTCATCTTTGATCTGCGAAAGGTCTAGAAGTTGTCTATGCACAATGTAGGATGCCTCAGCATCAGTTAAAGCCAAAGAAAAGGATGAGAATGAGGAAAACAGAAGAGAGATAATAAGAAGGTAGGCTGAGACCTTCATGTTTTGATGGTTAGGAATGCCAAACCACTACCTTGGATTGTTCCAAGGCTGCTTGCAATAATCTATGGGTCCTGTCGAGGGTCTTATATAGTGGTGGAGGGAGGTTGATTTGAGAGACTACATCAGTAGTCTTAGTTTTTAACTAATTTGTTTAATTTATTGCTCTAAATTTGAAGGTTCTCCTAATTTTGTGGACAATGCCAGCTAAGATTTAGGTTGTTTTCCCTTTATAGCTCATGTTTTAATGTATTGTACTAAAACTAATTGTTTTGTTATAATACAAATTTCACCTTTTAACAATGTTTGCCTGGAATAACTGGACCCAATAAAATTGTCAGGGAAAAAAAATTGGACCCAAGAAAAATCATTTTTCATTTATACATAGTTTGTTCTATATAAATTGATAAATTTTATTATGCGTAGTTTATTTATTTTATTTTATTTATGCTACTAAAAGTGCTCTCTCCTGATAAGAGTCTTGAATTCTCTATATTTAACCATTGATGAGACTGTTTTTTGAGATCTATAAAAAAATAAATGAATAATCTTTTAATCCAACTGTTAAATACACAGAGATCATTACTCTTGTGATGAGAGGATACCCTTGATAGCATTACTATGGTTTTTATCATTTTTTCTTAGTCTTTTGGACTCTGTTTCTACGTATGATGAGTTCTGCTTTAAGATTTTGGTTTTATTGCTTAGCGAAAAATATTGACTTATTTATTATTATTATTATTATTTACCTTTCAAAAAAAAAATATTTATTTTAAAAATTTCTTCTTTTTGGTTTTCTTTTACCACATAATGTATAAACACACTGTTATTTAATGACCACCATATCCTGCAACATTGACGGTTTTGATGATGAGAATCCTAATGCATGATACTCGAGCTGAATTTTGATTTTTATTAAATTATTGAAGATAGTTGGAACCAGGTGTCATGATTGTCCTATGAAATTTCAATTTCAACATTTTTGTAATCAGAACTACAAATGGGAGCTAGAGAAAAATTATTACATGGTTCGGATCATATGCTCTCGGTCAATTACATTCCGTCATGTAAGCAAATGTTATTGAGTATTTTGCTTGGCAGTTTGTTATTGGCAGGGACTAGATCATGTAATAATTTCTCGAAGCTAGAAGTGTAGAGTTATGATAACATCATTGCTCCTATTTATCATTATTATTATTATTTTTATCCTTTCACCCTTTATTAGAAGGAGAAGATTGTAAAAGAGTTCAGTTTTCAAAATTAGTTTGCATTGTTTTAGAGTTTGAAGGCTTGAATCAACAGTGATACATCGAGATCATGTCTTCATTTTTCTTGACCATAAAGAAATTTAAATTACATTCGGAAGCCAACTCAACCAAACCGTCCCACTAGAGGTCAGCAGCTCTACGAGTAAGAGTCCATTTACTCAGTACATGAGCAACTTGGTTATGATGGATTTTAACATCTGCATCTCCATAACTTCAATGCACGAGGAGTCGCAACCCTTCCCTAACCACCACAGTATCTGCCAGCTCTAGACTCGCAACATTAGACTGGAAAATATAGACCACTTCTTTAACACTAGAAGCCTTCCATCACACTGTCTTGGCTTGCTCTTATAAGCTACATTGACATTCAATTTGAATCAACCCGAGATCAGAGCCCCCTCCAACTCGAGTTTAGAGCAACGACATTTGAAGAGTTGCAATTATCAACCTGGGCAGCTTGTGCAACCTCTACAAATTCATTAAAATAGAAAATAGCCCTCTCCATAACAAAGACAGGATCCCACTTAGTCCCATTATCATTATTGTTATTATTCTTTAAGGTTTTTTTTCCCCCTTTTCGGAAGGTATTATTCTTTAAGTTCATACACATGCATAAGTAGACACGATTTAGCAAATTTTTTTAACTTTTGATTTTATTTATTATTATTACTTTTTGGGTTAGGATTTGTTAGTTTGAGTTCATCCTTTATATGCCCTTTTTTGTTGCTGACTTGATGGATGAATATAAAATTATATTGCTGCGTAAACTTGGTGTACACTTAATATAAATTCTGTACTAATTTCTTCCTACAAATTCTAGTTGTAAGATGCATTGGCATAATTATGCATCTGTCCTTTATTGAATATAAAAACTCATAAATTGTTATGAAAAATACTGAAAATCGTAATACCATATACCCTTTTACATGTGAATCCGCTGAATTATGGAGTGCCAGGAACCAAATGGTTCAAATCATCTTGTGAGGCGTATGGGATAGAGGTGTTGGGTGCTATTTTTTAATTTTATTTATTTATTTTTAAGCACAAACATTATGTATATATTTTCGATAAGCGGGGTGTCTAGGGCTTTTGCCCCGACTAATAAGCACATATATTATATTTTAAGAAAACAAATAATAAAAATAAGAATTATTATTGAAATTTATTTCTGAAACATGTAAAATAAAAATATCTATTAAGTCAAAGTTCTGTAGGTTGTCGCCTCTCAAATCATTTTGTGGCTTCATCACTAATATCAATCATGTGATGGTTACAAATTTTACCTAGTCATCCTAAAACAACGTTTGTCCAACTATAATGACAGAGCCAGAAAATTATTTGAGAGGGCGCAACCTTAAAAAAGATTACTTCTAAACTACCATAATAGGAGAGCTTAATAAAAAATTTAGTGAAAGCATTACTAAAAATGTATCAAAATTATAATTATTCAAAATAAATGAATAAAAATTCAGTAGCCGCGCTCCAACTTGAATTACTCAAGTCTCTGACCAACTAGAATTTAGTGTTAGTGCTTTTTTTTTTTTGATAAGTAAAACGTATTAGAAGGCGTTCAAAAGGGGAACGCGTCCTAAGAGCTGTACATAAACCAGAAAAAAGAAAGTAGAAAAAACCTATGAACTCAAAGAGCTCAAAAAATCCACAATTTCCACAAAAGAAGAATAATTTCTCCCCTAGCCCTAACAAAAAAGGGTACAAATAATAGAAAATTTCAGCGCCTCAATGGAGGACACCTCCCCATCAAAAGATCTTCTATTTTGCTCTCTCCAAAGACTCCACCAAACACAAAGGGGAGTCGCCCTCCAAAAGTCTCTAGCATGCACCCCCACCCATTGGCCCCTCTAACTGTCCATCAATTCCCTAGTTGTTCGGGGCATGACCCAATGGACATCAAACAAACCGAAAATGAGACTCCAACAGTCGTGAGCCACAAGACAATGCAGCAAAAGGTGATCCACGGACTCTCCATCAATCATGCAAAGACAGCACCGATTGATATGCCTTTTCTTTCTCAAATTGTCCAAAGTCAGGATTTTACCCTAAGCTGCGGTCCACGCAAAAAATGCTACCCTAAGAGGTGCCTTTGACGACCACACCGTCTTCCACGGGAATGTGGAACCATGAAACCCAGAGAGACAGAAAAAGAAGCACCGGACTTGAAACGTCCCTTACGCAGAAGGCACCCAAGACAAGGAATCCGCACCAGTGCCCTCCACTTCCTGTCTATACAAGAGAGCCAACAAACCAGTGACATCATCCAACTCCCAATCCTGAAAGGATCGTCGGAATCGCACATCCCAAGACAACCTACCACTATCAAGACGATAACAGTCAGTAACCATAACATGTTTGTCAACAGCAATCCTGAACAGCCTAAACAAGAGAGACAATGGGCCATCCTCACACCAGGGATCCTCCTAAAATTGGACATCTCTTCCATCCCAAACTTTGAATCTAATATGCTTTGAGAACTCGTCCCACCCCTTCCCGATGGAATGCCACACCCGTACATCAACAGCAGACCTGACTGGCCTAGCTGACCACCCCCCTCTTTCCTCCCTAAAGCGACGCGAAATAACCTTCCTCCAAAGCCTATGTCTTTCGCTGCCGAACTTCCAAAGCCGCTTACCAAGAAGGGCACTGTTGAAGGGGGGCCAATCTCCTAATCCCCAGCCCTCCCAATTGAAAAGGCCTGCAAACCTGCTCCCACCGGACAAGATGGTACTTAAACTCCTCACCTCGACCCCTCCAAAGGAAATTCCGTTGAAACATCTCAAGTTTTCCAACAATAGAGGAGGGAATCTGAAAAAGCTAGAGGAAGTACGTTGGGAGACTGGACAAAGTACTCTTCACTAAGGTGACTTTACCACCCTTGGAGAGATATTGCTTTTTCCATCCAGCCAATCTTCTCTCAAACCGTTCAATCCATAGTTGTTAAAGGCTCAAGGGGCACAAAAGCGCAAATGCCTCCTGGAGCCTGAGGCGCAAGGCGAGGCGCGCGCCCGATTGAAGCAAGGCGCACGTTGAAAAAAAAAAAAACAAAACCCACCCAATAAAGTATTAAAGATGCAATAGTATATATAAAGATGTAAAAGTCAACTAAATGAATTACTTAAGTTAAATATTCAACATAAAATGCCAAAACCAAGTAAAGTCCAATTCAAAGTGTCTACTTGCATTAATCTTATTGTGCCCAAAATCATAATGTTACTGCATTTAGCTGTCATTATTACCAAGTAAAGTCCAATTATAAAGATGCCAAAACCAAGTAAAGTCCAATTATAATGTTACTGCATTTTGCTGTCATTATTACCAATTCAAAGTGTCTACTTGCATTAATCTTATTGTGCCCAAAATCATGCAGAAGGTTATGTATGATGGAGAAAGATCAAATTTTGTCTTCACCTTAAAGTCCAACATCTTTCTGATACCCACATGCACAAAATTGTATATACAAAACGCAAACAACGATCTTTTTATTGCCATGTAGTATGAAATAAAGAACAATAGTTATAGTCATAACAAACACAGATAACTGAAAAAAAAAAAAAAAAAAAAAAAAAAAAAAAAAAAAACCGACCATCTTAAATAACAACTCCAACTCTACAAACAAACTAAACTCTTTCAAATAAAAAGAAGAGCTGTAGACAGTCCAGAGTCCAGACTCGAGAAAAAAAATAAAATAATAAAACAAAGATAAATAAAAAAATAAAAAGAAGAAAAATAAAATAAAAAATCTGCCAAACTCGACTCGGCCGAGAGAGAGAAGAAAAGAAGAAATAAAATATCTGCAGAGTCGCATAAGAGAAGAGAAGAAGCAAATCTGAGAAGAGGACGAGAGAAGAAGGAGAGAAGAAGAAGAGAAGAAGAAGAGAGAGAAGGAGAAGTTAGAGAACTTACCGGCAGAGTCGCAGACGCAGATCCGACACAAATCTGGCAGATTTGACTTCCGAGACCGAGAGTCCAAGTCGTCGCTGCCTCTGTCGAGTCTGTCTTCTTTCCTTTGCTTTTTGTTCTCTTTTCTTTTTTTGTTTTTTATGTTGTAACAATGTAACTTGTAGGTTTTCTATTCAATTAACTAATAAAATAATATAATATAAATAATGATAATATAACAATACATAAAAAAAATAAACAAACAGAACTAAACCAATAAAAAAAATTGCATTTTGCAAGCAGGCGCACCTTTGGGACGCCTGTAGCCTGGCGCCTGTTTGGTAAAGGCGCACGCCTTCTTTACTCCCTGCGCCTTAAGTCACTAAAGGCGCTGAGATGGCGCCTAGAGGCGCCTTGCGCCTCAGGCGTGCACCTTCGGCGCCTTTAACAACTATGGTTCAATCACTGGGTTCCAACTTCCAACCCTCTTGGCCGAGTCACCCAGGGGCAAGCCCAAATACGAAATAGGGAAACGTCGCGTCCCACATCCTAAAACAGTTGCCAGAGAATCCACCTCCTGAACCTCCCCCACTGGAACGAGCACACTCTTTCCCACGTTGACTTTCAAACCCGAAACAGCTTGAAAGCGAACCAGAACACATCTTAGATACCGCAACTGGGACGCCTCTGCCTCGCAGAAAACAAGAGTGTCGTCCGCAAAAAGCAGGTGGGAAATCTTCATCTGCTGAACTGAAGTAGGGCCAATCTTGAAGCCCCTAATTAACCCCGAGTCCACAACCCTTCTCATCAACCTACTGAGGGCCTCCATAACAATAATGAACAAAAAAGGGGAGAGAGGGTACCCCTGCCTCAGGCCACGAGAACTGCCGAAAAACCCCGAAGGAGAACCATTCACCAACACCGAAAATCGAACAGAGGAAACACATGTGACAATCCATTTCCTCCATCTCTCCCCAAAACCCATCCTCTTTAATAGATAAAACAGAAAATTCCAACAAATATGATCATAGGCTTTCTCGATATCCAGCTTGCATAGAACACTCGGAACACCACTGCTGTTGAGTCTAGAATCCATTGGCAATGAGAGCGGAATCCAAAATTTGTCTACCCCCAATGAACGCATTCTGAGACTCAGAAATGACCCTATCCAGAACCACCCTCAATCTAAGCGCAATAACTTTATTGATAAGCTTGCATATACACCCGATCAGACTGATTGGTCTAAAGTCATTGATGTTAGAAGCACTTCCCTTCTTAGGAATAAGGGCAATAAAGGATGCATTCAACGATTTTTCGAACCTCCCGGTAGAGTGAAACTCAAGAAAGGTTCCCAAAACCTCATGTCTGACCACCTTCCAGCTTTCTAACAAAAATCTCATTGTGAAACCATCTGGGCCTGGAGCCTTGTCTTCATTACAACTCTTCAGAGCCCTCGGCACCTCCTCCTCCGAAAAAGGATTCTCCAACCCATCCCTTTCCACCTCAGAAATGGCATCAAAATGAAGACCATCCAGCCGTTGCCTCCATTTAAGAGGCTCAGAATAGAGCCTTTGATAGAAAGAAACAATATTGCTTCGAACCCCTCCTCCGTAGTCAAAACCGTACCATCCACACACAACCGCCCAATATGATTGCCCCTCTTATAAGCATTAACAGTTCTATGTAAAAACTTGGTATTACGGTCACCCTCTTTGAGCCACAAGGCCCGAGATTTTTGACGCCACGAGATTTCCTCCAAAACAGCAATCTCAACACATTCTGCCTGACAAGCTGCTCTCCTAACCCGTCGAGACTCGAGAAGAGCACCCTCCCCTTCCAATCTATTAATCTCAGCAATATCAACCAAGACCCTATTCTTTTTCCACACCAAATTCCCAAACACCTCCTTATTCCACCTTTTGAGTTTATTTTTCAGAAGTCGAAGCTTTCCTGCTAAAATAAAACTTGCCGTACCCATCACTAGATCCTCCTCCCACCAAGAATGCACAGTCCCCTCGAAATTCTCCGCTCAAAGCCACATATTCTCAAATCTGAAAAGAGTGCAACGAGATCTCAAACCTCCACAGTCCAAAACCAAAGGAATATGGTCCAACTTCACCCTAGCCAACATAGCCTGGACAGCATCCAGGAACTCGTCCTCCCAATCTCCAGAGACCAAGAACCGATCCAGACGAGAAAGAGTTGGCGCTTCTTTTCCACTGGACCAAGTAAAAGAGGCTCCCTTTAAAAGAAGTTCAATGAGCTGGTGACCATCAATAAAGTCAGAGAAATGCATCATAGCCTGCGTCCACGGACCCCCTGTAGATCTTTCTGACGGGGATCTAAGCACATTGAAGTCTCCAGCCACACACCAGGGAAGAGACCACCTCCCCTTCACCTCACTCAACTCCTCCCACATCCCATCCCTCTCACAATCATCCACCGGCCCGTACACCCCAGAAAAAGCCTAATGGAAACCATCCTCTTCTATCAGAAAAGCACAAGACAAAGAAGAGCGCCCTTTACAAACATTTGCCTTAGCCATCCATCTTCTATCCCACATAAGAAGGACACTGCCAGAGGTCCCCACAGAGTCCAGCGCCTTCCACTCGACAAACTGATTACCCCACAAGTTCTTGACCACCCTATCAGACATAGAGTCAATCTTTGTTTCTTGAAGGCACACCAAATGAACCCCCCATTTCCTCACAGCCATCTTCACCACCTTTCGCTTGCCCAGGTCATTGAAACCTCGGACATTCCAAGACAAAAGTTGTAGTTTCATGAGGAAACATGCACCCCCACCACTCCCTTACCCCTCCCTCCCCCTTATCACTGCCCCTCTCCTTCTCCCCCCAAGCGTCCTATCGTAGTTCACATCTGAACAGAGATTCCTCTGCTCCCTCTCCCCTCTCCAAGGCGAAAGGATCTTCTTTTTCCTGATCCTCCTTCTAGAAAACTGAATCATCTCCCCTTCTTTCCCCTCCATTGTAGCCCGAAGAATCGCCAAGGCTTGATCCCGGTTGCCCCCACAAAAGACACCCAACAGTTCGTTAGTGGCCCCGATATTAGCCATGACCCAATCCTTACCAGAATCCACACCTTCCTGCCTACTCAACATACTTTCCACGCCCTCTGGATGCATAACTGCCAGAGGATCCACCACCCCAAACAATCGAGACTCTTCTCCTCCCATAAGATCATATCGAGAGAAATGCCCTGATCTACCCTATTGCCATCATCATCACCTCCCTCGACCTCCTCCGCCTCCTCACAATGCGACAACCAGTCCACACCACAATCCAAATCTCCATCCTGTACGAAGGGGTCAAGAATGCAATCAACAGTGGGTTCAGAATCTGGTAAACACCTGTGCTTTTGCAGCTCCTTAATCAATAAAGAGGCTGATTCATCGCTAAGAGAAATACGGATATCCTTGCCAACACAAATAGTCAACAGTTCTGGCACAGTAACCTTCAGAGATGTCACTGGACCACTAACCATAGGTGAACCCAAATCTTCCGTTCCACCCAAAGAGGGCTTGACCCGTCTCCCCAACACCTCCCCTGCTGAATCATTTTGCCGAGAAGAGGAAAGAAAATCCGAACAAGCCTCAGCTTGCCCGCCACAAAGACAATCAAAGCCCCTGTCACCAAACAAATATACCACCCCATCCCTTTCTGACGGCCCAACAACCCCAAACCCAGAACCATCCAAATCACTCGCCTACTCCACAGAATCCACCTCGACCACTGGTGACAACTGAGGCCTATACACAAGATAATTTTAAAGTTGCGAAGAAAAGGACAACTTGTCGTTAATCTAGACTATTAGAATATGACTCAAATTTTATCAGATTGCAGAACTCTGGAGGAGCCCATCCAGTCCAATTAAGTCCGTCTGGTCTATATAAAATTCTCCTTGATGAAAAACATGATCACCTGGGCTAATGGATATAGCTCCCTAAACATCTCATAACGTTTTGTGATTGAACTTAGATTGAGCTTAGCTGACGTTTGCTTTTTTCGACATATTACATAAGAAATTCTTCTTTATATTAAATTATTTATAAAAGAAACGATTTGTTTCTTATTTTGTGATTTTTAGTTGAAACCTGGAACCTAACTTACAAATATTTGAAAAATCATTTATATAAGCATGCATACAAAAGATACAAATTGTTATAAAGGTGTAAATGTATGTAAGCATACATTGAAAAATTTATGTAACTGCTTATATGCACTTATATTAAAATATTTATGTATATGCATATACTCATGTAATTAAATTTGTGTATATGTGTCTAAATAACATATATGTACCATGTACGAGTTTATATTTATATATATGTTGAAGGATTTATACACATGTAAGTTACACCCTCTTTAAGAGCTTGAGCTTTTAGGGTTAATGGCAGTTTAACATGGTACAGAGCTAAAGGTCTAGTTTAAATCTCACCAAAGCTTAAGCTTTTGGAGTGGATGGTTGTTAACAATATATACATGTTAAATATTTTGTCATTAATTTTAAATATTGTTGTATAGTGTATTAAAGTAAGTTACTTTTACTCCCTCAAGAAACTTTGTGAAAAACATCTATTTTAGAATATATTTTTCAGGAAATCTTTTTTGTCAGATATTCAGTTGCAACACATTTTATCAACAAATTGGTAAGGGTGGTGGCAATTCGTGTTCGTGGGTCATAATTGTGTCATGTAGACCCAAGGGTATTCTACTAAACAAAATTCAAACACGACCTGTTTAATAATCGTGTCAGAGACCTCAACACTAACCCGACCCGTTTATTAAACGAGTTACACGTGTTAACTTATTTAATGAACTATTTATTGAAACGAGACAGTTAATACTCCATCAAACAATAAATATTGAAAAACAATGTCTCAATTAGCCCAAATATTCAAAGCAAGAAAAAAAAAAAATCAAAGAACCCATAATCAAGTAAATAGAATACAAATGTTTTAAGTAAAAATCATAAGGCGTAGTCAGGATTTATGTTAAAATGACTTAATTGTCTATAGTAATTGGGTCTAAACATGTAACATGTTACTCATGTCATATTGACGATTATAATATGTTGAGTTAAACGTGTATAAACAGATTATGCGGGTTGAATCCCTCAATCCTAACCCAACACGATTAAGTAAACGGGTTAATCGTGTCAACTCGTTTATGACCCAAACCCATTTAAGTACAACCCAAACCCGTTTATCTCATGTCGTGCTGACGGGTGGTGTTGAACTTTGCCATCCATACTAATTGGTCAAAATTAATTATTTAAAATACTAATAAGATATTCGCTTGTTATTGCAAGAACATTCACGTGGAACCCCATTGTCTGCAGAAATAAACCCTAAATTTCTTATAGATAAAAATGTTAGTTAAAAAAAAATGGTAGCAATTATATAAAAACTCTTGTTGAAGAGCATGTTTCTGCATATAATTTGAAGTTTAAATCAATGGTACAAGTACATAAAAGAAAAAGTTACTGGTTAACTATTTAATATCCTATCAATGGTAAAAATAAAAAACAAAAGTTTCTAAGTGAGCCATTTAATAGCCTTGGAACATTGGCGGAGGTGGGGAAGAGTATTGTAAGCCCACGGTTGGTGGGAGAATGAAGTCATCATTTCCTGGCGGTGGTAAAGAGACCGTGTGAGTAGGAGGAGGAGTTAAAGATCGTGCGGGTGTTGGTGCTGGTGGATGCGATTGCACAGATGGTGGGATATGAGATGGCTTAGGAGGAGCTAAAACTGGTGTATGTGATTGAATTGGTGGTGGGACAGGAGATTGTTTAAAAGGAGTTGAAACTGGTGTAGAAGTTGGTGCCGGTGGATGCGATTGAACCGGTGGTGGGACAGGAGATGGCTTAGGAGGAGCTGAAACCGGTGTAGAAGTTGGAGCTGGGACTGGAGATGGCTTAGTGGGTTTAGGAGGCACAAAAATTAGTGTCAAAACTGGAGTTGGGGCTGGAGATGGCTTAGGAGGCTTCTGTGGTGAACTTGGTATTCGAGTTGAAGTTGGGACTGGAGACGATTTAGGAGGAGCTGAAACTGGTGTTTGAGTCGGAGCGGGGATTGGAGATGGCTTAGGAGGTTTTTGAGGTGGAGAATTTGGTGTTCGAGTAGGGGTTGGGACTAGAGACGGTTTCAGAGGTGTTGAAATTGGTGTATGAGTCGGATCCGGGACTGGAGATGGCTTAGGAGGTTTCTGAGGTGGAGAAATTGGTGTTCGAGTAGGAGTCGGGATTGGAGACGAATTAGGCGGTGCTGAAACTGGTGTGTGAGTCGGAGTGGGGACTGGAGATGGCTTAGGAGGTTTCTGGGGTGAACTTGGTGTTTTAGTTGGAGTTGGGACTGGGGATGGCTGAGTAGGTTTTTGAGGTGGAGAACTTAGTTTTGGAGCCGGAGCCGGAGCCGGGACAGGGGATTGCTTAGGAGGTTTCTGGGGAGAACTTGGTGTTTTAGCGGGAGTTGGTACTGGGGATGGTTGTGGAGGTTTTTGAGGTTGATAACTTTGTTTGGGAGCCGGAGTTGGAGCCGGGACTGGTGATCGTTTAGGAGGAGTAGAAACAGGTGTTAAAGTCAGAGTTGGGACAGGAGATGGCTTGGGAGTTTTTTGTGGAGGCTGAATTGGAGTTTGAGCCGGAGATGGGCCTGAAGATTCTTTGATAGGTTTAGGGGGAGATGAAATGGGTGTTCGAGTTGGAGCTAGGCTGGGAGATGCTTTGCCAGGTTTAGGTGGATCTGAAACTGGTGTTTGAGTCGGAGATGGGCCTGGAGATGCTTTGCTAGGTTTAGGAGGAGCCGAAATTGGTGTTCGAGTTGGAGTGGGGCTTGGAGATGCTTTGCCAGGTTTAGGTGGAGCCGGAATTGGTGTTCGAGATGGAGCTGGGCTTGAAGATGCTTTCCCAGGTTTAGGAGGAGTCAAAATTGGTGTTCCTGTTGGAGCTGGGCCTTGAGATGCTTTGCCAGGTTTAGGAGGAGCCGAAATTAGTGTTTGTGTTGGAGCTGGGCTTGGAGGAACTTTGGCTGGTTTAGGAGGAGCCGAAACTGGTGTCAATGATGGTGTCGGGACATGAGATGGCTTTGGTGTGTGACTTGGTGGATTAGAAGTGGGAGGAGGAGTATAAGTTTTTGATGGTGTCGGAGGAGGTGTTGTTTGGGATGAAGGGGTTAGCGGAGTTGATGTTGGTGGTTTTGATGTGGGAGGTGGTGTATAAGTTTTTGATGGTGTCGGAGGAGCTAATGCTTGGGATGAAGGAGTTGGTGGAGTTGGTGTTGGGGGCTTAGATGTGGGAGGTGGAGAATAACTCGTTGATGGTGGTGGAGGAGGTGATGCTTGGGATATTGGGGTTGGGGGAGTTGATGTTGGTGGCTTTGATATTGGAGGTGGATTATAACTCCTTGATGGTGTAGGAGATGGTGATGCTTGGGATGTAGGGGTTGACGGAGTTGATGTTGGTGGCTTCGATGTGGTAGGTGGAGTATAACTATTTGATGGTGTGGGTGGAGGTGATGTTTGGGAAGCAGGGGTCAACGGAGCTAATGTTGGTGGCTTGGATGTGGGAGGTGGAGAGTTAGTGTTATAGTCTTGAGGAGGAGGCGATGGTTGTTCTGAAGGGCTTGGTGGAGTTGACGTTGGTGGCTTGAAAATGGGAGGTGGAGTATAAGTTTTTTCTTCTTCCGGTGGAGGCGATATTTTGGATGAAGGGCTTGGTGGAGTTGACGTAGGTGGCGGGGTATAACTCTTGGATGGGGTTGGAGGAGGTGAGGCTTGGGATGAAGGAGTTGGTGGAGTTGATGATGGTGGCTTGGATGTGGGAGGTGGAGTATAGCTTGTTGATGGCGTCGGAGGTGGTGATGATTGGGATGAAGAGGCTGGTGGATTTGATGGAGTCGGAGGAGGTGATGCTTCAGATGAAGGAGTTGGTGGAGTTGATGTTGGGGGCATTGATGTGGGAGGTGGAATGTAACCCGTTGACGGTGTCGGAGGAGGTGATGCTTGGGATGAATGGGTTGGCGGAGTTGATGTTGGTGGCTTTGATGTGGGTGGTGGACTATAACCCATTAACGGTGTCGGAGGAGGTGATGCTTGTGATGAAGGGGTTGGCGGAGTTGATGTTGGTGGCTTTGATGTGGGTGGTGGAGTATAACTCATTGATGGGGTCGGAGGAGGTGATACTTGGGATGAAGGAGTTGGTGGAACTGATGTTGGGGGCTTGGATGTGGGAGGTGGAGTATAGCTCATTGTTGGTGTGAGAGGAGGTGATGCTTTTGATGAAGGAGTTGGCGGAGTTGATGTTGGTGGCTTGGATGTGGGAGGTGAAGTATAACTCTTTGATGGTGTCGGAGGAGGTGATGCTTGGGATGAAGGGGTTGGTGGAGTTGAAGTTGGTGGTTTTGATGTGGGAGGTGGAGTATAACTCTTTGATGGAGTCGGAGGTGGGGATGATTGGGCTGTAGGTGTTGGCGGAGTTGATGTTGGTGGTTTGAATGTGGGAGGTGGCACATAACTATTTGATGGTGTAGGAGGAGGTGATATTTTTCCACACTTCCATTCACATTCATCAGGGATTCTGGATGTGAAATTGTTGTTTGTCAAGAGCAAAACTTCAATATTCTTTTCAAAGAGTTTTGCTGGAATTGGCCCTTCGAAATTATTGTTTCTGATGTCCACGTTAAAAAGGTGATTCAACTCTAGAACAGCATTTGGAAATTTACCTACGAAGCGGTTGTTGTTGATATCAAGCTCTTCCAAATGTTGCAGCTTAGAGAAACTATCTGGGATGATTCCACAGAACCGGTTAGAGTTTATGTGGAATGAGGTGAGATCAGTCAAGAGCCCGAGCTCAACCGGAAAATACCCAGCTATGTCAGCATGGTTAAGATAAACACCAGAAACAACTTTCAATTTGGGATCATCGCGTGCCGGTGAACAGAATATACCGTTATAGGCACACACGTTTGCACCAACCCAATTTACAGTTGTGTTAAAGGGGTCAGAGTACATAGCTTTTTTCCATGCTTGAAGAGCTATATAAGCTCTCTTGAGCCTCGTGTTTTCAAAAGTTAAGCTAGCATCTAGGTTATAGGCAGACTCATCTTTGATCTGCGAAAGGTCTAGAAGTTGTCTATGTGCAATGTAGGATGCCTCAACATCAGTTAAAGCCAAAGAAAAGGATGAGAATGAAGAGAACAGAAGAGAGAGAATAAGAAAGTAGGCTGAGACCTTCATGTTTCGATGGTTAGCAATGCCAAAGCACCACCTTGGATTATTCCAAGGCTGCTGCTTGCTATGATCTATGCATCCAGTGGAGGGTCTTATATGGTGGTGGAAGGATGGTGGTTGAGTGACCACAGATAGTAGCTTCCATTTTTAACCAATTTGTTTAATGTACTGCATAAAATTTGAAGGTGCTCCTAATTTCACGGACAATGCCAGCAAAGATTTGTCTGACAAAGTGAAAAGTTATTTATGACAGGGTATTCCTTTAACGAATTTGTTTTGTTAAAATCCCAGTTTCACCTTTTAACATAGCTTGCCTCGAATAATTGGACCCAATGAAATTATCGGGGAAAAAAAAAGAAAAAATTCGTAGAAGAAAAATTATCAATTTTTTTTTGGTTTTTTCTTTATACATAGTTTGTTCTAAAGAAATTGATAATTTTTATTTTTTTCTTTCCTCTTACTCTTGCACTCTGTTTCTATCAATGGTAAGTTTTGCTTTTAAGATTTTGACTTTATTGTTTAGCGAAAAATATTTATTTTAAAATTTTCCTCTTTTTGCTTTTGGTTTACCACATCATCTAAACCTTCAGTTTCGGACACAATTTTTCATAATCATCATCATTGCCTTTATTTCATATGGATGAGATTGACCACGGGATTTCCCTTTTTTCATTATTTACTATCATACACTATACTTCTCTTGAGTTAATTTTTGAAAATAATTATTTCATCCCACGTAAGTTTTTGATCAGTCTCTTTGTTACTTACCTTCTAGTATAACAACCCTTCCTTTTTTAACCAGTGCATCGATTTACGTTGAATATGACCATACCACCTATATATATATATATATATATATATATATATATATTGTCATCTATAAGTGCTATACGTGATGTTCCCCTCGATGGCTGATTATTTATTTCATCTTTTTTTTAGTTACTTCTATCATCCAAAATATCCTCATTTTTGCTATATTAATGTGATGTATTTTGTCTTTTTCGATGTCATTCAACATTTCTAGCCTAGTAACTGTTCTATAGAAATTTTCTTTTGATTTATTTGGTATTTCTTTGTCACAAAGGACACTTTGCTTTCCTCTGTTGTCCACTCTACTCCAATCTTACTTACTATATTACCATCTATCTACGCATCTCTTTGTAATATTGATCCATAGTTTTTTTTGATTAAATATTTGATCTTAGATTATAATATTTATATTTTCATGGTTTGTTACTTTATCGAACTTAACACTCTATATATTCTTTTTTAATCTTACTAATTTTAGGCCTCATGATTCTAACACCTTTCTCCGTATTTCTAATTAATCTTGTTGCCAAGTCTTCTTTAGGAGTATTTATTTATATAATATTATGTCATCCGTAAATAACATATGTCATAGAATGTTTCCTATTGTAACCTTATGAAAATAGTTAAACTCTTCAAATGTGACTTTTGGAAACTAAAAGTTACACCTATTAATCAAAAAGTCATATACTACGTACTATATAATATAATAAAGGTACCTTTTAGAGTCAAAAGTTGTAACCTATTGTACTCTATAAATTGTGGAGTGATTTTCAAAATGTAATTTCATTTTCAACCTTTCTGGTCGTGGGCCTATGTGCAGATTCAATTCTCCTTTAATTGGAGATTTGTTAAAAACATCGTTTCATACACCAGGTATGTTTTCGATTGAATTTATGAATTTACACATGTTTTATTTATTTATATTATAATGCTTCATGTGATTATACTAATTTTTTACATATAAAATTTATGTGGTATTTTTAATATTGATTTTTACGTATTAAAGTTGTTCATTATAAATAAAAAAATTTCAGTGGCAATAGATCAGTTTTGATAATGAGAATCCTAATGGATGATACTCGAGCTGAATTTTGATTTTTATCAAATTATTGAAGATAGTTGGAACCAGGTGTCATGATTGTCCTGTGAATTTTCAATTTCGACATTTTTGTAATCAGAACTTTAAATGGGAGCTAGAGAAAAATTATTACATGGTCTGGATCATATGCTCTCGGTCAATTACATACTGTCATGTAAACAAATACGTCCACTTTGTTGAGTATTTTGCTTGGCAGTTTGTTATTGGCCGGGACTAGATCATGTAATAATTTCTCGAAGCTAGAAGTGTATAGTTATGAGAACATCATTGCTGCACCCATTATTATTATTTTTATTTTCCTAGTTATCATTATTATTATTATTAAAACTATTATTATTATTAATTTTATCCTTTCACCCATTACCAGGAGCAGAAGATAGTAAAAGAGTTCAGTTTTCAAATTAGTTTGCATTGTTTTAGGGTTTGAAGGTTTGAATCAATAGTGATACATAGAGAACATGTCTTCATTTTTCTTGAACATAAAAAAATTTAAATTACATTCGGAAGCCAACTCAACCAAACCGTCCCACTAGAAGTTAGCAGCTCTATGAGTTAAAGAGTCCATTTACTCAGTACACGAGCATCTGAAAATGTAAGTGAAGAAAAAATGTTGTAGAATGTCCAACGCAGTACCAGGAGATTTAACATCTGCATCTCCATAACTTCAATGCACGAGGAGTCGCAACCCTTCCCTAACCACCATAGTGTCTGCCACCTCTAGATTAGCAACATTAGACCGGAAAATAGAATAACTGTGGTGGAGAAGTTAGACCAACTATAATGACAGAGCCAGAAAATTATTTGAGAGGGCGCAACCTTAAAAAAGAGTACTTCCAAACTACCATAATAGGAGTGCTTAATATAAAATTTAGTGAAAGCAGTACTAAAAATGTATCAAAATTATAATTGTTCAAAATAAATAAATAAAAATTCAGTGGCCGCCGACGCTCCAACTTGAATGTACTCAAGTTTCTGACCAACTAGAATTTAGTGTTAGTGCTTTTAATAGAACCTGAAAGTGAACTATAAAATTATTTTGGAGTAAGAAATTTATACGCAAGACAATTTTAAAGTTGCGAAGAAAAGGACAGCTTGTCGGTAATCTAGACTGTTAGAATATCATGAATATGACTCAAATTTTTTCAGATTGCAGAATTCTGGAGGTGCCCAACCAGTCCAACTAAGTCCGTCTAGTCTATATAGAATTCTCCTCGATAAAAAACAGGATCACCTGGGCTAACCGACATAGCTCCCTAAACATCTCATAATATTTTGTGATTGAACTTAGATTGAGCTTAGCTTAGCTTACGTCTGCTTCTTTCAACATATTACATAAGAAATTCTTCTTTATATTAAATTATTTATAAAAGAAACAATTTGCTTCTTATTTTGTGATTTTTAGTTGAAACCTGAAACCTAATTTACAAATATTTGGGAAATCATTTATATAAGCATGCATACAAAAGATACAAATTGTTATGAAGGCGTAAATGTATGTAAGCATACATTGAAAAATTTATGTAATTGCTTATATGCACTTATATTAAAATATTTATGTAAATGCATATACTCATGTAATTAAATTTGTGTATATGTGTCTAGATAACATATATGTACCATGTACGAGTTTATATTTTTAAATATGTTGAAGGATTTATATATTTAAGTTACACCCTCTTTACGAGCTTGAGCTTTTAGGGTATTTGATTGTTTAACATGGTACAGAGCCAAATGTCTTGAGTTTAAACCTCACAAAAGCTTAAGCTTTTGGAGTGGATGGTTGTTAACAATATATACATGTTAAATATTTTGGCATTAATTTTAAATAGGGCAAACTGCAATGACCTCCCCTAAGGTTTGGACTAATTGCAATTAAACCTGAAATTTGCCATTTTGTTACAATGTAACCCCCTGAGATTTTCACTATTTTGCAATGACCTCCCCTCCATATACAAAATAATATTTTTTTATCAAAAAATTAGTTTGAAGTGACTAAAATGCCCATCAACAATGTAAAAAGACATTATTACCCTTGTAATATAAACAAATGACAATAAAATTAATGTTAAATGGACCAAAGTACCCTTAAACTGACTCACCATTGTCTCTCTCTAGCCCACCTTCACCACTTTCGTATTATCCTCAAACCCAAAAACAGATCTGTTATTGTTCATAAACCTCTCTATGTCTCTCTCTCTCTCACACATATGGAGATGGAAACTTCTCTTGCTCCCAACTCTGAAGATGTACTGTTCCCGAGAAATAAAGAAAATAGTGCCGTTAGCTCTGCCAAAGAGCTCGACGCCGGAGTTCTGTTTGTTCTTAAATTCCGAGGTCAGATAGATATATAGATTCATGATTCTCTCTGTCTATATATATTATATACACACACCTACATACATATATGTACATGTCCATTTTCTATGTGCTACTCAAGAAAATGATTTGAAGGTTGTCAGTTTAGATGGTACTTGAGTCAAATTCAAATCTATGTATATATTTCTATAATTTAATTTTTAATTTTAATTTATAGTAATTTTTAATTTTATTCACTGTTACTTTCTGGGTTTTTTTTTTTTTTAATTTGAAGTTCTTGCACACGCGGGAGGTAGCGGCCTCAGAGACCGAGTCCGGATGGGAGAAGGCGGTGTGGTATGCGATGGTAACTAGCAATGGGGATAAAACAGCGGTGGGGACTGTGAATCCGTCGCGATTCCGATGATGAGACTATGAATCAGCCGCGATTCCGGCGAATTAGGTTTAATCGTGGTTTGATTGTATTATTCATGGGTTCGATTAAGATTGGGTGGAAGAAGTGGTGGGGGTGGCGGTGACATGGGCCTCAAATTGGGTGGTGGTGGCGATGGTGGTTGGTGGTAAAAACGGGTCGGCGTGTTGGAGGTGGCGATAGTAGGTGGTGCTTGGAGGGCAGTTCGTCACCGCCGCTGAGCTTCCGAACCAGTCATGGCAGCCATCACCGTGCCCAGATCCTTGCTCGCCGTGAATTTGTCACCACCGCCCACCGTCCATTATGGTTGAAACATCTGAGCCGACGCAGCTGAGCCCGTTTTCATCCTCGCCAGTCCGTCATCGCCGCTGCACCACCCACCAGATTCGCCGGCCATATCACACTTCTCTCCGCAGCTAAGCTTCTCCTAATCCTCAAGCTCACAGTCGAGCTTTTTCCAATCTGCAAGCTCACGGGCCTCAGTTCACCGTCGATTCTGTCTATCCCATTCACCGTACAATCATCAGCGGCGACGAGAATTTGAGCAACAGTGGAAGCGCTCTGAGATATAAAAGGGATAGAGAGTGGGCAAAATGGTCATTTGTTATTTCTAAATATTTTAATATTTTAATAATATAATAATAAGGGTAGATAAGTAAATTTAGTGCAAAATCTGACATTGGGGGGTCTTTGCAACAAAATGGCAAACCTCAAGTTTTGTTGTATATAGTCTAAACCTCAAGGGAGGTCATTGTAGTTTGCCCTTTTTAATATTGATGTATAGTATATTAAAGTAAGTTACTTTTACTCCCTCAAGAAACTTTGTGAAAAAACATCTATTTTAGAATATATTTTCTTTTTCGTTAGATATTCAGTTGCAACATATCTTAACAAGAAATTGGTAAGGGTGCCAATTCGTGTTCACGGGTCATAATTGTGTCGTGTAGACCTATGGGTATTCTACTAAACAAAATCCAAATACGACTAGTTTAATAATCATGTCAGAGACCTTCAACATTAATCTGACCCGTTTATTAAACGAGTTACACGTGTTAATTTATTTAATGAACTATTTATTGAAACGTGACATTTAATACTCCATCAAACAATAAATACTGAAAAACAATATGTCTCAATTAGCCCATATATTTAAAGCAAGAAAAAAAAACAAACATCAAACAACCCATAATCAAGTAAATATAATATAAATGTTTTAAGTAAAAATCATAAGGCATAGTAAGATTTTATGTTAAAATGATTTAATTGTCTATAGTAATTGGGTCTAAACATGTAACTCAGGTCATATCGATGATTATAATATATTGAGTTAAACGTGTATAAATGGGTTATATGGGTTGAACCCCTCAATCCTAACCCGATACGATTAAGTAAACGGGTTAATCGTGTCAACTTGTTTATGACCCAAACCCATTTATGGTCAACCCAAACCAGTTTATCTCGTGTCATGTTCGAGTCGTGTTGGTGAGTGGTGTTGAACTTTGCCACCTATACTAATTGGTCAAAATTAATTATTCAAAATACTAATAAGAGATTTGCTTGTTATTGCAAGAACATTCATGTGGAACCACATTGTCTGCAGAAATAAACCCTAAATTTCTTCTAGATAAAAATGTTAGTTAAAAAAGATGGTAGTAATTATATAAAAGTTCTTGTTGAAGAGCGAGTTTCTATATATAATTTCAAGTCCAAATCAATGGTACGAGTACATAAAAGAAAAAGTTACTGGTTAACTATTTAATATCCTATCAATGGTAAAAATAAAAAATAAAAGTTACTACGTGAACCATTTAATAGCCTTGGAACATTGGCGGAGGTGGGGAAGAGTATTGTAAGCCCACGGTTGGTGGGAGAATGAAGTCATCGTTTCCTGGCGGTGGTAAAGAGACCGCGTGAAGAGGAGGAGGAGTTAAAGATCGTGTGGGTGTTGGTGCTGGTGGATGGGATTGCACAGATGGTGGGATAGGAGATGGCTTAGGAGGAGCTAAAATTGGTGTATGTGATTGAATTGGTGGTGGGACAGGAGATGGTTTAAAAGGAGTTGAAACTGGTGTAGAAGTTGGTGTCGGTGGATGCGATTGAACCGATGGTGGGACAGGAGATGGCTTAGGAGGAGCTAAAACCGGTGTAGAATTTGGAGCTGGGACTGGGGATAGCTTAGTAGGTTTAGGAGGCGCAGAAATTGGTGTCAAAATTGGAGTTGGGGCTTGAGATGGCTCAGGAGGCTTCTGTGGTGAACTTGGTATTCGAGTTGGAGTTGGGACTGGAGACGGTTTAGGAGGAGTTGAAACTGGTGTTTGAGTTGGAGCGGGGATTGGAGATGGCTTAGGAGGTTTTTGAGGTGGAGAATTTGGTGTTCTATCAGGGGTTGGGACTAGAGACGGTTTAGGAGGTGTTGAAATTGGTGTATGAGTTGGAACCGGGACTGGAGATAACTTAGGAGGTTTCTGAGGTGGAGAAATTGGTGTTCGAGTAGGAGTCGGGACTGGAGACGAATTAGGTGGTGCTGAAACTGGTATGTGAGTTGGAGTCGCGATTGGAGATTGCTTAGGAGGTTTCTGGGGTGAACTTGGTGTTTTAGCTGGAGCTGGGACTGGGGATGGCTGAGGAGGTTTTTGAGGTGGAGAACTTAGTTTTGGAGTTGGAGCCAGGACAGGGGACTGCTTGGGAGGTTTCTGGGGAGAACTTGGTATTTTAATGGGATTTAGGACTGGGGATGGTTTTGGAGGTGGATTACTTTGTTTGAGAGCTAGAGTCGGGGCCGGGACTGGTGATCGTTTAGGAGGAGTAGAAACTGGTGTTAAAGTTGGAGTTGGGACAGGAGATTGCTTAGGAGTTTTTTGTGGAGGCTGAATTGGTGTTCGAGCCGGAGATGGGCCTTGAGATTCTTTGACAGGTTTAGGGGGAGATGAAATGGGTGTTCGAGTTGGAGCTGGGCTGGGAGATGTTTTGCCAAGTTTAGGAGGATCCAAAACTGGAGTTTGAGTTGGAGATGGGCCAGGAGATGCTTTGCTAGGTTTAGGAGGAGCCGAAACTGGTGTTCGAGTAGGAGTGGGGCTTGGAGATGCTTTGCCAGGTTTAGGTGGATCCGAAATTGGTGTTCGAGTCGGAGTTGGGCTTGGAGATGCTTTCCCAGGTTTAGGAGGAGTCGAAATTGGTGTTCCTGTTGGAGTTGGGCCTGGAGATGCTTTGCCAGGTTTAGGAGGAGCCGAAACTAGTGTTTGTGTTGAAGCTGGGCTTGGAGGAACTTTGGCATGTTTAGGAGGATCCGAAACTGGTGTCAAAGATGGTGTCGGGACATGAGATGGCTTTGGCGTGTGACTTGGTGGACTAGAAGTGGGAGGAGGAGTATAAGTCTTTGATGGTGTCGGAGGAGGTGTTGCTTGGGATGAAGGGGTTGGCGGAGTTGATGTTGGTGGTTTTGATGTGGGAGGTGGTGTATAAGTCTTTAATGGTGTCGGGGGAGCTGATGCTTGGGATGAAGGAGTTGGCGGAGTTGGTGTTGGGGGCTTAGATGTGGGAGGTGGAATATAACTCGTTGATGGTGGCGGAGGAGGTGATGCTTGGGATGTTGGGGTTGGGGGAGTTGATGTTGGTGGCTTTGATATGGGAAGTGGATTATAACTCCTTGATGGTGTAGGAGGTGGTGTTGCTTGTGATGTAGGGGTTGACGGCGTTGATGTTGGTGGCTTCAATGTGGTAGGTGGAGTATAACTATTTGATGGTGTGGGTGGTGGTGATGCTTGGGAAGCAGGGGTTGGTGGAGTTGATGTTGGTGGCTTGGATATGGGAGGTGGAGAATTAGTGTTATATTCTTGAGGAGGCGATGGTTGTTGGGAAGGGCTTGGTGGAGTTGACGTTGGTGGCTTGGAAATGGGAGGTAGAGTATAAGTTTTTTCTTCTTCCGGTGGAAGTGATACTTTGGATGAAGGTCTTGGTGGAGTTGAAGTTGGTGGCTTGAAAATGGGAGGTGGAATAAAAGTTTTTTCATCTTTTGGTGGAGGCGATACTTTAGATGAAGGGCTTGGTGGAGTTGACGTAGGTGGCGGGGTATAACTCTTGGATGGGGTTGGAGGAGGTGAGGCTTGGGATGAAGGAGTTGGAGGAGTTGATGGTGGTGGCTTAGATGTAGGAGGTGGAGTATAACTTGTTGATGGCGCTGGAGGTGGTGATGATTGGGATGAAGGGGCTGGTGGATTTGATGGTGTCGGAGGAGGTGATGCTTCAGATGAAGTAGTTGGCGGAGTTGATGTTGGGGGCTTTGATGTGGGAGGTGGAATGTAACTCGTTGATGGTGTCGGAGGAGGTGATGCTTGGGATGAAGGGGTTGGCGGAGTTGTTGTTGGTGGCTTTGATATGGGATGTGGACTATAACCTGTTGACGGTGTCGGAGGAGGTGATGCTTGTGATGAAAGGGTTGGCGGAGTTGATGTTGGTGGCTTTGATGTGGTTGGTGGAGTATAACTCATTAATGGTGTTGGAGGAGGTGATGCTTGGGATGAAGGTGTTGGCGCAATCGATGTTGGGGGCTTGGATGTGGGAGGTGGAGTATAGCTCATTGATGGTGTCAGAGGAGGTGATGCTTTTGATGAAGGAGTTGGCGGAGTTGATGTTGGTGGTTTGGATGTGGGAGGTGGGGTATAACTTTTTAATGGTGTCGGAGGAGGTGATGCTTGGGATGATGGGGTTGGTGGAGTTGAAGTTGGTGGTTTTGATGTGGGAGGTGGAGTATAACTCTTTGATGGAGTCGAAGGTGGGGATGATTGGGCTGTAGGTGTTGGCGGAGTTGATGTTGGTGGCTTGGATGTGGGAGGTGGCATATAACTATTTGATGGTGTTGGTGGAGGCGATATTTTTCCACACTTCCTTTCACATTCATCGGGGATTCTGGATGTGAAATTGTTGTTTGTTAAGAGCAAAACATCAATATTCTTTTCAAAGAGTTTTGCTGGAATTGGCCCTTCGAAATTATTTTTTCTGATGTCCAAGTTAAAAAGGTGATTCAACTCTAGAACAACATTTGGAAATTTACCTACGAAGCGGTTGTTGTTGATATCAAGCTCTTCCAAATGTTGCAGCTTAGAGAAACTATCCGGGATGATTCCACAGAATCGGTTAGAGTTTATGTGGAATGAGGTGAGATCCGTCAAGAGCCCGAGCTCAACCGGAAAATACCCAGCTATGTCAGCATGGTTAAGATAAACACCAGAAACAACTTTCAATTTGGGATCATCGCGTGCCGGTGAACAGAATATACCGTTATAGGCACACACATTTGCACTAACCCAATTTACAGTTGTGTTAAAGGGGTCAGAGTACATAGCTTTTTTCCATGCTTGAAGAGCTATATAAGCTCTCTTGAGCCTTGTGTTTTCAAAAGTTAAGCTAGTATCTAAGTTATAGGTAGACTCATCTTTGATCTGCGAAAGGTCTAGAAGTTGTCTATGCGCAATGTAGGATGCCTCAACATCAGTTAAAGCCAAAGAAAAGGATGAGAATGAAGAGAACAGAAGAGTGAGAACAAGAAAGTAGGATAAGACCTTCATGTTTCGATGGTTTGCAATGCCAAACCACCACCTTGGTTTATTCCAAGGCTGCTGCTTGCTATCATCTATGCATCTAGTGGAGGGTCTTATAATGTGGTGGAATGAGGGTGGTTGAGTGACTACCGGTAGTAGCTTCATCTTTTAACCAATTTGTTTAATGTATTGCATAAAATTTGAAGGTGCTCCTAATTTTACGGACCGTGCCAGCAAAGATTTATGTCTGGTAAAGTAAAAAGTTAAATATGACAGGGTCTTCTTTTAACGAATTTGTTTTGTTAAAATACCAATTTCACCTTTTAACATAGTTTGCCTTGAATAATTGGACCAATGATATTATCAGGAAAAAAATAGGAAAAATTCCTAGAAGTAAAATTATAATTTTTTTTTTTGTTTTAGTTTTAGTTTTTTCTTTATACTGTTTGTTCTAGAGAAATTGGTAATTTTTATTATGCATGGTTTGTTTTTTTTTATTTTATTTTTTTTTAATTATTTTTTTATTTTTTATTTTTTATTTTTTACTCTTGCACTATGTTTCTATATATGGTATGTTTTGCTTTAAGATTTTGACTTTATTGCTTAGCGAAAAATATTTATTTTAAAATTTTCCTCATTTTGCTTTTGGTTTATCACAACATCTAATCGTTCAGTTTTGGACACAATTTTTCATAATCATCTTCATTCCCTTTATTTCATATGGATAGGATTCACCACATGAATTCCCTTTTTTTCATTATTCACTATTATACACTATACTACTCTTGGAGTTAATTTTTGAAAATTGTTTCGAATTAATCGTGTATCTACGGACAATCTACGGTAGAAGAGAAGGTTCCATCGGAACAATTATTTATTTCACGATACCTCGTCTCTTTTTTTTGAAAAAAAAAGGAGGAAGTGTGAGGAAATCCCGCGGATACATATAATTCAGAAGAATATGTGAGTGATTCATACACAACATCTCTTTCTTTTATCAACGGTTCTACCAATTGATATGTTTCCACAAATAATTGAAATTCAATTTCTTGATCTGTATCTTCAGCTCATATCTTGAATGAATTCAAGGACATATTCGAAGAAATTTTGACCACCAGTCGGAATGGTTTGTGGGTTCCGAACAGCTATGGTGGCTGAACCTAATAAAATAGCCATTACAACCCAAGAAGTAATAAGTACTTGGCCATGAACTTGGAAAC